>NW_017803932.1:1721115-1733369 GCF_001625305.1 Branchiostoma belcheri | reverse complement strand
TCATTTTTGACCCTCATGCTACAATTTAAAAAATCTCTTGAGCTGCTTGAGTAACTGTTACATGTACATGATATTTCCCTGTCCAGGGAAAACGTCTGTGGGTGCTGACCCTCCCAGCCAATGTCATGACCATGGAGCTGATGGACTACAAGACACGGGGCTTCAAGGCCATCATGGTCGCTCTGGACAACTGTGAAGTTCATGTGTACAACGAGAAGTACCTCGTCAACACCATCAAAACAGAGGTACATCAGTGTCATAAAAGAAGTTTAGAGAATTGTCACTGAGGAACAGAGTAGAAAAAATGATTCTGTAGAAAATATATATTTAGCTGTGTGGCTGTGCCCAATTTATCTGTTTCCTAAAATGTTTTCTAATCTGATTCTTTTGTCACCTTCTGTCCACCAGGATATTGTGACAGGAATGAAGTTCGGTCGGTTTGGCAGGGAAGATGGAGCACTGGTGATGACCACTAAAGGTACCTGAGTGTGGGATTGGAATGTCATGGAATAATAATTACATTCCATTCATGTACATGTATATCAATATCAGTTCACATACCAGTATTACACAACAAAATGTAGATTTACTTTGCACTTTATAAAATAAGGTCAGTGCATCTACCGTTAGCAGTAGTGGGATGCAGTTGTTTGTCTGCCATAGAATTTTTTTCGTCTGGTCGTTTCATATTTTTCGCTGAAAAAAATCTGAGAACCAACAAATTGATGTGGCTTTAATATTCCTATTTGTCTTGTTCCAGGTGGAGGCTTGATTGTAAAAATCTTGAAGCGGAATTCTGTGTTTGAGGAGAAAGATTCCCGACCAGGCCCTCCTGCTGCTCAGAACCAGAAACTGAACATTCCGAAGAAGACCAAGTTGTTTGTGGACCAGACTATGAGAGAGAGGGAAAATGCTGTCAGTAAGTAACATCATGGCAGTTTTACACATACTGTCAAGATCACTGCCAGTTAAGGCAATCCTAGAGGTGCAATCCCTTCTAAATGCTATCATGGTCTTCATGGTCCCAAAATTTCCCCATCAACACAGGCATGAAGGACAACCACCTGTTACATGCTCACTTCATCATTTTGAGAGGATGTTGAGGTTATGTTTCTGTACATCAATAGTAATTATGAATACGTCGATGAAGGTTAGACATCCAGGTAATACGATATGCCAAAAAGCAGTTACTCAAGCAACTGGATATGATGAATAATATTTCCATCCTTTGTGTTTTTCCAGCCATGCACCGTATGTTCCAGCGTGACTTGTACCGGTTGAGACTGGACGCTGCCCGTTCCTATGTGAAGGCACTGGAGACCAGTATGACTCCCATGTCAGCTGATCCCCTCGAGCCGCTCAAGCTGTCAGCTACTGTGAGTGCATCTAGCTTCATCTCTTTGTTTATTTTAGCCTTTGTCTTTTCATTAATTACTCAAATCGGCCAACACACAAGTATGATCTTTCAGTGACACCTTCTGGAGACTGATTGCAACTAGAATTTGCTCATTTTGTGACAGAATATTTTTGACAAATATCCAAAGGTTACATTAAAATTACTATATAATCATGTATTCTTTTTATGTTACAGTAGTTTGACAAAGAGTCCTTTATATATTCTGTACATATGGTATCTAACCTCTGTATCTGGTTTTGTGCATGTCCAGGTGAATGGGATAGGTCCGTCCTTTCAGCTGACCGTCAATCTACAGAACACGTCGTCTGCCACGCCCTCCATCAACCTTCTCATCACATTCCAGTATGACGAGAAGTTATACCAGCTGCAGAGGTCATCCATCAAGGTGAGAGGGTTAAGGGTTTGTTTGTTTGTTTGTTTTTTAATCATTCTTGAAAACTCAAAGCGGCATGCAAGCCACTTAGCAAACCACCTGTTAAGGCCAACCAGTCCCATCCCATTTTACATGGCTAAGGCCACACCAAGTAAATTTTATGGATGACGTCCTTTGGAGACCCTAAATCTAATGCGAGAGGGCGAAAAAACAAAACAAGAAGGGCCCTAAAAAACAAGATGCCCAGATTAGAAATATACTAGGAGATGACAAATGTTAGGACACAAATTGAATGAGGTGACACAGTGTAACAAGCAAGAAGTCTTTTATTCATCATCAAAACAGAAATAAATCAGGTGGAATAGCAGTTGTCATCCTGTCCTGTTCTCGCATTACGGGTTTCACATCAATCTGACGATTTGCGGCACTGTCGTGACTCTTTGGTCATAGTTACAGGAAGCGGAATTTCTTGTTTTTTTTTCTAGGAACAGGCCAAAATCAAAGCGCGCATGGACGTCATCCATAAAATTTACTTGGTGTGGCCTAAGACTGTTTTGTCTGGAGTAACCAACAGCCATTTTGTCCCCAGTCTTACCTTGTTCCTGACTAACCTCTGTGTTTCCCAGGTTCCACTGCTGGTCCCTGGCCTGAACTATGCCTTTCAGACCCTGGTGGAATGCATAAGTGACAAGGCCATCGCTGACACTATTAAGGTGAGTTCAATACCTCAATTAACAGTTACTATACTACTAACATACCATGGTTGAAGAGAATGTCTTTCTTTTTTCTCTCTTTATAGTTTGTCTTGTAAAGTTGTCCACTGTCCCATTGTGCAGGTGTTTGTGCTGAGGAAAGGGAAGAGTATGCCGATCATCACAGGGAACATCAACATGCCGGTCAGCGAGGCTCAGGTGGTCGTCTAACCCTGACAACAAGGAGATACACCACCAGGGAACAGCTGCTTTTTCAGTTCAATCCTTTAGCAACATTGCCGACACAAAGCACAAGTGTAGCTTGAATGGCATTGATATTTACAAATTATAATCATTATGACAGCAATTTAAACATGTACATATGTATACAAAAATTATGGGTTCTACTGTCAGATTGTACACTTATTGGATTGATGAACAAAAGAGTTTTGAAGTCTGTTCTTGCTGAGGGGATGGTGTGTTTTTCTCAGTGATCCCATGTAGCTGCAAATCTGGATGGGGAACAAGCCCAGAAATATTCAACATTTTTTGTGAGACAATGCTAATTCAGTGACTTGGTTCACAGATTTTTATGGCTTACATTTGAATGTAGATGAAAATTCATATCTGAAGAAATGGACCAATCAAGTCTGAAGAGTTCTTTAGCAGAAGACTGAAGTAATTACTTTGTATTTAAGGATACTCTTCTGTTTGTAAGTGTTGTAGACAATACTTAGAAGGTGTACATTTGCACAAGAGTTTGTGTTTCTAAAGTTGTCTGTATAGAGAGATAAGAGATGTTTTTGAACTAATGTGTATGTGAAGATACATGAAACTTTCTGTTTGACGTATTTTGTGTAGTGTACTGTGTGCAGATTGGTAACAGCTGATACATATGTATGTATGTGTTTGTTGTAAATACATGTACATGTGTACATGTTATAAGACTTAGTGTGCCACACAACTCCTGTAGACTGATGTATGATTTAACAAGATGTACAATATGACTTGCAGATTTCATGGAGGGTGGTTCGCAGTCACTGTGTGTGGTTTACAGTCTGAACTTCATTTTTGTTAAATTTCCCATGAAAGAACTAAAGATGACAATACTAAAATGTACCAAATACTGTGAAAAGTGGAAGCCATACCTTTGTAGCAAAGAGGACTTTTGTCACTCGTCTTGTATAAGGCCACACCGCCTTAATTTTATGGATGACATCCTCTGAAGACCCCCAAACAGAAGAACAGGCAAAAATCAATGAGCGCGCGGATGTCATCCATAAAATAAAGTCAGTGTGGCCTAACCGAAGGGTATGATGACTATGGCAGCAGGGCAGAAGGACTGAGAATGGAATAATCATACAGATGGATGCCACTTCTGGATTCTAACAGGTGATAAACTAAGGTAGAGCGTCTTCTACTAGCAGTAAAATGTCTTTTATATAATACTTTTCATTCCTAAAAGCTGTTCAATTTATACAAGTAGAGCGTAGTATCGATGACCTGTACGTAAAATGTAGTCTAACCGACGTATCATCAGTGCCGCACACCATACACAAAGTGATCAAGCAGACTAACACTTCAAAGAACCACACAACAGACAAATAATGTTGCTTAGTAATCTAGGTCAGAAAGTAATTTTCTACTTCAAAAAAGGTAATCACCGGTTGTACACACACAAAAAAGCACTTCAAACGACTGCAGACATATTCAGCAGACTGCTATTTCCTCATTGGTTGAACTGGTTAATAGTAATGGATAGTCAAGATTGCTCTATTCTCAGGCTTACCGGTCGCAAATCTTGGTTGGACATTACGGTGGTACAGGTACAGTAGGATAAGTCCGTGCAAAGTAGGGGATCATCAAACGATACCCAATCGTTCGTTCAATCCATCGTGGAAGTATTGGGAATACATGTAGGACCATGTAGTAGTGAAGAGAATCTGCTGTTGCCATTATGGCTGTAAGGTGGGTGGTGAAGTTGTACCTAGTGTTGGCTGTACGCCTGGTAGTGCCGTATGTAGAGGCAGGGGACTGGCAACACTGTCAGAAGGTATCAGGGGAGAGATGCAGCGTTGGTGACAGTCGAAGAGGTGGTCCAAAGTACCGCTATGATATTGGTTGGTATGGTTCCAGAGATCCTGATTTTTCATCATTATCAGTTCGACGGTTCTCATACGCGGGACCTTTCACCAATATCGGTTTTGGCCAAGCTTTTATATCTTGCTACAACTGCACTGGTAACAAAAGCGTGCCAGGTAGTTCTGTCACAGGTGAAGTCCTGAGTGCAACCCTGAGTCCCTCTCAACTGGACATTACAAACCTTTTGATAGTCGATCACAACGTTGGTACCATGAGTTCAGGTGACATCGGTGCTCTCTCAGATTTGCCTTGTGGTAAATACTGCCGCGTATGGCTCGTAAACTGTAACATAACGACCATAGAGGCAGGGGCGTTTGCTAAGCTTTCACATGTGCAGACCTTGGTCATCTGGCGGAGCAACCTTCAGACCCTAAAAAGCGGCACGTTTGACGGGATGGGCGGTCTCAAGCAACTGCTGTTGTTGGGCAACAACATCACCTGTCTGGAGGTAAGATTACACACACATATTTGTAAACGATGATTATGGGAAAATACCTGACTAAATTACATCATTGAATGGATTATTGCTTGTATGGTTGAGAAAGTATAATAATTACAACATGTTGCGGAAGTCTCATACTGTGATTACACAGTCATGGCGACACATCCTACCACTCACATCTCTGTCAACCAATCATCGCTGCTCTTGCAGATACACAGAAATACCTCTAAACAAGCACCGCACAGAACAAACTTGACTGGCTGGCTAAGTACGCTTGAGCACTTGTTATCAATTGGTAGCGAACAAATGGTCTAAGGACACCACCTTTTATTACAGGCTGGTACCTTTGACGGTTTGCCCGACCTTGGCTACCTCTATCTGGTAGAGAACCAAATCCTGACGATGCCAGTCGGTATGCTACGTGGACTACAGTCGGAATGGCTGGACGTAAGTATGAATTCTATCTCTCACATCGCGCCTGGTGTACTAGACGACGCCGGTCCTGTACGATACATCTACTTCGTTAAGAACAAGCTGCAGTCAGTCAGTGTCGGCATGTTTGCTGAGCTTGAACAGTTGCGGCTGTTGTACTTGCAGCATAACGAAATCTCTAGCATTGCAGACGGGGCGTTCCTCTCAAACAAGCTACTGCAGAGGATAGTCCTCTCCGGAAACAAGCTGACCTTTCTGTCAGGGCTTTGGTTTGCGCCGGGCATGTCTCATACTCAAGTGAATGTGAAGGGAAATGCCATTGCTGCTGTCTTCCACGCATCTAGATTGTTGCATTTTTTCGTGCCAAACAACCCATTGCGCTGTACGTGTGCGAACATTGGGTTGTATGAACTAATGTGGACGGTCCAGAAATGGTGTCCCCCTTCGCGTTTTATGATCTCCATACAAACGGGGTGTCCCGCCATATCCTTGCTAAGGACCCCTCCTGTGGCGGTTAATACCAGCGCTCTGCCTTGCCCGGCACCATTTGTTACTCCGTGAAGGAGGTCAGGACCTCCGGACGGAGTGTTGTAATCGGCTGATTTTTCATGTTCGCAGTCAAAACACTGGGTTCTCTTTGTGTAATCGGCACGCAATTTTATACGCCGTCTGCGGGCATGCCCGTGTTGATGCACGAATGTGTATTTTTGCCGTTGCTGCTTTCGCGGTCAATGTAATATCGCAGACGCACCCCTACAATTACGAGGCGAATTGGAATGGTCCAGAAAAACGCGTTGTTTGGAATAGCAGTGGGGTTCAAAAAAGTTCATGCAGATACGGGGTGGTTTTTATAAGTGGTTCCAGATGTTTTTGCCCATGGTTAAGAGATGCCAAGTTTTTTGGAAGATGTTCGCAGCCAAAACGCATTCTTCCGTACGTCGCATTTCTGTGTAATTTCGCATGTGGTGTTGCATTATGTCCGGGATGATGCACGTCTTTTTATTTTTACCGTAGCTGTTTTGATATTGGAGTAAATGCTTATTTTCGAAACATCCCCATTTCTTTGAAATGGTTTCGTCCGTTTATGCAACTGTTACTGCGCTAATGACGACCAGTCGCGCTGTCCTGATACACCGCGAATGTGCGAGTGTTCCCTGTAGACAGTCCCGGGAGTCATTTTTTTGCACATTCCAGGAGCCAAACCAAAATACGTTCATGAACCGAGTCCAAAAAACCGAAACGTGAAAATCGGATGATCGGACCTGATGTACATTTCTCTTTCTATAGATTGTACACACAATACACACATCTTTAGATAATCTGGCCATGGCAGGTTAAAAAAAAGTAACCCGGAATCATACTAGATTAGCGTAAATGCATGTTAATGCGTTCAAAACAAGAAAAAAATTGTTTCCGGGTATTAATCTCTTGAATCACGGCGCTGAATATTGACGCAAAAATATTTCGGGCATCGCGCGCCCTTCCCGCGTCACGTGTAGGCATCTCGCATCTCTGATTGGTTGTTGCGTCTTAAGATGACTGAGCCGACGCGCGTTTAAACAATTTTTCTTTGTTCGATTTATCACACTTCACAGAGAATTGTCGCCAATGGCTACTTCTTTTTGTTGCAATATATAATACTTCACGGAGAATTGTCGCCTATGGCTTCTTGTTGAAATTGTAAATGTAGAGCGAAATCAGCATCCCCAAGTATACAAGGCCTTTGGTAATGTGTACTGGGAGGACCTGCCCCACGTGTTCTGGACCTTTGCCAACGGGTCAGAATATTCAATGAACATAACACACAACACAAACACAACGGCGCACGTTAGTGTGGGAATAGGAAACCTAACTGTTAGTGTGGTGACTTACATAAAGGCTGAGGGTTGGGTGAAATGCAAAGGGTCAGAAAGTAAGGCAGGATCCAGGAAGTATGAATCGTGTTCCAACTACATGGGGAAGTCGACATTCACCCTTTGGCTGAGGACTGTCGAAAACGTGACTTTCACAAACTTCAGTTGTACCGTTGTCTCAGAAATCGGCTCCTACACTGCATACTTCGGGACGAGCTTACACTTCTCACGGCCTCATACTCCATTACTGACACAACCAACAATCCACACACAACCAACAACCCACACAGAGCCAATACTGACACACTTACTACAACCAACAGCACACACACAACCGTTACCCACATCCAAGTCTCTATGGACGATTGTGTTGTCATCTTTAGCTGTCATATTGATGGTGCTCACGAGGATAGCGTGGAGGTACTCCACAGAGGTTCACCGGGTGGCCAGACAAAATGCTCGAGAAAACTATTCAGTAGAGGGAGCCCCGGGGCCCAGAGAAGGCTTGGCACGCTTGCCTTCTGGATCAAGCGCGATCGTCCCTTATGCTGTAGCATACGGCGATACAGTCGCGAACGCCGGCTCCTCAGGTGAACAGATTGCCCCGTACGCTATAACGTACGATGTCGAAGATGATGACATCACACCGTATGCCGAGGGGCACCTTCGCGATCACGACAGTCTGTACATGTGTGAGTCAGACGCCTCTGACCCTTCAGAAATTGTTCCTTGCGGGGTGAGTAAGATGTGTGGCAAATATGTCAATGGCGACCGTAAAGAAACTAAAGAAAACACATCTGTCACCTTGTCAACTGAGGGCCCCGTTACCAAAACGTATACGTATGGCAAAGATGAACCGAAAGAAACCATTCTGAATTATTCGGTCAACGTTATCGTTCATCAGCCAAGCCCTTCCCCTCTGCCAAGCTCCGACCGTAGTGAAGCGGCTTGCTCAACGGCTTCTCCGCTACCAGAAACAGTCGCGATTGATACCCAGGCTACCCCAATTGATACTAAAACAACCGATGTGGTGTCTGTTGAGGTTGATGCAAAAAGCGAGCAGGTAATTTCTGTTGACACTCACGAGGAGACCGCTTTGAAAGAAACCGTCTCTTTGGCTAAATAGTCGCTTTCCGAATTCCTACGTTTGGTACCGTTATCTTATCTTACCTTGTGTATGTCAAGCAAAGACTTGGCGTAACGGCCTGTTTTGTTTTGGTGATTAAAGCATAGGTGGTAAAATTGCTCTAGCGAAGAAAAATGAATCAACACATTATAGTGGTTCTCTTTTCCTCCTCTTTTACTTCTTTACAAAGGACTTTTTGGGTGTGGACACAAGGCATCACTAAGAATATTTATAAAACATTGTTAATTTAATCGACGCATGTCTCTCTAAAAGCTGAAAAAATGTTTGTTATATCAAAACACTTCGGTGTTTAGAGGGGGAAATTACAATTTTCCTGAGCAATTAAGCTAGATTTAGTGCAGGAAAAATTCTAAGCCATACAAAGAAATAAAGCTTTAATTACAAACATTTTAGGAAAAAATCAACCATCGAAGTGTGCCTGAAACTAAAGACGCTAATATTCACTACTGTACCCGGCGCTATGTTTTGACTAGATTAACTGGACTGTCTCGGCGGAGGTAAAAGAAATAAAAATTCATAGCTCTTAAATATTCATTACGAACTAGAAAGGCTGACATTTGCTCGGTCTTCTTCGCTATTTCCGGACCAAAAAAAGGACATTTTTTTGTTCCTGTGCTCTAATATTACAACCGAATGACCTAACATTTGGTACACTGTAAATGTTAACAATGTAGTTGAACAATCTGAAATCTGCTAGTTTGAGCGAAGATGACATTGTATATTTTAGAGCTGTACGCGCATTTGGTGTGTCTTTAATGTAGTGCAGGCCCTTTGTAACTACCATGGACTAGTTGGGGATACCTGTCTGTAATGTTATGTCTCTTACAACTGAAGTGGCAAACAAATAGAATAAATAGCTGTGGTGCCAATCTCTGTATGAGGCAATAATTAATATTTATAAGCCTGTCATATGACTTAAAGTCTGTATTTTATAGGTCAATTCGAACCGTTTCAATACATGGTTTTGTTAAAACCAAGGCACGTCTAGTCTGTAACATATATTTTCTAGGTAGACCAAGTCCCAAATAAAAGCCCAGGATCAGTCTGATAGGATTCTTTTATAACAATGGATACCAGCCATTATAGCCTCCAACTGCATGGTAACAGTCAGTTCTCAGTGTCTGACAATAATTGGTCCATGTTAACACGTATGCATAGATCGACAAGATCAAGATCACCCGACCCCCAATTCTGCGGACTTTGGCAATAAGGTATTGACCATCAAGCTTCTAGTGACCAGTGAAAGGGCTGTTAGAAACGTGATTAAGTCAGGTGAAGGCAAGCACTGTATGGGCATTGTTAACATGGACTAACATGGGCAAGCACTGTATAACCATAAGTTCTGTTATATGTTAACACAATCCAACGTCAATACCTTTGATACAGTCAATAGTGGACTCATTCACTGTATTACACTGTACTGCATTGTAAATAAAATACTGTAACTTTAAAATGAAACTGAATTGTATCCTAAACGTATTTGTTCACATGGACTTGTTACAACGAGGAAACTGTACCAAAAACGTATGTGTTCACATTGACTTGTTACAATGACGAAACTGTAAGAGCATTGTTTGTGTTTACATGGACTTGTTTGACGTCGAAACCGTAAGACCAATCACCAGTGTAATCATGTGATTTTTTCTACCTCCATGATGTAACTAATCACTAGTGTAACTAATCAATGTATGTGGTCAAATGGACTTGTTTTAACGAGGAAACTATAGGAACATTGTACTTGTATGTGTTCACATTGACTTGTTACAACAAGGAAGAACAACGTATGTGTTCACATGGACTTGTTACAACGAGGAAACGAAGAACGACTTTGAAGGAATTTGCTATTGCGTCAGACTTACTGACTCATCAAACGGCGGAATAATGCGGAAATGTAATTTATAATTATCTAGCCGTGTGCCGCATTACCAAAGGTATACAGGCTTCCAACTGCGTTAGTTACGAAGAGGCAGAGCAGACAAAGGGAGGGGAAAGTGATACTGCGTGTTCCTGTCGGGCAGACGGGGTGTTTGCCGAACAATTACTGATAGAGGTGAAACTAAACCCCGGCAGTCGTCTTTTACTTACACCCCCTTGTAGTGTGGTGGGAGAGTGCTGTCACTAGTCTCCTGCCTTGCCATGGCGTCCCCTTCGCTGTACTGGCTGGAGTATTCCTTCTCCGGGTCCGAGCAGACACCGCTGACTGATCTCATCAAGGGCACTGTGGCATGCGCTGACTAAAGCCATGTTACAGACAGATCAGGGGAGGGTGCTGTTTGTGTTCAAGGTAAGCATTCTTCCCGAGTGGCCACTCAACGTCACCTGCCACCTGTTCTCTATCGACATTGTATCTTTTAAATCACTGTTCTGTAAAGTGTTGGTTATGTAAGAGCTCGGAGTACATGTGTGCCTAGGCCAGTTGGCTGACTATTACGTCGTAGCTGCAGCTGGCTGAACCTGTAACTAATAAAATGCTATACCGGTCAGGGCAACCCATTTGTGTAGACATTAACGTTAACAAATTGAAGGTTCAAGTCTGATAGCTTCAAGGCTTGGGTACAGTCAGATATCATCAAGTCAGCATACTTTATATTTTCAAAAATCACTTCAGAGCTTCGTTAACGTTGGCTAACTTGCTAGCAACTGTTTTTTTATCCGTCTTTTGAAAACCACTGGCCATAAACTGGCACAGTGTATGCAACTGTAGCGCATGAGGGTGTGGCCCTGTAGTGCCTATCTCGTCAGCTGATATTATGTGATTGGTCAACAAGATATGGTTTTTAAAAATCTTTTTGCGGCAACTATATCTGACTGAGAGTTGTTCTGTGCACACACAGGTGTTGGCCGAACCCAAGATTATCGTCGGTGAGTCTTCACGTTACATCAGTCACCGCTAGTTGTGTTTGGAGAGTAAATTGATCGCTGTTTAGAGTAAATATAGTGCTGCCATTATATCAGCAAGTTGTAAAAAAAAGGAGTAATGCCAAAATTACTACTGACAGTGGTGGACTCTACAAGTTAGTTAGGCATCTTTGGTTTCTATTACATTGTATCAGATCTTACTAGGATATGCATTTCTATGGGAGAATGGACTTCTCTTTATGCAATTGTGACCTGGTTATTATGGTTAGTGCAGTAAATCTGACCGTGATGACATTTGCTTTAAAAAGCCGTTTACTGTAAACCTCCAAGCAGATCCTTCGGTGGCAAAATCGTGAACAGCCGGCAAGGCACGGCAGTGTCCAATTCGCCCGGCAGTGTCCAGCAACCGCGCTTCGATTACTTGTCGGTTACGATTTTGCCATAAAAGGATCTGTTTGTAGATTAGTTTGCTGGAACCAAATGTCTACCAATGTCATGTTTCAGTCATCCAGTCCAGTACCCCTACCGACCTCGACACTGCTCTGACGGCCAACCCTGTTCCCTCGCTGGGTCGCCTGGTTCAAGTCAAGTGTCGACCCCTGCGGCAATACGAGGCGTTTGCCAGCGAGGTGCTGGGCGTGGAATGGCCGGGGCAAAAGACCCAGGAATGGTCCTCATCTCCCACAGAAGGTTTTATCTACTGGATAGACATGTATATAGGATATAGCGGTAAGTTCTAACCTTAGTTCTAATTACTTTTTTTGTGGTTTATGTAATATTGTATTGGTTAAGTCATTGGTATTGGACACCGCTTTAGAGACAATATAATGGGATCCTCGCGCATGCACGCCGTATGTAGTGACATTCCAAAGCGGTCTTATCGTAAGGACCGGTCAC
>NW_017803932.1:1715471-1721072 GCF_001625305.1 Branchiostoma belcheri | reverse complement strand
CAGGCTAACGGCTTATATGCTGAAATAGCTTACTACTTTCTGTTTCTGAAAAACAGAAAAAAAATATAGGTTGTTGCGATAAGTTTTTCGCAAAATCCGGTGACGCGAACCCCTAGAAATTCCACATAGAACGCAGCTATTTGGGTCATCAGGCGACAAACCGCATCACCCTTGCTCGCGGACTAATACCAAAAACGCTTCGCTGGCCGTCCAACTTCACCGCGCCGAAAAACACTACAATCCCAAGGCTTTTTGATCAATTCAAAACCTAGTTGAAAATCTACAGCGATCGCCGAGCTATGGGGAGCCAAACCTAGCGTGACAACCTCGCAGATCCGGCGATTTACTGCGCACTATTTGGAACCCTGGTCAGAATTAAACTCCGACCCGGAACCTTAAGTGAAGGTGAACATCAACAAACATAATTTATTCAAATCATGGCCTAATTTGCATAATTTATGAGGAAGTGCTATAATAGCATGTTTGTTAAGATAAGGCTGCCATTGGGTGGAGAATATGATCAACTGATATAATCCATGCAAATGGGGCTCTTATTTACAAAATCAATGATTAAAATTGTATAATTTGTCAACCACAAGGGTTAACATCATTTGGCGAAGGTATGAGATCGTGGAACTCTTGTTAATATTTATAAGCCTGTCATGTGACTTAAAGTCTGTATTTTATAGGTCAATTCGAACCGTTTCAATACATGATTTTGTTAAAACCAAGGCACGTATAGTCTGTAACATATATTTTCTAGGCCGTAGACCAGGTGACTGAACAAAAAAAGAGAAGTCCCAATAAAAGCCCAGGATCAGTCTGATAGGATTCTTTATAACAATGGATACCAGCCATTATAGCCTCCAACTGCATGGTAACAGTCAGTTCTCAGTGTCTGACAATAATTGGTCCATGTTAACACACATGCATAGATCGATCGACAAGATCAAGATCACCCGACCCCCATTCTGCGGACTTTGGCTAGAAGGTATTGACCATCAAGCTCCTAGGGTCATG
This sequence comes from Branchiostoma belcheri, assembly GCF_001625305.1. Taxonomy (NCBI): domain Eukaryota; kingdom Metazoa; phylum Chordata; class Leptocardii; order Amphioxiformes; family Branchiostomatidae; genus Branchiostoma; species Branchiostoma belcheri. The sequence continues at coordinate 1,720,052 of NW_017803932.1, read as the reverse complement.
ACCAGTGAAAGGGCTGTTAGAAACGTGATTAAGTCAGGTGAAGGCAAGCACTGTATGGGCATTGTTATTACATGGACTAACATGGGCAAGCACTGTATAACCATAAGTTCCGAACGGTTATATGTTAACACAATCCAACGTCAATACCTTTGATACAGTCAATAGTGGACTCATTCACTGTATTACACTGTACTGCATTGTAAATAAAATACTGTAACTTTAAAATGAAACTGAATTGTATCCTAAACGTATTTGTTCACATGGACTTGTTACAATGACGAAACTGTAAGAGCATTGTTTGTGTTTACATGGACTTGTTTGACGTCGAAACCGTAAGACCAATCACCAGTGTAATCATGTGATTTTTCTACCTCCATGATGTAACTTATCACTGGTGTAACTAATCAATGTATGTGGTCAAATGGACTTGTTTCAACGAGGAAACTATAGGAACATTGTACATGTATGTGTTCACATGGACTTGTTACAACGAGGAAACTGTAAGAACAACGTATGTGTTCACATGGACTTGTTACAACGAGGAAACTGTAAGAACAACGTATGTGTTCACTTGGACTTGTTACAACGAGGAAACGAAGAACGACTTTGAAGGAATCTGACTCATCAAACGGCGGAATAATGCGGAAATGTAATAATTATCTAGCCGTGTGCCGCATTACCAAAGGTATACAGGCTTCCAACTGCGTTAGTTACGAAGAGGCAGAGCAGACAAAGGGAGGGGAAAGTGATACTGCGTGTTCCTGTCGGGCAGACGGGGTGTTTGCCGAACAATTACTGATAGAGGTGAAACTAAACCCCGGCAGTCGTCTTTACTTACACCCCCCTTGTAGTGTGGTGGGAGAGTGCTGTCACTAGTCTCCTGCCTTGTCATGGCGTCCCCTTCGCTGTACTGGCTGGAGTATTCCTTCTCCGGGTCCGAGCAGACACCGCTGACNGTAGGGAGGTATCGTTGCGGACGGCACTCACCGCGGGGTGATGGGAGGTAGGATCGACAGCATGAGCGTTGTTGGCCTCCCATGCAGCTGCTGTAGCGGCCTGTTCCAGCATGGTAGCGGTTTTGACTGCTTGGTCCACTGTTGTGGCCTGCACCTCGCGAAGCCGTCTGCGGATGGTAGGATCAATTCCCCTGAAGAAGTAGTCCAAGGTAAGCCCCTCAACCGCTGCTTCGTTGTACTCAGGATAGGCTTGGCTTACCAACCTGCGTAGATCAAGTGCAAATACGATCAAGGGTTCTCCAGGTTGGCGTGTTCGTTCCTGGAGCGACTGGCGGAACGTGTAAATGTAGTGTTCCTTGGAAAAGGCAGTGGCCAGGCGCTGAGTCAGTGTTGAATAGGTAGCACGGGCCTGCCTCGGCAAACCAAGGTAGAAACGCAGGGCATGGTGGTCAAGGAAAGTTGGGAGGGCCATGGCACGTTCCTCAGGGGTGTACTTCTGGGAAGTGGCATAAAGGTCAAATTTGTTGAGCCACAAGGTGAAGTCATCATCAGTGCCGTTAAATGTGGGTGGCAGTCTTGTCTTGAGGCGGAGGTCTGACGAGGGTTGCTGGTTGGTGGTGTCCTGAGTCATGGCAGGGGGCGGAGCCTGGTGGTAAGAAGCCCCGGCAGGGCTGGTCCCATGAGTATTGGATTCAGCAACAGACGTGGCTGTGGGCACGGTACCCCTACCAGGAAAAGATCCTGTAGCGTAAGCAGACTGAGCATACTGATTGTACAGTGGTGTGGGACCCACCTGTGGTGTTGTACGTGGGAGGGCGCCTGGGAGGGTGGTTGCAGTTCGGACACCGGATGCGCCACGGGATTGAATGGGGGAAATTTCTGAAGGTGACAACAGTGGTCGCAGCCGTGGAAAGGTAATTTCCTCATCGTCTTCTAGCGTAAACGGATGGAGGTTAGCCATACCTGGAGTCTTGGTAGAGCAGGGTAGACACGAGTCAACCAGGTGGGGGAGGGGGGTGCTCGAACGTCGGTCGGCAATGTGCTCCAAATGCGATCCACAAGACAGAGCTGGCGGGAGTTCGAAGCCAGACACCGCTGCCACCAATATAAGTGTCCAATTAGTGTAGATATTGGAACTTATAAGTAATCACTCCAGGAATGAAGATGCGAGAAGTGCTGGGATATGAAATGTATTCTTGTCAGAACATGTGCAGTCCGTGACCTCTGACCGGACTGGTCCAATAGTTTGTCGGGGGTGTATATTGTATCCTTACACGAGGATATGCATTTCTATGGGAGAATGGACTTCTCTTTATGCAATTGTGACCTGGCTATTATGGTTAGTGCAGTAAATCTGACCGTGATGACATTTGCTTTAAAAAGCCGTTTACTGTAAACCTCCAAGCAGATCCTTCGGTGGCAAAATCGTGAACGGAACAGCCGGCAAGGCACCGTGCAGTGTCCAATTCGCCCGGCAGTGTCCAGCAACCGCGCTTCGATTACTTGTCGGTTACGATTTTGCCATAAAAGGATCTGTTTGAAGATTAGTTTGCTGGAACCAAATGTCTACCAATGTTATGTTTCAGTCATCCAGTCCAGTACCCCTACCGACCTCGACACTGCCCTGACGGCCAACCCTGTTCCCTCGCTGGGTCGCCTGGTTCAAGTCAAGTGTCGACCCCTGCGGCAATACGAGGCGTTTGCCAGCGAGGTGCTGGGCGTGGAATGGCCGGGGCAAAAGACCCAGGAATGGTCCTCATCTCCCACAGAAGGTTTTATCTACTGGATAGACATGTATATAGGATATAGCGGTAAGTTCTAACCTTAGTTCTAATTACTTTTTTTGTGGTTTATGTAATATTGTATTGGTTAAGTCATTGGTATTGGACACCGCTTTAGAGACAATATAATGGGATCCTCGCGCATGCACGCCGTATGTAGTGACATTCCAAAGCGGTCTTATCGTAAGGACCGGTCACAAATTCAGAGAGATATGCTTTCATAGACATAGACACAGGAGATCAAGACAATGTAATGGCACATGATGTTTAACACTGGAAAATTTTGGCAGCTCAATGGCTGTGGAATATGAGTTTTTTCAGATTTTTATTTTTTTTCAGATCTGCCTTTTGCCTACCAGAACGAATGATGTAAATGATGTAAAAGACCAAAATGTAAAATTTTATGACTTTCCCATCTGGCTCCAGGCTGATGATCAGGTACGGTTGTCTTTGTTTCATCTCAGGTCTGAAGCAGCAGCAGCTGTTTGACGTATGGAGAAAGGAGGCCATGCTGGTGCTGCAGACCGTGGGGAGCGGGAATGCACAACTGTTCAAAGTCCTGGCGGAAAGAAGGGTCAGTATGAGTAAATTATCAGTACATATTGAGGAGGGTCATGCGGTGGTGCTGTTTGTGTTTTCTGAAGAACGACGTGAACGGATTTTTATGTGATCACAAGCCTTGTACATCTCCGTCAAAACGGGTCTTATGTCATGTGACAAATACTAGTAGCTGTTGCCATGACTGAAAATAAAATAACGTAATCCGGACAAAATTTGTTTCTCAACAAGTGACGCCAATTTCCAGCATTGTTTCAAACAATCCAGAGACAGCCTACTATAATTGACGATCAGACAGCCAAATGTAGTCAAGTGACTGTTTCAGAAACATTAAATTTTCTTCTGGCCCTTTAGGTGATGATGTTCCTGAAGGCATCCAGTCCAGACATGTTGGACAACGTGTTGTACAAGTTACCCCTGATCCAGCACCTCGGGGACCAGGTGCAGCTGGTGTGTAAACCTGTGGTGCCTTACTCGTACGAGGATTTCACCAAATCCAACAGGAAAAATGATGTCAACAGGAAGGTGTGAAAAGGCTTGGTAGTCCATTTTTGTACTCTAAGATGGCTGTGATATTACCAACTAGGGTATTACAATAAGGGTATAACAAAGCACTTGTTTGTACAGGGTACTGCAGACTACTGATGTGCATGGGTTTTGCACAGTACTTATTGTATCTATTATATATTGCACAATGCTTATTTGTATTGGGTATTGCACACTACTTATATTTAGTATTGCTTTCTCTGCTTAGCAGTTAGCACACAACACCTATAAGAAAGAGTTTGGTTGTTGAACAACACGCCCTGACCACTGGTGGACTAATCCCAGAATGTCAAATTTGCATGCTGTTTAACTGGGTCCTTGAGGAAAGCAATGTTTTTCTTTTTTTAATAAGAACTTGCTATTAATACTAGAAGCATGGAAAACAATCATAGACTCAAATACCAGCAGTGATCTTCTATGGTTTAATACCACTCTTAAATGTGAATGCTAGCTCATACTGTTTACATAGTTTCAAACTGATGTATACAAAAACATGACATACCTAGTACAATGTAGTTCTTCTGGCCACAGTAGTGACCATATGACAAACATGGATTACTAGTATACAACATGTATTTTGGGGCTTGTGTAATACAATGTACTATGCAGAGATGATTCTCGAGTACACATGACCCCAGTGACACAGAAAAGGCTTTTCTGCCCTGTAAAATACATGACTGGCAACACCATGACTGATAGTAAATACTACTATGTTACACTTGAATACAAGATGTATTATT
>NW_017803932.1:1670433-1715153 GCF_001625305.1 Branchiostoma belcheri | reverse complement strand
CATGACCCCAGTGACACAGAAAAGGCTTTTCTGCCCTGTAAAATACATGACTGGCAACACCATGACTGATAGTAAATACTACTATGTTACACTTGAACACAAGATGTATTATTAGCTGCTCACATGGTTTTTGAAAAGCACTTGTAGCTGGCATTACAAAAGCAATGTTTACTACATGTAATAAATGAAATATAAAAAAAGGATATTTTTGGCTGTTAGTTTGAATATCTTTTTTGCTTAGGTAACACCCATTGAATTTTATTTGGTTCTCAGATTTTTGCAAGTTAGTGGAGTGGGAGGGGTGGAATCAACAAGGAAACAGACATCTTGTAAAGGCCCAAATGCTACAACAACTTTTAATACACAGATAGATGGAAAAATTGGAACAAAGAGAAGGATTTTCTCCCGCTGTTAGCTTCAAAATATGAGCATGTTGGGGTTGATTCATAAGCCTGGATGATACACACGATTTTCTTTCTTTCTATTTCTATTTCATTAAAACCTAAGAATTGAGATATGAACTGAGATATGAAATTGGTCTAGTCTTATATACAAAGTACAAATGACAGTTATATAACAAGACACACTACATGAGGAGGGTATGAGCTGTCCAGAGACAAATATTATCATGTTAAACACCCCATCAGCAGCTCTATTTTGTTGACAAAGTTCCTGCCCTTGGCCTTGTCCCACTGGACTGGTTTGAAGCTGCCCCCGACCTGGTCCCATTTGGTGTCCTTGATGACATCGCTCCTCCACGTCTCGCACCCCTTCTGTCGCGTCAGCTGTACCGAGACAAGCGGCCCCAGAGACGGGCTGTTCCGAACTGAGATCACCCTGAAACAGGACAGGAAAACACTGTACAGGCAACAGGACACATCTGAAGGGAAGGTGCCTTAACTTCCTACATAGATTACAACTTTATTTTATATTCATTGCTAGGAAATCATAATGACTTTTTTTTTGTTCTTGGGACTTTGCATCGGTCCAGTCCAGTTGCAGCAGTGAAGAGAAGAAGTTTGACACACAAATGTAAACAAACAAAAAGAAAAGTAAAATTTATGATGGATACAATCATTATGGTATATCTTAAATGTTGATCAGCACAAATATATCAACTTGGTTTTAGGATGGTTTGACTTTTAAGGCCAGTTTCCCAGGGCCAGGGTTTGAATAAGTCTAATACAAGCATATGAGATGGTGTCACCTGTTCAAGTGAAAGCTAAGAATGAAAATGTCAGCACAGTCTTACCTATCTCCCTTGGGAGAAGCCATCATGATGCCCGAGGCATTGCCCAGTTTCTCCACAGGTCCTGTCCCTACATGGTTACTCAGGTGCAGAATCTGCCACCCCATCATTTTACTGAGGGACTGGACTGTGTTGACTTGATGCTGACAAGCCTAGCAGGCAGAAACACAAACATGTAAAAACAGCTTGAATTTTTACAAGCTGCTGTACCAAGATTACTAGACAGTACAAAATGTACCTTCGTAAAAAGGTTATGTTTGGGGGACCGTGTGTGTGTGTGTGAACAGCAGAACACAATATTTGGTATGTGGGTAGGTGTTGGAGAAATTAAGAAATGATTAGAATGCAGAAAATCACCTGGTGAAGCAGAAGGTCTCTCAGTTCATGCTCATCATAGGACAAGGTGATGACCTTGCCATCCTTCGAAACGACTTTGACGTCTTCCACGCCTATGTTGACATGCAGCATGGTTCTGTGGTGAGACAAAACATAATGTGAAATCAGAACAAATCTTCATATCAATGTCTGAGAAAGGAGTTGGCACAGCATCAACTAACTGGTAATGTATGTTAGTTAATACAAGTACATGTACATGACTTGTAGTCTGTAATCTGCACTAGTAATATCAATCACAATATCAATGTTAATACTCAAAGGTATCACACACAAGACTTTATGATAATTATATTATCCTACTGTATTCATAGAATAGAGTACTGACTTGCAGATCTGCTCATATCCTGGAGATGTGATGATGATGCGAACAGAAGACTCAGTACTGGTGCCGATACTGCTGACATGGGCCTGCAGACAGGGGTCATTCACCTCCTGGGCCAACTTGTCAACCATGTCCAATATTCTGCAAACAAACAAAAAACAAAGCTACAATGTAAATTGTGATGCAGCTATCACTAATGCTCTAAGAAATGCCTCCCAATTTTATACAAGCAAATTTTGTTGCACAATGATTGTGCAAGGACTACTCAATGTACAATGGCAATGTATAGCATCTACATGTAGCACTATATATCAAACATTCTTTGAGACTTATCTACCTTACAAAGAGTATGTAGTATGGGATGAGAATGTTCTTTTACAATCAATGGTGAAGCTTCTAGCAATTAGGCATTTTTTTGAGATACATGTATTGTATGAAAGCATGGATTGTTACATGTCAATTTCAAAAGAGCAAAGCCCTGAAATGTGAAGTCCTGAAGTCCCTCCCACCTGGCCCTGAGAAGGGTGTGTTTGGCCTGTTTCTCCAGCCTCTCCAGCAGCCCCTCGCTCTCCTGCAGCTGTGTGCACTGTTTCCTGTCCATCCCCTGTGGCCCGGCCAGCCGACGCTTCTTACTGCTGCTGAACGGTGCAGTCACGGGGTGGGGCAGGGCCGGGTTCAGGTTCCCCCGGTGGACCTCACGTAACATCTGGTGCAGGGCGTGCTCCAACACGTGGTTGTGTTGACATCTTTGGGGGGAGACTCCCTCATCCTTATCATACAAAAAAAGGCATCATACTAAGGCATCAATGTAGTGGATCAAAATTTCGTTTTGGAGGAGAGATATGCTCCCGTGTAAAGTTGTGAAAATTCAACTGCCTGAAACACTATTTCCTGCATTTTGAGGATTTTAGTTAAAAAAATATAGGGTTTCATGCAAGGGAAGAAAATTTCTAGGGGGTAACCCGTCCCTAGGAACTGGTGTCATGGGGGTTCGAGAAACTGCTAGTCATGTACAAGCACACCTTGTACATGTTGTTGCATAGTGCCAAATTGTACCAGACTGTGTATTGTTGTCAGAGGTAAATATGGAATATACTTATCAATGGAACTGACCTTTGACTCCTCTTCCACAGTATTGTGGCACAGAGCAATGCTCAGCTGTACTCCAGGGAAGATCTGTGGAAACAAAGTTACAGTTGGAATACTGAGGACACAAACACTCCCAACACATGGGGTGATGCAGTCTTTTCAAAAAACAAAGCCAGTAAAATTACACTGTACATAGAAAGCTATGACATGTTCCCAATCCCATATTTTTGCTGTTGATTTATATCCTATATTGGTATTGTTGTAATAGAGATAACACTAGCCTGTGAAGTGATCTGGTTCCCTACTACAAGGTGGGGGATGGTGGACTTCATCTGCACAGCTTCCCGAGCCAGCTAGAACAACAAGGGCAGAACACATCAACATACACAGTAACAACTAACATAGGCAGCTCTTTGAGATCTCTTTTGACCCATTTTTTCAGGGTGGCAGATACATGTCATGGCAGATACATGTCACCTGGTGGAATTATGTTAGACAAGTATATATTACACAATGTAGACAACACATCTATTTTTCATGTCTGAGATGGACCCTCCACTACATGAAGCTTCAGCAGAAATCACTTTAACATTGAAAGTTGATCAATAACACTTTGCTAACCACTTCTGTCTAAACAGTTGAAAGGCGTTACAATTGATGGTACGCCAATAAAATAATTCCTCCAGGGGAATTCTACAGAGAACAACAGGTTTCAGACCTGTGCAAACAGCTCCTTGCAGAATAAGACGTTCTGTGCAGCCTCCAGTTTGACGTTCCATGGAGGCTCACCGGGGGCGGCTTCCCGCCGACTGTTGGGTAACAGGGCGGCCTTTACAGCAATAATGGTTTCTGTATGCAAACATATAGGTGAGGAGAAAACCACGGTTACAGACCTTTCCTGGGTTGATGTGAATGACAAAGTTTTTGAGCATGAAATTGTGTTGTTTTCATTGGAATCATTGAAACTAACCTAAGGAAATTTACCATGGATTTACCATTATGACTCTTAATCAATTTTTCCCTCAAAAATATTTCCTGAACAGTCCTTTCTATCCATCGCTCCAACCATGCCGTTACTCGTGAAGCTAACCCTACTGTGACGGTAACATAAACTATCCACTGACCTAGCTGGTCCTCTATGACCACCTGTATGTAGGCATTGCCCTCCAGGTCACTTGGGATGCGAACCTCCAGAGGACTGCTCCCTGGAGTCAAGTCTTCCTCTGTTGTCTTCACCACCTCAAACACTCCTGAGTGCCAGTAGTGGGAACCAGCTAAACAAACATCAAAGAGGACAGTTATTGGAACATACACACTTCTTATTTATGCAAATAAGTTACATGTATATGCAAACATGACACAAATTAAAAGTATTTAGAATTCTAAATATGGCAATGTATGTAAAAGCAACATGCATACACACTTCAAAGTTGTTAATAACATTTCTATTGTACCACATCATATTGCGATGCATAGTGCTCTACTACATGTACTAAGTACTAACCTGACTTGAAGCTGAGGTCCCCTAAAATATTATTGCCTGCCCTTCGCAGCCTCCAGTACTGCCTGAGTTTTAGGAGCTCCCTGTGAAAGTCGCCCTGCCCACGGCTGCCACCGCTGAACTCTGCCTGAGACTTGGCCAGACGGTCAGCTCCTTTCTGTAGGATATCTGCTGCCCCTGACAGGCTCTGGGAAATGTTTGTAACCGAGGTTTACTGCAGTTCCCTTTCCAACTGATAGGAGGGCTTCCTTAGCTAGTACAGTACCATGAATATATTGTATGGGCTACCCACATGGTTTGCTGTTAAAATGTTATTGATATGAGTAGTGTTGAAATGGTCAGATTAAAATTTAAACAGAATGCAACAGATTAAACTGAACATACAAAGTAAGTCTGAAAGTCTACCTCTTTCTTGGCCACATACTGTAGGACTGGTTTGGGAGGTTGCGGCTCCTGTGACACTGGATCTAAAACCATGTACTTCTTGTCCTTGGCAATTTTCAGGACATCCAGAAGTACATTGGTCTCCACCAGGGATGTCCTATGGAGGGAGGAATGTATCCAGAGATTGAGTTAAAATGCTTAGTCTTAGACAATTAGTAATGGTGCACTTCATCCCCTTTAGTCTTTACTGATTCATAAGTGTTACAAATTGTAACACCTGCTGTCCCATAGACTATACTTCCACTCCCACAGACAAAACGGCAGCCCTAAGTATATCCATGTATGGCGATGCTGCATTGTGTATACAGAGAGTCACAGAAACACACATACACAATAGTCAATAACACAAAAGACAGACAAACCAGCCAAAACCACTACTTTCCTCCTTTTAGCTTTGGGTTAAGGTAATATTACTAGTAATAAGGTTGATGTTTCCCTGAATTACTGAAATTAACTTTGTGTCACAGACCTCAGCTTGTCTCTGATAGACTCCCATGGCCAGTGGGCTTCTTGTTTCTTCCTCTCCTCCTCCTCCTCTTCCTCCTCCCCTGCCTCCAGCTGGATGTCCACATCTGAGTCCTCCTGAGAGAAGTCGATCCTGTGGGCCAACTTGGACAGGTTCTCCGACATAGACAGCGGTCTGAAACACCACAGGTTGTCAGGAAAACTTCGGCCATACGTGTTTTATGTCACTATTCACACTTGTACTAGTTGTAGAAGCTATCTGTATGCAGTCAAACCTGTTTCTTTCTTTGAACAATGCATAATATTTCATTGTACCTGGCAACATTGAGACATTCGGAGCATATTAAAATCATTGTAGATAAGTACTTGTATTTCGTTGTATTTCACAAGAATTATGCCTTCTATTCAGGTAGCCGTAGCGACTGTTACGGAGCTTTCTTGCAAAAGCCTTGCATTTTTTTTCCTTCTAGCTCATGGGGCAACATAATTTTTTGCTGAAGCATACGACGGTGAATTATAAAACCATTGCTTTTTCGATAATCAAGAATCTGGTAGTCAACGAAAGTTCCTCATTTACTTTCTGAATATCTAACAGAGTTAACTCACTGTACGTAAGTCTCCTGTCCGTCCAGGGACACCTCTTGAACTTGATTTTCCTGCAAGGCTTCCACACTGACTCGAACGTCGGACGCCATTTTGGTTAGGACTAGTCTAAGTCGTTTCACATTGGGGTAAATCAGCAAATATCACGGTAAAAAAAATTAAAAAGGTATTCAAAGAGTAAAATGAAACAGTATAAAATAATTTATTGTAGAATGATACATGTAACTTCATATTATTTCCATCGATATAAATGTTTATTCTATTTGTTACTATTTGATGTATGTATTTTCTCTGTCGGCCAGACCCTGTAGTAATTTGGTATCATCCAACGTTGGGTCAACGTGAGAAGCTTCGGACGTCTTTATTTGGAAAACACCATGTGTGTCTAAACTAGCTTGTGAAGAAAGCTAGTACTAGTATTTCTACAGATCATCTTGTAAAAGAAGTAAGATATGTATTTTGTTGTTGCATGGAAGTTTATAAAGTAATGTGGATAGAATGGATCATAATATTTGGAAGCCTTCATCATGTGTGGGAGGGGGGGAGGGGGCCCGGGGGAGGGGTGCATAACGCTTTTGTACTAAATTGTAGATACAAAATAGTGTATTGATGTACCTCAGTTTTAGTGAAGAGCACAATAAAATTGTTATTAGACCACATTAAATTTAATAATCCATAAAATTTTCTTCTTCCCACAGATGGAGATGAACCAGGAAACTGCTCTTCAGCTTTTTGAAGAAGGAGCTTTCTTCATCCTTCTTGACGTTCCCGTGGGAACAGAGTTCGGCATCGACTACAACTCCTGGCAGGTTTGTTACTTCATCCCAAGGGATACACTTAGGCTCACTGCAATTATGTGATATTAAGTTATTCAAGTATCATTTGTTTTATGAATTTTCAAAAGTATGTTTTTTTTGGCGAGTCTCAGTGCCAGTTCCTAGACAGCCAACTTCCCTGGTATTGATTTGTGTATTGATTTGTGTATTGATTAGTGTATTGGTTTTTGTATTGATTTATGTATTGATTTGTGCATTGGTTTTTGTATTGATTTGTGTATTGGTTTGTGTATTGATTTGTGAATTGATGTGTGTGTGTGTCTGTGAGTGTGAATACAAACAGAATACTAGTATGTAACACTACTGGTACTTGCTACCAACTACTATTTTGGTCTTGTTCTATACCACTTTGAAGTTATAAAATTCAAAAATTCAAATGCAGTCTAAAACTTTTTTCTCTCTTTGCTCTCAAAATGAGTTTTGTATCCTGTGCCATCAACAGGTTGGTGAAAAGTTCAAGGGAGTGAAGATGATTCCAGAGGGAGTTCATTTTGTCTCCTACAACACTGTGAACAAGGAACACAGGGAGGCAGCGCCCAAACTCGGCTTCTTTCACTACTTCCACAGCAAAGAAGTCCTTGTTAGGCAAGTATGGACCTACATGTACAATGTAACGGATGTCAGGAAACTGTCAGTGGATGATGAAAAGGGCCAAGCTAGAGGAAGAGTAACTTCATGTGTTTAGGAAAATTGGCAAACAGAAAATGGAAATTATTTCCATTTTGCTTTGCTGTGTACGTATCTTTGAGGTTGTAGGCGAGGAAGCAGGTGGTAGTGTTGTGCATATTGTTCGCTAGTTTTTGAGTACAATGTATAGCACATCAGCAAAGCATTGAATGACTTCTCATGCCTCATTCATGTCACTTAAGCAGTCAGTTCAAGCTACATGTATCTTGAGAAGATACCATGTCCGTATTTGATGACAAGAGGCTCTGTTATCTGCTAAAATGGTGGGCGAAACATAGTTTTCAGTCTTGTACCTGACATTTTCCTCTGTTCTTTGTAGGAGATGGGACAAACGACTAGAAGGCATCAGTGAAGATGTAATAGAGGGTGAGGAACTCGCTAACTTCGAATCTAGCTTAAAGGATCTTGATAAATTTCTTGGGCCATACCCTTACGACAACTACAAGAAATGGAAGTCTCTGACCAACCACATCACAGAGAGCCTGATGACCAGACTTCAGCCTGTGTCGGGGAGGATATCCTCTGCGACTCAACTTGTCAGAGACAGTGAGGAAAAAGTCTGCTACACTGTGGGTGAATTGCCCAGATCCATGAAAGAGGCCGAGGGAAGACTGCCCAAAATGGTGGCAGTAGCGGGAACAGAGATCAGGTTTGTGACCCTGCCCACCAGGACCTACCCTGAGGGTGCCTCTCCTGCAGACATCACCAAGTACAGTATGGACAAGAGCTTCATGTTGGAGGAACTTCTCAGCACACACTATGCAGAGAACCACATGGACCTGCTGGGAGAGTTACAGTTTGCCTTTGTTTGCTTCATGGTGAGGATTGTCTTGGTGCATTGAATAAAGAAGCCTCCTGTTAGTCTCCTACTGTTACATGTACATTTGGTAGTATTGCTAAAATTTCAATGTTATGATCATTATTAGAGGATAGCATACATAATCAGCTACACTGTTAGAAAAAAAGGGTTAATCTAAAATAAAGGCACCCCAGGCCCAAGAAAATAGAGATTGTGTGACAGTATACTTAATGTATTTGTTCCACTTGTGTTTTTCTAGGTAGGCCAAGTCTTTGATGCCTTTGTAACACTGGAAGAAGCTGGTCCATTTGCTGTGTTCATGTGACGAGGCTCTGGGCGAGACACGAGGCCCTGTATAGTGCCTTCATCAGCACAATGCACTTCCAACTGAGGGAGATTCCTGAAGACTTTTTCGTGGACATTGTGTCCAGCAACAACTTTCTCACAACTACACTGCAGGTTTGTCATTTTTTTGTTCTTTGCTGTCTTTCTGTTTGTGGGTGGGTGTTGAAGATATCATAAAGATCCTATGTCTTAGCTTTGGTTGAAATGGTTTTGTAATGTGGTTTTACCCAAGGACAGTTACGGTTGCCATCTAATCTTGTACAAAGGTAGTCCACTTGTGTTGCACTACCAAAGGTGTACTTCAGGGCAAAGAAGATCCTGAATAACCTCTTTGTAGGAACCAGTATGCAATACCAGCTGGTGCAACTGACCAATGTACAAATTTACCAGAAATTATTTTTGCTATCTCAGGTTTTCTTCTCGAACTTGGCCAATTGTGATGCTGCCAGTCGTCAGCTGAAGAAACGAGGGTATCAGTTCAAGGATCACCTGACCAAGACCTTCCGGTGGGACTTTGACACAGAGCAGGAGGAGGATGCTCCTGTAGTTGTGCAACTGGGAGAAACTTGACCTTCAAACTCAAGGTCACCTGTCATAAACTATTGTGAACTTTCAACTTCATCATGAAACATTCCAACTCTTCTCCCCATACTTTCAGCCATGTGTCATTGTTTTAAAGAATATGGGCAATATTACCTAGTAAGCTTGATTACACAGAATCTGCAACACTTCCAGGTTGTAACTTGGAGGGGGAAATATGAATAAAAGAAATTGTTGAGAAACATAAAGTGGTGTGCCTCTTGACATCAGATTTTTGTCTCACAAGTATGCATTGTGCTTTTGAAAACAGAATCTACACTTGCGTTGATATTATAACAGACAAATGAAAAAAATCTACACACTTCAAAGCATGCTTTTAATATGTACATGTATAGTGTATTTCCCTTGAATTCATTGCAAAGAAATGTGTTACAGTGTAATGATTTTAAAAAGAGAAAGCTAATAAATGAGAAAAGGAAACAAATAGCATGGCAACAAAATATGTGCAGGTATTTATTACATGTGAAGACACCCAAAATACAGACTAAATGTCTGCACTACTTAAATACAGATACTTCCACTCCTTGTGGAAACTGAAGTCCAAGACAGACCTACCAATGTAGCTACATGTTGCTACTTGGAATGTTATAATTTAATTCTTTTCTTTCCCAAGGAAAATCAGCAAAACAGGATTTACAAAAGGGAGTACTACTGGTAACCAGTCTTCACATTCATTATGTATCATTCTGTTACAGCGTTATGTGTTTAAATAACCTTTAATGTCGCTAAATCAAACTGCACATTTACAAACTGGGATATCAGCTCAATCATATATCAACATCACACAGGACCACTCAAAGTGAAGCTCTAATAAAAACTAAATTTACAACAGTAACTTGAAATTGAAAATACACATAAATCCTGATACATAATGATTGATGAGTACACTACTATACTATACATGCTAGTAATAGTATACTATATATCCAATATAGAAACAGGATCTTAGGCAACCAACAAAAGTATTGTGTCTAAAGACTATTCTGACATTTTGGATCATCTATGATTAAAGATACGGTACATGCCATCATGATATTGAGTATTTAGTATTTCATTGTTTTTATTACAGTACTTCCTTGTGTTCCATGAAGGCATGATACGTGTATGTATATTAAAAGCACTGATCATCAATCAAAGATCAAAGAAGCTTCTTTACCACTACTCTACATTAAGTGAATGCTGCTGCCCTCTCTCTTAAGTGTGCTCATGTACAACATTGCAATAAAGGCTGTAGTATCTGTCAATTTGTCAATCTGATTGCACTGGATATGGTACAAATGGCCGGACAGATCCTTTATGCTACAGTGCTCAAAATTACAGTACATACTTTATTCACTCCAGCCTAAGTAATGACCCTACACAGCCCACCCTACACATAGACCTGTTGGCTGGCCAGGGCATCAGTGAAGGGGGTGACCAGGTTGGACGTGGCGAAGTTGAAGATGAGTCCAAACGTGATGGAGATAGGGAGCGCAGGCAGGGCCTTCTTGAAGATGGCTAGCAACAGCAGAGTCAGACACAGACCCTAAACAACAGCAGAAGGAACATGTCATTCATCAATCTCTAGCCAGCCAGCACCAACATCTTGTACACATAAGAGATTAATCATACCATAAGTGTAGGAGTCCTAAAGTCAGGAGAAGGGTGCTAGTTTCCAATAGATAATTTCCAACGAATACAATAATTGCAAGATTGTGTGGCAGACTTTTTACAGAATTCCACAGTATCAGTATCTATCCCTACCCCCATGCAGACCATGCCCATGCCTTAAAATGAATTAGGTGACTTACAATAAGAATGGCCACAAAGCAGGCCAGGGTTGTGTTCCAGTCCCCATTGGAGGAAGCTTTCCCAACTAGAACACTGTAGAAGATGAAGTCTCCCAGCCCCAGTTTTACACCTCCTGGGAACAAAAATAACAAGATCGCATCATCAAAACTGGGGTTATGTGATGTTTTTACTGGCCCTATAGGTTCATGGGGAGGAAGGAAAACAAGGTAATCTTCAAGCAGATGATTGGATGGGAACTCATTCACAAAAACGGCAGCCAAAATATGATTCACCTGGCGAAATATATGATGTTAGTTTGGTTAAACAATCAAAATGCAGGTGTGCTATTCCTCTTCATCCTGCTCATGGGACTATCAGAGAGAGATCATTCATATGAAGGATTTGACTTCCAAGGAGTAACTGCTGTTTTGGACAGAGATTACTTTATGTGGACCAATGTCTATGACATACTTTCTTCCTCGTCTTCTTCATCCTCCATCTGTTGTTGTTGTTGTTGTGTTGATTCCCACCAGGCGACACTCTCCCGTTAGACAGAGCCTGTGCTGCTGACCGTGCATCCTCACTGTTCATCGATGCATCCGAGACGTTCCCTCCCCTGTTGGGCCGGCGGACAGGGCGGGCTCCGCGCGATTCCTGCCAGTCTGGGCCGAACCCCCCCTCCTCCTCACCCCCCGTCGCACCTGCTGGGGTGGCTGCAGGAGTCAATCAAACCATGTCAATCAACATTATTGCACAACAATTGTAACTGTTACAATGTATGGCAAGCTGGTACAGTATAATACAACTAGTCTAATATCTACACTACTTGAAGTACATACTAATGAAAGTAAGAATGCACAGGAGACAAGTTCAACAGACAAGATTCAACACTGAGGGACAGTGAAATATCTTTCCTTAACCTATTTGTGTTTCTGGTCTTGTAGGTAGTACTAGGTCTTGTAGGTAGTACTAGTACAAGGTACTGTAAGTCTACAAATTTCCGCGGTATATTTAGATTCGCGGAATTCGCGGGGACCTTTGTACCGCGAATCTATTTCCCCGCGAATATGTTTTGCGTAAGTGCGCCCCCCTCCCCACATGCATTCACGACGATAAGCGAAACACAAACACACGCGACAAACACAAATCACTGCAAATCAACTCCATTCTTAGCAAATGTACGTATGTTGAGTACCAAAATTTTTTTAAGTTATACTGAGACACCGAATCGTGATACTGCGGCACTGGCCGAGTCAAACGTGCACCGCCGGACAAAAATCTCTGTGTGCTGAGCGCCGGCCATGCGCGCCCGGGCGCTTGAAAATTGCGGGCACATCGGGCAAATCTACAAATATTTTGATGAAAAATATAACTGCTGGTACCTGGGAAGTGTTAGTTGGTTCTCTTTTGCGCCCTGCTTTGCGGGCGTTTTTTTTTTTTTCTTGTTTTGCTGGATAGAAACGCTACCGTGGCCCCTACAAAACCGTAGGCGACCTTTGCATACTTCCGGGTTCAAAATCTCGCCGAAGACGGCATAAATATTCTTAGTAATATATATTTTCCCGAAAGATTCTTTCGATTATGCATTTCTTCACTAGTGTATCGATGTGTAGTCGTGGAAAATAGATTTTTAGCGCTTATTTCCGAACAAAGAAAATTGTTTACACGTGCGTCAGATTGATCGTCAGCTATACCGCCGGCAGTCTCGTGCGGTGCACGAAACAAATTTTTGCGCCGCGTTTTAGGATATAAATGCCGGAACACGAACTTTTATTATTTTAAATATACACTTTACAAATTTTTCTTTGAAAAATAGCCAAGGAGAAATCGCGAATCTAAAAATACCGCGGATGGTCCATTTTCCCGAAACCGCGAACTTTAGGCCCCGCGAATCTAAAGAGACTTACAGTATATGCTATTTAGACCATTATAATTTGGTTGCATTCAGGTAACTTGTGGAGAATGTGTTCAGATACATGTATGTGGTTCTCAATAATTCTCACCATAGCTGGTATTCTAATGGTAAGCACCTTAGTTTAAAAAGGCATCTGTAGAGTACCAAATAACACAGACCATTGTTCCATGACAGTACTGGTCAATGTATGAAGTACCGGTTGTGTAAAGGTCTTGTTTTTGGAGCATGAATTTGAGTGTAATGTAAGAGAGCAGAGCAATGGATAGAGGTAGACAGGGCAGAGATGGTCAAACAAGACACAGTTCTTGAAATACTAGTAAGCAATAAGCAATATACACATCACCAGCCATAACATTCATACATACAGACATCACCAGTCACACCATAAAGACATGTACTAGTACACGCTGGACCTGTGGCATCACCATCACCCTTTCTCTCAAATCTTCAACTTAATGTCAATGACAATCAAATTCTTTACTCATTTCTGTTCTACTTGATGTAGAAAAGACAGATGTAGAAAGAGGTGTCTTTTGTGACACCAGGAATTCTCCATAATCAACACAGGATTGGCAAGGATCAAAAGGAATTATGATAATTGGATGTAACGGTTAATACTAGTAACCAGTTGGTTACTAATAATTCACTACTACTGGATAAAACTTCTACTAGACAGAAAAAATAGTAATTACTAAAAACTTCAAGAGGAAACAGGAAAGATAAAAAAAGTAAGGATCAAAGTTTTATCCAATGGTAGCAGATTATTAAACTTGAGGGTGAGGTGGATATTGGAATGTGAGCATGCCTGAGTCGCAGGTCCTATCACTGTCATCCCCCGTGCTCCCAGCTTCGTTATCGAGGAGTCTACCTCCACCTGCAGCCTGCTGGCCCTCAGCTCGACGCTTCTTCTTCTTTTTCTTCTTCTTCTTTGCCTCTGGGTCCGAATCTGCCATGCCCACGAACCACATCATTGTAGCTAGGGGAACAGACAAAGGTTATTACATACACTGTGGTTTTACATAGCATAAACTGTTATTCAAAGTAATTATTTATCGTGTTCTTGTTATGATATATCTTTATACTTTCATCTTCATTGATTGATTTTTCAAGGAATAATACCTGTAATAGCAAAATAATGATTCTATTTGTTTTGTGTGGCAAGTTGGATGCTGTGTACATACAGGAGTAGATGAGTGCGGGAAAGATGGGCTCGTTTCTTTCCTGTGCTGTTTCCACGAGAACTTTCAGGGGCCCTTTGGGGCACAGCACTGCAACAAGGTCTGTGGAACATAGCAAACTTACAGTCAAACCAAGGTCTGTGGAACATACTGGTAGCAAACATACAGTAATGAATGACAAATGTATAAAAATTTGCTTCTAAAAACATGTCAAATAGCACTCAGGGTTGGAAAGTCCCAAAGCTGGACAAAGGTGCCCAGAGGATGATTATCCATATAAATCAAATCAGTATGGCCTGAGCTAGAAGTCGTACCGTATAATGAAATGGCCCCCAGGATGAACCAGGTGGTCCAGTCAGGCAGGTACTTGATGAAGACGAGAGCCATGAGAGCGGAGATGACGATGAGATAAGCCTGCTGGAGAAGCAGGGGTCCCTTCCAGTGGATACACACCATCCCCACCGCACCAAAAGTTCCACATCACGATGGCCAGGGAGATGTAGTCACACGGAATGTTGTAGGCCTGAAGGACCTCGCTAAGGTCAGGAACCAAACAAGATGTTCAGAGTTTCTAACATAAGTATAAAACAGTATTCCAAAACAGGGATCGAAATACTTCGTTCTGCATACCTGCACCTGACAAATTTTACCTGCATCACAGAATGTGAACTGTGGAATCATACTAAAACTGTTCAGAAGCCATTGCCATTCTTTCTGTTAAACTTCATGGGAGGTCTGCATTACTACAGCAAATAAAAACCCACATGCACCTACTCTCATCTGCCGAATAAACATACGGGTACGTTTATTTTTTGGGCCCGAACATCCACCCAGTACGTTCTTATTTTGCACAGTACGTTTATTAATTTTTTGAAAACCAGTCATTTTTTTCAACTTCGTGTGAAAAAAATTGACAAATCATCGACGTGAAGACGTCTATAAACGCGTATTTTAGCGAGAAACTTGTCATTTTCGGGCCGGTTTTTGCAATCACCGCGTGCATAAATTCGTCTGAATGTTCTATTGTCATGAGTGGTGCTTATCAAAATACGAAATATTAAATGCTCTTTTTTTTGTCTATTTAAATTCCTAATTGCAAATAACAGTTAAAGATTTTTGCATATATCAGTAAGGGCGCATTTTAGTACAAGAGACACAGGTTACCCGTCAATTTTGGTAATTTTCCGGGGGGTACGTTTATTCCGGGGGTATGTTTATTTGATTTTGAAGATTTGTCCGGGGAGTACGTTTATTCCGGGGGGTATGTTTATTCGGCAGATGAGAGTACGTGTATATACATTAGGTTGGACTTCAGATTGCCCAAAGACATCTCACATTGGCAAGTTGAATACAGACTGGGAAGACACTGCTACTTCACTGTAAGTAAATGGTTCACAAAACTGTCCTTACCCCAGATAGATGTATGCAAACAGGAAAAGCAACATCAGTGAGGACAGGATCAGCCAGCCATGGATAAACTGTAAGAATGAAACTTGATATTGAAAGTGTCTTTAATATCTTTTGCACAGCCTTGTACATGTACAAGCAATCTCTTCCACTTTATTGTTCATAATACCTAGACAGTAAACCGGACAGCGAGTGCAAGTTATGCATATGTTTACCTGCAATCTGAAAATATCTTCACCAAGCTATTCTGTATGACACGGGATGACCAGGCGTGTGTGTAGGGCTCACCTTGTAACACCTGTACTTGTACAGGATGACCAGGAAGACAGTCATGACTAAGATGACCCCAACCATGATGGCAGCATTGGCCAGAGAATCACCAACTTTGCTGGCCGCTGTTGTTCCTTCCTCGTGGAAAGGTGTGTAGATTCTGGACGCAATAGGTCAGCAGGTCAATAGGTCTTACACCATTCATTAACAACATTATTGGTGTGTATGATCTAGCCAGATGATTGAAACTTCGGCATAGTGGTGGATTTTTCTGGCCAGCCAACTGTACATGTTCTATGACAAATAAAGGGCTTTTAATTCAAGTATTCAAAGAAGGGCCATTAAAAATACAGTGTCAACTAGTCTAGAAAAAGCTAACACTAGTAACAGGTAGTACTCACAGGTAGGCATTCTTTTCTGTGTAGAAGGTGATGGAACTGATGGTAGCCACCACCACAGCCATGCAGAGTGAGACTGGTGCAAACAGCATGATGACGTGTTTGGCTCCGTACTTCAGGGTCATCTCTGTGTCTTCCTCCTCCTCCTCCTCTTCCCTGTGTCTGATCCCAGGATCCTCTCCTCCATCCCCCGCCTCTCTGCCCTCGGCACCTCCACGTTCATGTTCCTGGTAGATTTGGCAAAAGACAAGCATCCGAGAGCCCTGTTAATCTCTGTACTTTTTGCCACCCAACCCAACCTGCGTTTAACTACATGTAACGTTACTATATTATAAGATTTTTTTTTCAAGTGAGAAACACTAATTAATATTGGTCATCTGAATACTTTTGATGCATATTTGATGATCATGAACTAAGTTGAGGTTTCTTGTCAGTAATTTTCAGTGCTGTTGTGGAACGTTACCCTTCAAGTTCAACCTATTCTCCAAGCAGATGTTGGGATTAAAAAACGTTTCCTTGCTGTGTTATTATAATTATTCGGTTTGTGTTTAAGATTTGGAACACTGCCAGATGGACGATTTTCTTTGAGAAAACGATCTAGTTGTTGTACCCTTACGTTATGCCGCCATCAAGCTACGATGAGACCAGTAGACCTACGCCACAGGAAGACTAGTCACCTGGATGTTTTGTTGCTGACCCCGCCGGCCACTGCTCCGTGAGCCCCTTTGAGAAGTGACGGCCTCGCCCGCCATGGGTCGCACGTCCACCTGTAAGTCCATCAGGCTGGTTCTCTCGTTGCAGTGTTCCGAGTCAGAGCCGGAGTTGTAGTAAGACATTCACGCCGCAAAAAGCGGCTGGCACGTCAAAATTTTGACGGGAGGTTTTACCTGCTTATGTTATGGCCGTCTCATAAACCGCAAAGTATTTTCGAGCTCAGACTAACACAAAAACTAAGAGATTCTTTTGGATCCTCTAGTGGTCCCAATCAAGACCACTCTTTGGGGGGAAAGGACCGACTAAAACTCAACGAAGGAAAAGAAATGGACACAAAAGCGGAACCTGCAACATATGCGTCATTTCCCTTTCGACCGGAAGTAGAATAATTTTCTGAAGGTCTCGTACCGATGTTATTTGGGGAAAGGTCAGATGTCAAATCAACATGGCTTCGATGGTCCAGGTTTTGCTGTCTGCTTGCAGACCAACTGCCCATCTCTTCTACAGGAGATGTACGGTAAATGATTTCAGATCAGTGTTAAGGAAGTGCCACGGCTATTATTCTCAGCGAACCTGTGTTTTATCGAGGGCAGCTCCCCGTCTGCCGCCTGGACTGAGATCTCTGGTCGGAGGGACCACCGTGGCTGCCGGGGTCTTCGGACTTTTCTCTTCTCTGAAAGGGGAGGACAGTCAAGAAGCTCCGAAGGACGACGACATAACCTTGATGGTTAAACGTGCTAAACTTTTGATGGACCAAGATAAAAGCGCGGAAGCGGAGATCATCCTTCACCAAGCCCTGAAACTCTCCCAAGCACGGCAGATTGACTACGCCACGGCCTATGTGTACGACATGCTGGGCGAACTGGCGCTCAAGAACGAGCACTGGAGTAAAGCAGAAAGGTTTTCTGTCTTTTCTCTCTACTGTTTCTGTCATTCAGTCATGCATAACCTAGGCTATCCCATAAAAATTTGGCAAGTTGTCCCCAAGGGGGCATTTAAATTAATAGCTGACAACCATTATAAAACATATAACTAAAGTTACCAAACAATGCTTAGTAGTAAGCAACACAAAATTTATGACAAAACAATAAGTTGGAGCAGTCATTCTGAACTGCGCATGATGCTTTGTCAGGTAGGTTGTTGTAGTGTACTGCAAGGCAGCTTCACTAGTCTACAGTTTGGGATTTCAGCCAAACACACCTGATCATGATCATCCCTACCCTGACAAAGTCATAATCCAAGTCACACCTGTTTCTCAAATTCTATTTTCAAGGTTGTTCAAGGAAACCCTGAAAGTTCTGGTGTCCTCCGGAACTGACCAAGATGACAACGCCGTTCTGGAAATATCTCTTAAGATCGCTGGGATCTACGGCAATCAGGGGCGCACACAGCTGGCATGGCAGGGCTATCAGTGGTGTGTGAAGACCCTGGAGGAGAAGGTGGCCAACAAGGCTGCTGACGAGGATACCATTTTGTTGCTAGGTAATTCTTCATCCTTACTATTGTTGGGTCATGATGACAGTATGGTCCATACTAGTACTTCAAAAATTCCTAGTGGTGCAGGTAAAATTTGTGTAGTGTAGGGATGTGGAAAAAAAGTATTTTATGGTTGATATGTTTGCACAGGTATGTGTCTACACCACTATGCTGCATTTGCTGCTTTACAAGGACAACTGTTCCATGCCAGGACTCTGATGAGTAAGGCTCTGATGATCTGTAGAACTGTGCAGGGGAATGACCATCCACAGACAGGGGTTCTACTCAACGACCTGGGGACGATGTATGTGGAACAAGGATTGTATGAAGAAGGCATGACCTGTTTTGAGGAGGCCAAGGCAGTGGCAGAACAATTGTCTGTGGAAGACCTGCCTGCCATCTTGTGTAACATGGGAATGACCTTAGTGCACCAGAAACAGTTCAAAGAAGCCAAGAAGACATTAAAAGAAGCTCTAGCTCTTGCTAAGAAGAACCACGATGGCCTGTCTAAGAAAGAAATCTTACTGTGCTTAAAAGATCTAGAGAAGGCTGAAAATTCTGAAAAACTGGCTAATGCAAAGAAGGATGATGAACAATCCAGCTGAACACATCAAATTTTAATATCTTGACACAAAGATTTTCTTTAACTATTGTATAAGTTCTTCATTTATAGCAAAAAGTTTAGCATTTTTTATAGACATCTAATTTATCACTTGGTATAGACTACTGCATATCATCAGAAAAAACTGGCAATCATTTTGTCATGTTATACTCATCAAATTACTCTCAATACATGGAAGTCTGTCTACTATTTTCCAAAATACAAAACGTGTGATTAAAGCTATTATAATCTTGCCCACGAGAGCTTTCAGTACTTGTATTACGACAGTCACCTGTTGTACAATGTCATGTAATTTTCTGATGAAAATCAATTAATGATCACCGTTTTCTTGCTTTGTCAGCACATACTGCAAAGAGCTGTTTAGACTGTATCCAAAACATTCCAGATACTTAAACAAACATCTGTCTGTGAAGTCACAATCTACACTCGTGTAAACGCTGTGGTGCCCTCTGGGTCCCCTCCATCACCCCTCTCTTGCCATTCTTTCCTGGACCGTGGCTGACTGTTGTGGATGAAGCTGCCTGGGGTGAGTCTCCCAGCCCCGCTCATGGTGTAATCTTCCTTGTAGCGGTAGTGCCTCCTTCTGGTCATACAAACCACCAGCAGCACCAAACACAACAGCAAGGCAACGGCGATGGGCGACACAATCAGGGTCACCTTCCTCCACATGTCAGTGTCAACAGTTTCTGCTGCAGCAAAAAAAAACCATAACCATTTTAGATTACTTGAGTAACAAAAGTTGAAGTTTCCACTGTACCAAGATGGTTTAAACATGGGTAAACTGCCTTTAGGCATAACACACGTTTTCAGTAGGTACAAGCTGAGAGCTTTGATTCACTCCAAAACAGACCACACTCTTACTGCATGGTGGGATCTTAAACATGCTTGAAGTGAGCCTATCCTCAAAAACAGACATCTGGCTTGATAGCCCATCCGAGAGGACATCCTTAAGGTAGGTACTCATTTTCTGAGTCATTATTATCTGAGTCAAGACTTTTGTATGCACATATAATACAGAGTAACATCTGTGTAAGCTAGTCTCCAAAAATTACCTTTGCACCTTGCAAGATACTTCAACAATGTTTTAGTAAGTACAATGTTTATCTTGAAAATGAGTCCAAATTACCTTTTTCCACACAAACCTGCTGTGTGGCATTGTTGCTCATAACGTAACCCTTCTTACACGGGCAGGTATAGGACCCATCCGTGTTCACACAGTCTGCATGGTGGTGACAACTGTGCCATCCCAAGGCACACTCATCCAGATCTGGGAAGGAGGCAATGGTTTTGTGTTACTGTACATGTATGTGATACAGATACATATAATTGTGTGGATGCAGGCTCATGGAGGATCAATAGAGGTCTGAAGTGATAATACTCTTCATATTCTTCTGTGATCTCACAAAGTGCTGTAACAGTGGAGATGCTGTTGAACACAACATGAATTTTGCCACAACCATAGTTATAGGACAGGGTATATTTATATTGGATACTTGTTGACGCGACAGATTTCTTACCAGAGGATCTCATAGATGCAGCTTGGAAAGCAAAAGCACTTGCTGCTGTAGTGTTCCACTGGCTCGTCGACTGCATGGCTCTTTCTATGACGTTCTCAATGGCTTTCATGCTCACAGTTGAAGAAGGCATCATGACGACAGCTGTCTCCAATGTTGCAACATTGCTGTCTTTGCTGCAAGACATTTTCACAAGTGAAGCCTACATTTGTACATGTGCTACCATGTAAATCTTCATCATCAAAGTTAAGCCAAAAGAGATCCAGGTGTATGCAGGATGCATTTCCGATGACACTGACACTTTATTAGTTTAGTCTCTACCTGTTTTGGCTTCAAAAGTTGAAGCAAAGGCATTTATTGAGCACTCCGATTGTTACCTGTCAATGCAGCATATTATGAAATCTATGGACAGATCTGCCAATCAAGAATCTGACTAGTCAGACATAGAAGACCACAAACATCAGAACATCATAAGGACTTACTGGAGTGATGTCACTAGCAAATACGGACAGCCTTAAAGTAGGCATGTAGCTTTCTCCTTACCTGATAAGCCTCAGACCATGGATGTCCCTATAGTCTCCTTTGAAAGAACTGTTCTTCAGGCTTGCCTCCATCTAGAATACATTCATGATGTAAGTGTAGTCTCAAAATACTGAAAAAAGATCTTGAAATGTTTCCGGTGGCCTCTGCACCATGAAATCATGATACTGCAAATACATGTTTCCAATGTATTGCTAAAGTACAATATGTACCAGAAATTGCAAAAATGGCATTTCAGCCCAAAATTGAGTCTCCACTATATAAATGATTTGCAGTATGGTATTTGTCATAAAAACTGAATTTTCCTTCCCAAACATTTTTCATTTAATGAGTTGAATAAAGTTTGATGGATAATTGAAAATAACAAAATACGTTTACTTATTGTTTCCAACAATGCAGACGTACCACAGCCAAGATGGACCCTATGATGATGTCTCGCACATTTTCATCTCCATAAACAGAGTCTGGGTCCGACAGAGTCAGATCAAACATCATGGTGTACAATCGGAAACCTGTTTAAAAAGAAGTGGAACAAATTGTGTTCATTATCAATATGTTATGTTGGGTTAAGTATTAGATAACTATTTAGTGAGTTTTGACAGAAAATTCACAGCTTTCAATTATGATTTGATAATTTGAAAGAGCTGACACAGATGAACCTCAGTCTAGTCTGTGTTACACAATCTCTGTCTAGGGTTCTATGGAGCCTATTTTATACAGAAATGTGCCTATCTAGTTCTATACCTGAGTAGGTTACAGGTTAGGATCAGGCATGGTTCTGGATAGTATCCATGTATACAAGAACATAGAGTTGCACCAGTAACAGTTCTGGATATGTGTAGAGTATATATAACTGTACCAGAGCCCCCCTCTACAGGGGCCTGACTAGAGGCAAGTCTACATGAAAGAAGTGTGATTTAGTCAGGCCAATAATTCCAATTCTCTGAGGCTATTAAACAGTATTCATTTTATTCTACAAACAGCAAGTTGCCATACTCACCCCCTGGTGCATACTCCGTGCTCTGCCCCTTGGGTAAGAGGTCCATTGTGACGACTGTTACTGGAGACAAACTCGTGTGTTTTCTTGTGCCGGGGGTTTGGGACACCACTCGACCATCCACCTCATTTGTATCCAGCACTTTCGCTTCCCCAGGAAATCCGCTACCCACAGATGAACCATTCAGAGTTGGGCCTGTTACATTCAGGCCTGGGCCTGGGACTGTAAAAGTATCTGAACCATTCAAAGTTGGGCCTGTAGCATCTGTTGAACCACTCAGACCTGGGCCTGTAGCAGCATCTGATGAACTATTCAGGGTTAGGACTGTAGTATTCAGGGTTGGGTTTGTGGCATCTGATGAACCATTCAGGGTTAGGCCAGTGGCAGCATCTGATGAACCATTCACAGTTAGGCCTTTAGTATTTGGCATTGGGCCTGTAGCATTAGATGAAACATTCAGACCTGGGCCTGTAGCAGCATCTGACGAACCATTCACAGTTAGGCCTTTAGTATTTGGCATTGGGCCTGTAGCATTAGATGAAACATTCAGACCTGGGCCTGTAGCAGCATCTGACGAATCATTTAGACTTAGGTCTTTAGTCTTTGGGATTGGGCCTTTAGCATTTGATGAAATATTCAGATCTGGGCCTGTAGCAGCATCTGATGAACCATTCAGGGTTAGGTCTTTAGTCTTTGGGATTGGGCCTGTAGCGTTTGATGAAATATTCAGACCTGGGCCTGTAGCAGCATCTGATGAACCATTCAGGGTTAGGTCTTTAGTTTTTAGGCTTGGACCTGTAGCATTTGATGAAATATTCAGACCTGGGCCTGTAGCAGCATCTGATGAACCATTCACAGTTAGGTCTTTAGTTTTTAGGCTTGGGCCTGTAGTGTTTGAGGAAATATTCAGACCTGGGCCTGTAGCAGCATCTGATGAACCATTCAGGGTTACGTCTTTAGTTTTTAGGCTTGGGCCTGTAGCATTTGAGGAAATATTCAGACCTGGGCCTGTAGCAGCATCTAATGAACCATTCTGAGTGAGGTCTTTAGTATTTATGATTGGACCTGTAGTGTCTGATGAAACACTCTGGTTTAGGCCTGCAGCCGTAACTGGGACTGTAGAAGCATCTTTTCCTGAGGAACCATCGGTGTCTGTAGCAGCATCCTTGCCAGGAGGAGCAACTTCCCCTGAGGTATCATCTGCACCTGCAGCATCATCTGCACCTGTTGCATCCTCTGTGCCTGTAGCATCATCTTCACTTGTTGCATCTTCGTGTACAGGAGTAACTTTCTCTACGGGAGCATCTTCATCTGTAGGAGGAGCATCGTCTATAGGAGCATCTGTAGGAGTAACTTCACCTGTAGCATCATCTTCAATTGCAGCATCATCTTCACTGTTAGGAGCCTCTTTGTTTGTAGGGGCATCTGCACCTGTGGCATCTTCTGCACCTGTAGGAGCATCTGATGGCACAGTCAGACTTGTAGGTACTGTAGATGAACCTCTCTGGTTAAGGTCTGTAGTAGGAGTTGTGGATGAACTATTTATAAATGGACTGGGGGTCACCTCTATACCATCATTAGTATCCAATAGTTTCACTTCTCCCTGGAATCCATCGGTTACAGGAGATTCTAATGTCATGAATGTGATCATTCGAGATGTACTTGTCATCTGTTCTTGCTCTGAAATGGCCTCTTTCCTGGTATGTTCCGGTATGTTTGATGAGGATGGAATTGGTAACTCTACATATGCTGCGAAAAATCCAGTGTTGTTAAACCTGTCCTGGTGGAGACTGGACACCAGTTGGACCACGGCTGTGTAGCCTCTGGTGGTGATGAGCCTGGAATCTCTGCCACACAGCACCCACCTCTCATTAGCCACGGAGTTTGCGGTCACCACCACATAGTCCCGAGAGGATCCCAGGCAACCCTTTTCACCCCTTCTCCCGACTGAAAAGTCAGAGAACCACAGCTTGATATCCTTGCCCTTGGTGACATTGATGTTCCATGTGTAGTTGGTGCCCGAGGTGTAAGGGTGCGGGTATCCAGGTGAACTGAATGTCCCAAATGGTTCTGTTAGACTGTAGGTAATTTCCCGACGTCTGTGCTGATTTGTGGGTGTGAGACTGATCTCCACTGGAAAATCTAGAGGCAGCTGGAAAACCTCTTTTACCTGCGTCTTAAGATTTGACACATCAAGCACAGAATTGCCTGACTGAGCATTTCTGTCCGAACCTGCCTGACCAATGGCACCTGTACTGTTTGCATCTTCCGTAGGTCCTATGCCCATAGACTGAGGTCCATCATCTTTAATGGCGGCAACATCCCCCCGAAAGCTCTCGTCACTCTGGTCTATAACAGGTGGCTGTAAGGTTGGTACATCCCAGAAATAATTGGACCAGTCAGCATCCTGTCAATGCAGAAAATTTGTTAAAGGAAAAAAGAGCAGTGGAAGAGAGTACTACTATGTACAAAGGCAAATGTAAGAATTTCTAAGAAGAAATGTATATTACATCTGAGAAGCTGTCCTGAGGAGAACCCTTGTCCGACGCTGTGCTGTTTCTCCTTCCTAACAACTCTCTCCACAAGTTTTGAAAAAAGATGCCACGTCTCAGTCGCTTTTGCAGATCTGCATGAGGAGAGAAACTTTGCTTCTAACTTTCATGTACATGTACGAACATCTGTACGAACAAACCACTGTATTATTTAATAATAAACAGAGCTTAAATCGAGTCTGGAGTCATGATGAACATCAATCATGGTTTGTGTATGTGTGCTGTGATGTACAGTGGGTAATACTAGTATGTCAAAGTTGAAGGCCCATGGGACTTAGAATTCGAGCCAGATTGAAGCAGGATCAAATAGAGTCAATTCAGCTTGATCCGGACAATTTTTATCCTAGTGGGAATATGGGCCATAGACAAAACACTAGCCCTTCACCTTCGACCTCACATGCACAGTTCAAACTGTGAACCAGTTTATTTCACACGACTTACTCCTGTTGAGTATTAAGCAATTGGCTGGCTTTGACCTGCAGAAAGATGTTTATGTGGAGTGAACCATCAAATGCAATGACATAAGCTATAGCACGTAGAAAGGCATAAAAAAGCTAACTATTTTCTTTATATCATTGTGAATTACACAAAATGTAAAGGCCTGTGAAGTTTCCAATCACAATGGATGAAATAAAAGCAAGATTCTCCACACGAGCTAAGGTTAAGAAGAGGTAAATGTGGTGGCAATTTTATTACCCTAATTGATATCGACTACAATGTCATAAGCAAACTGGCAAGTGGTACCTTTGTAGTCTTTACAATAATTAAAAGCTCAGGAACTGCACAGGGTTGTGTTTTAAGTACCAGGTTGAGGTGAGAACACTGAATGGGTTGGAATCTAACCTGTGGAATAGTTGCCGTCTTGTGATGCTGGTGTGTCTTGCAAACGACGATCGTTGACCTGTCGAAAGAAGAAATGGTTTTCATTAAGACGGTATGCATTTAATTTTGTATATAAAGTTTCGTAGGATCAAACGTCACTCAACGTTTTAATCTGCTGATCCGAAGGACCGCTGCGACATAACTGACGTACAACTGTTGAGCATCTGCACATATGTCGGACTTCACATCGTCTGGTTTGAAAAGTCTTCTACTATTTGTATAGTCTACTTACTAATCGCCTGTTGGACTGACATATTAGTAAGAACGTAAACGCATGCATATACAGGGGTTTCGCCATGCGAACAAGTTGGAATTTGTCCTGACATGTGATTGACAAATGGCGCCTTACCTTTGAATTTTGGCGGGTGGCAAAAACTGACAAATGCGACCAGAACAGCAAACCTAGCAGGACTTGACACGCGAAGGAAGGCCCCATGGTCGAAGTCTCTTCCTAGCAGGCCGGTTATACAAAGAAAATAGGCTTGAGAGGGAGTATTAAAGAGGGGTTGTGGGCGAGAGCTCTCGTGCGATGTTCTCACACGCAGCAGCAACCCACTCTACCCAGGTGCTATTTACGCGGGGCACTGTGGGATGATACAATGAGTCAAAATGAAACAGGTGGGAGTCCCAGACAGTTAAATAGGTTTCACCTGGCTACGAATTCGGACGACTGTCTACTGTTTGAAATGCGTTATTGAATGTGACAGAATGACCGGCACGACGATAGCGGTCGCTTTAACAATAGTAGAGGATTGGACGTACGTGGCTTACACAAAAGACATGATCCCCAAGAATACTACAAACTACTTACAGATTCTAAATCATAAATTAAAGTGCAACTAAAGGATATTCGGAAGCGACTGATTTTCACATATATACGGGTAAGGTGATTACTACGAGGGAAAACCAAAGAAATGTACTCCACACGTGATCTTATTGGCCGGGGGAGGGTATATTTTGTCCTGAAATCAGACGTTACGCCTAGTCGATGATTTGAAGTACATGTAGTCGTAAGTCGTGGGGATCAAGAAAAGAACACTTTCTTTGTAAAGTCTATTTAAGATCCTTGGTAAAGTATCAGTAGTGCCATACTAGAGACACGTGTTTATTAGCTGGGATTGACCTGAAACGAAGCAGGGTCGACGTCGTGTTTTTATCTAACGGGGGTGTAGTACCTTGTTATGCTTTCGAACACTGCTTCCCTTTGATGAGTCTCCCACCTGTTCTGAAGGGCATGGATCCCGCGTAAGTACGTAGGTGCTAACAGCGTCGATGACGTCACCATCTGTGGTATAGAGCTGTCCAGTCATCGGCGTTTTCTTGTTTTGGAACAGGGGTTCCCAGAAAACTTACTTTCATCCCCCATGCATTACACTAAAATAGATAATCTCAATTATCATTTATCCATCAGATTGTATATATACACAATGACGTCTGACACATTTGATTGCCTTCTTGTTACTGATTGGTCTAATAGTGAGCCAGAGGCTTATATGATGGCCCCTTTAACCAAATAATGTCATTTCAGCCTCTACTTATCTGAAATCCTGCATAACTAACTTTCAGAGACTCATTGGGACAGTATCAGGTATTTAAGCATAATCTTTATTGTCATAATAAACAGATACAGCAAAAACTACCAGTTAATAGAGTAGTAAAGCAAATACAAGCAAAAATGGTCCTCACATATTATAGTAATTACATTGATTTACACTCACTAGGTTTCAGTCATTGCTTGTCAGAGTCTTATAAACAGAACCAAATATTTATAACACTTCTCTGTCAACATGTGTTGTTATAGGGTTGTAAGAGGCATGGCTTAACCTATCAGGTGGTCTGCAGTCCTTCCACCACCCCTATTCAAAGAAAATAGTACCTAAAACCAAATTCCATATAAGGTGAGTGGGGCTCCAACCAAGATGACGAGGGGTGTGGTAAGGAGTAGTGATGTCTTACCAGCCCAACCATATTTTACCTCGGTGTGGAACAAAAATTATGTCTGGTAGCATCGTTTTGTACAGTCAAAAAAACAATGTGCTCAGGCAAAGATTGGCATCAGATCTCGGTCACTATGCATTAAGAAATGTTGTCTTACAAGCTATGTTCCATACAAGTACTTTCTCATTCCTACTGTGCTATCCACATGACTGAAACATGTCATTAATCCTGATAAAACACAATATAATCTGATACATCAGTGACAACTGCACTACTAACATGGCAGGCTTACCCAACCAAAACTTAACAGCTGAAGTGCTGAGTTTATATCTCATGACTACCAGCAAGCACAAGATGTGTTGGGAGGGGTAGTCCTGACATTCCAAATATACAGCAAGATAAGTAGACTTCCTGGTAAGTTATCTAAGTTGCAATCTTGCTGGCCTCTTGTACGCTGCCCTTTGTGCATGTAACAACATAATTTATTTGTGCAATTGAGCACCTGTAACTGTGATATATAAAAGGGCCTTTTACTACTTTAAATTTCCAGAGGAACCAGAACATAGTCATGCTCTTTCATCTTTCTTACACAGATTCTACTGTACATGACGACAAAGCAGAGCTTGGTGCAGACCTTGCAGAAGTCACACAGAGACCAGCACACTACACATACCTAAGGCACAAACCATCAAGAGGAAATAAAGGACTGATGTACATGTACTGTCTAGCAAGCAATGACTGAACGGATCTTGACAAAAAGGAAAAATCATATCACAAATGAGGTTGAACAACAGTGTGCTTAACTAGGATTGAAGGTAACAAGTGAGCTACATCACAATTGGGAACACCTATTGTGTGGGCAATCCTTCATAGGGAGGACATGCAGTAGAAAATGTGATGAAGTATGTGCTGGTATTTGCTTAGAAGTGTGAACAGACCTTGAAGTAAGATCTATAGCTCACCAACAATACCTGGTTATATGTGCATAATAAAATCAAGCAAGTCAACGCTGACAATTTTCCCTTTTCACTAGAACAAGGCCCCCACCCCCATGATCGCAATTTTGCCCACACCACACAGACCCTGCACCTCCTCCCTATGAGAGATGTGATCATGACAGTGTCTGGCAATGTTCTACACCAACTACTATCTCAGTGCAATCTACACATTAGTAAAAAGAACATAACATGGTTTCATTACTGTACTAATGATGATTCATACAATGAACTGCTTAACATTACACATCGATATCGCTAATATCTTTCTTCATGTATCCATATAATTTATGCTGCATGCCCAACATTCTCTGCTACATGTATTTTTTCTTGGGAAAGACCTTTCCACTGCAAAATTTCTACACATCTGATGTTGACTGTACATAAGTGGTTTTTGCAATGTACATGATCATTTTGTTCAAAAACCACAAACCCCCACCCACCCAAAAATGCATGGCAAAAATAAAAGGAAAAAAATACAGAATCAAAACTCATCACTTTGGTGAATGACTAATTATTTTTGTCGTAACTGGTATAATTTTGTATGGAAACTGGAATGGCCAGTCATTCCACTGTAGGGTAGCTTGGTTTTTATTCAGTCTTGGTGATTGCAAGTCCAAGTCAAGAATCAAAAGTTACCCCACCTGGGGTACAGAGAAGGGTGTGACCTGTTGGATCTTTAGCAGCAGCCACCTCCACTCTGCTTGACTGGGGTGCTCTGGATTTTCACGTTCTGTTTTGTCTCGTTGGTTACGGCTCCCGGCCCCATGCGGTTCTTAATCTCTGCTGCCATCGTCATGAAAGCCTGTTCCACGTTCGTGGCGTTCTTGGCGCTAGTTTCGAGGAAAGGGATATGGAGCTGGTCTGCAAATTCCTGAAAAAGACAGAAGTACAATCATTCTTTATTATTTGAAAATAAGAAATTTAGATGAAGCCCAGGACATATCAGTCATAGCTGGCCAAACATGCAGGGGAACTCTCAAATACTATACTGTACAGGATGGCACATAACATTGCACAATGCTGTTTCTCATGTAATTTAGAATTATTGAAAGAAATAAATGAACTTAGGTGTCTTTACATTTTCATCAATATACAGTTACAGTAAGACACAATAACAGTTCAAAACAGAAGTTCTTTGTAACAAATCTAACTAAGATCACATCAGCTGGAAATTAACATTGTCCCAGTGTCAAATGACACTAAATTTTCAGCTCGGGACAATTCAAATTATGCTTCGGGACAATTTGGAGGCAATTGGAAAATTCTGAGACCGTCCACGTCATTTAGGAACGCGATCCATCTATCCTTCTGCCGGCTGCCGGCAGCCCATAATACTCTGACAAACATTTAAATTTGACCAATCAAGGATTCCAAATACCGGGGAGGGGGGCCTTAAAGATGGTGCCGTGCCCATGATATTATCTTGTATTTCCCTACATTTACTTATAAAGTGGACTTCAAGTTGTACAAATTCAGTTGTTCTTTTCTTGTTGTTGTCATTAACTTATTTCCTGAAAAGCAGGCTGGGACAGTCCATCTTCAGTTCGGGACAATTGAAATCTATATTCGGGACAATTCTGGGACAGTAGTAAAAAAAGTTAATTTCGAGGCCTGTGGTGGCATTCAAACTTGAGGAAAACACAAGTTTACATAGCAGATTTGATATGAGATGGAAAATCACTATTATCTGACTTTACCTTGGCCGTCGTGTAGTCAACCACCTTCTTTGTGGTGAGGTCGCTCTTGTTGCCAACGAGTAATTTGTTGACATTTTCACACGCGTAGCGATCTATCTCCTGAAGCCACTGTTTTACATTGTTGAAAGATTCCTGTTGGGAAAGAGAACAGTGTGGTGAGTGAGTGGTTAGGACTTAGTTTATGTGTTTGCATATCATACTTAACAACTTCATTTATCTTGCATGTCAACATAAAAAAAAGACATAGGATCCCTAACAACTGAAAGCTTTAGGACAGCCGTGGAACAATTTAGATAGATTTTGGTATGTCTAAACATTTTCCAACATTCACCATCTTCATTGTTATGACAGATGGGCAGTTATGTCATTTTATACTTCCACGCTTGCGTAAGTATTTGAAAGGTATTTTCTTACTCTCCACTAAATAATAACAAAAAGGTGGATTTTTTCTGAAGTTATGTTTCTGCAATGAAGAGCATCCTTCCACCTACAATGAGAACAATGCACAACTACTTTTTCAAATACTAAAATTGACCTGATTAAATTAACAGTGTAACTGTAAGAATTAACTGGAAATATGGCCGAAAGGAGTCATGCTAGAAGATGGAAAGTACAAAATTTTTTTTTGCTTTATGAAGTTGAGTCTTGTACAATTGTGCCTATGTTGAAAGCTAGTGGCTAGTCCATGGCCTACCTGGTCTGTGACGTCGTACACAATGATAATTCCGTGCGCCCCCCTATAGTAACTAGATGTGATGGTGCGGAACCGCTCCTGGCCTGCTGTGTCCCACTGTCACCAGAAAAACAGCTGAGTTAGACAAGGAAATATCAAACACACAAACAACAGCAGCTATGGGAATCAATAAGGTTTCAAAAGGCATGGTTTTTCATTGACCAAAGCTGTACTTCACAACAATGAAAACATTTTCCACCATCAAGGCCAGAACATGCTGGAAGGACTTTTGCAAAAATGAAATTGATCATATTATCATGGTAGGAAAAAAAATTAAGTTGCATGAAGAGAACAGTTGCTGGATACAAATTCATGCAAATGTCACAGACACCAACATCTTCTCTACTATGTCCAGATTGCTTATGTCTGCTTAGGGTTGGGTTAAGACCCAGAGGTAGCATGTCCGTACGTACAGGGATGTGTGAGTGAATGAATAGGTTCGAGTGATTATATAGATAGGTATCATGTGTGTGGAACTTTTGTGTACTATGTCCAGATTTCACAACACAAGGAACAATAGATGCAGTGACTGAGTGTGTGAATGAATAACTCATATAATAACTCATATCATATAATTCTTCTGCAGACATCCACAAGTAGCGACGCCTTACTATCTGAAGCTTGATGGTCTTCCCATCTAGTTCTATGGTTCTGATCTTGAAGTCAACACCAATTGTGCTGATGTAGCTTTCTGTGTACGTGTCATCCTGGAAGACAAAGGTAGAGGTTTGTTAGGAGGAATCCAGCAGTTTTCTTAAACTCTAATTATTTTACCATGAAGCATACATGCTTCCAGTACATGAAACTGTTTTTGAATTATACTACCGTTGTTGAATATGATAAGGAAATAAACAGAAATATGGTCTTTTGTTGTCAAATTCTTTTCAAGTTTGTACAAAATACTTGCATGAATTAAAAGGTAATGTTGTGGCTTTAACGTTTAAGGCCAGTCCATACTTACAGCAAATCGCAGGAGCAGACAGGACTTTCCTACACCAGAGTCGCCGATCAGAAGCAATTTGAACAAGTAATCACTGAAAAACATCAGGGTCGGGTCTTAGCATCTCAGCAAAAGTAGGTCACTTATATTATATAAAAATGACTTAGATATTAATGGTATCTGAAAAAAGAAGTATTGGCAGGAGTTGAGGAAATATAATCAGATCATGATATATACTACCAAGACCTTAATATGATTCAACGTTTACAGTGACATTGTATCCTGTATCAGTCAACAACTATCTTTTAGTTTATGTCTATGGCAGGACACTAATCAGTTTGAGTCATGGCACAATCAGGGCATACTCAAATCAACAATGGTGGTGAGTTCTTTAGAAAGTGTCATTTCCAGTGACACTCTTGAAATCAGGTTCAGGTTCATTCCCAAGTGTTAGTAACATCATGATGTTCGGCAGTTTTTGTACGGTTTGTGACTCGGTTGGTACCATATACTAATACACTGTACCAGAACAAGCTTGCCCTACTTATCTTAATAATTAAAACATAGTTGGGAATGCATATCTGCTTTTCTAATCCTAACTCATGATTAAAAATGCCCTTGTCTTGACCTCTTGTTCTGCTTAGTCAATCCTGCTGTTGTACATGCAATTACTTAACATCTAGTCAGGTATCATAGCTATTGAAGTGAAAACAAAGGACGGAAACATGACATTAACAAAATATGTGGGGATCTATGACAACTTGAAGCAAATTTAATATAATATAGGATCATACACAAAATAAGATTGGGGAGGGGGGTTGTTGTCTTGTTCCCACTTTGTCCTCCCTGGAAAATTTTATGATGACTTCTACTTTCCATGATTCGAACTTTCAGAATTGTTAAGTTTCACTCAAATGTAAATATTCACAATTAGTCAGCATTACCACCGGCTATTCACGATTGAAACCTGTACAGAGCTAGTAACACAATATTTGTGAACATTTTCATTTTATAGTTTGATCTCAAGAAGTCTGGGTCGTCTTTTTCTATCTAGGGGTATCGGGACGTGATAACATGAACATTTTCTTGCGCAAGCAAAGAAACTTAGCTATTTATGTTCTGAATGCTTGATTTCCAGATGACAAAGGTCGCCATCTGACAACACCCCTCCCCTCTTGCGTGTTGTCTATATGACTGGTCCCCCTCGTGATGTCGTGTGAAGGGAAGTGGGAAAATGCCGGCATCTTCACTTCCGTTCCCCTCTAACACCAAACTCCGAACATCTCGTTACAGGAAATGCTTCCCTGTCTTTCATGAGTACCCACAGCAGTAAGGTATGCTGAATGCTTTCTGGTAAAGTTTCATTGATTCATTTTCAGTGTTAGCTCAACTCTCCATGACAGGACAGTGCCTCTCACTTGTCCTCATTTTCATGTCTGAAAAGATTATCATTTTCCAAATATGCTATGAAACAAACATCTTTAAGACATCAAAGAGACGTAACCTTACTAAAATAGCCACCCATCTGTCTACATAAGACTGTGAAAAGGATAGATATTGTCCTAACGCAACCTGTATTTCAGATAATTTTTCCTGCATGGTGTCCCCCAAGTGTAGACTGTCTGACGTGTCCGGCCGGCATCTAAAATGATCGTAAAAAGAAAAGGCTGGGACTTACTATTCCGGATTCATGGTTGACATTGCCAGGAGGATCCTACGATGAAGAAATTATCTGATTTGGGGTCCTTTGGAGGAAGAAATCCACCTGTACGCAGCTAACAGAAAGAGGAATCAAACGGAAACGCTTTTCAATATGGCTGCTACTCCCTCATACAGATTGCAATTGGGGCCTATAGGGGGGGTACGAGTATTGCTCATATATGACGTCACTCCTTCGACGTGGCATCACATGTTATATCAACATAATTTATTCTGCTAGGTCATGCCACTGAAATAAACAGGGGAAGGGCACAGGAAGCAGAAAGAGATATTGAAATCTTCAAGCAGATGTAAGATCCGGTTCAGTCTTAGTGTTTTATGCGTATTTTATGACATTCTCATACAGAAGGTCTTGCTAGCAGCAAGAGGGTTCAAAGAGCTGTGCCAAGTGAAGACCATGAAGGGCGGGGTCTGATTGCGCAATAGAATATGCATTGGTGATCATAGGTACCGTGGTCTATGTTACAAAATCTCTCACTGTCAGTCGGGAGCTGATGGACTCGGAGGAAATTATGCTCAAAGTCTAAACGCCTATCAGATTTCTTTTGTACTCCAGCTATTAGATAGGTATTAGGTAGGTATTAGATAAAGTTTTGTGTTACGTGTGTTTTTGAAAAAAAAGATATCAAAGTGGAATCCCGGAAGAACTAGTTTTGTTGATTTGGGATCAATCAATGTATTGAAATCCGAGAAACGGTACAACTGTACAGAAAACCCAACGACCTTCCCTCTCAACATCTGCTTGGAGCTAGGATGTTCTCGTTCACTGGCCCCTGTGTCGAACACTGCCCTGGGATCGATGTTGCCAAGCAACAAGGGCCACAGACACAGATCAACAAGGCAAGATGGCGGACGCAATCGATGACAAACCTCAAACCAAGCGGATTTTCGTCAATCATGTCGATGCATACTCTGGGAAGAACCTTTCAAAGGTAGGGTTATCTAAATGTAGGTGTAAGTGACAATGTGAACACACTGTATTGTCGAAAATACCTTTGATGATTACGTCAAACGAGCGTATATAATGTTTGTGTGTGTGTTCTGTGTGGTGGGGTGGGGGGTTTCACCAGTCACTATTTTGGCAAATACATAACCGGAAGGTGCGCTTACTACGCACGCTTTGTACTACTTTGATATCATAGGGAACGGATGCAGGTTGTCAGCATGTCAGTATAATAATTTTCGTTTCGGAAATGGGCATGAACAATCTCATAGTAAAAGCAGAAAATATAACGTTCCATATTGATCCATTTCAAACAGGTACCTTAAATTCGACATAAATACATTAGATCACTCTTCAATTTCTCTGGATAATGTTAAGAGTGAGGAAGAAAGAAGACTAAATTAAATAACGACTTGTTATGCCTTTAGCTGAAAAATTATTTATGTTGTTCTTACTGTTTCAGTTTCTGTCCGACTGTGTGGTTGGATCATCACTCGAGGAAGCTGAGGAGGGAAGTGAAGGTGAGGAGGACAGGGGCAGTGACTACATCCCTCCCAGCAAGGAGGGCACGTACACAATCATCGGGACGTTACAGAACCCTGCAAATGCAAAGCCAGACTGGGTGAAAGAAGTCGTACAGGTAAGGATCATACAGATATCTGCTCAGGAATACTTCAGAGCTTAGCTAAAGTACAACTCTTTACCATTTGGTTGCTGAGAAAAGTTGGCTAATAGAGTAATTAATAAAATCATTTTCCATCTATGACTTAGCTGCTCATATTCAACCACAAAATGAGAGTCCGAGCTTTTTTGATGCTGGTTCGTGTGAAACATACGATTTACATTTTGTATTCAGACACAAACAGCATTCAGTAACCATGGTTCAGTAGCAATTGGCTTGGGGTATTGATAGCAAAAGTGATGATGCTATCAGAAAATCCTATACTGTATTAGATATCTGTCCATAAATTTATATTCTGTTCTTGTCGCTTGTTCTAGTATGCAGCCAAGGAAGAGCTGGCCGACCACCTGATGGAATGTGACATCATCATCTATGACATCACAGAGGATCCAGACCAGATTGATGAGGCCACATGGGCCTGC
Source organism: Branchiostoma belcheri (assembly GCF_001625305.1). NCBI lineage: Eukaryota > Metazoa > Chordata > Leptocardii > Amphioxiformes > Branchiostomatidae > Branchiostoma > Branchiostoma belcheri. Next base: position 1,679,510 of record NW_017803932.1, on the reverse strand, counting down.
TCAGGTAGGCAGGGGAGGGACTGAAGAGGAGTGGATTGCTGGAAATAGTTGTCTTTGGGCTTATGTCGATATGTGTCCCATAACAGTCTCTGCATGTACTAAAATTACACAAATTTCCTGTAGCTCTCCATGCTGAGCTGGAACATTTTGACAATCCGAAGATGTTCATCTTGCTGTCCTCTGTCATGACGTGGGCCAAGAGTAAACCTTTGGATCCTGTAAGTCTCACCGACATTTATTCCATAAAGCAGCATCTTTGATCAGCAACATTTGTTTTTAAATGTGTGTTACCATGTATGCATCATTGAAGGCTAAGCTTAGTGAGTGGGTATACTTTCTTATTGTTTCACACAAAGACTTAGTCACCTATGCATGCTGACTCTTACAACTGTCTTCTTTTTACTTTGTATCATCTTTGCATATCAAGGAATGGAGAATGCAGGTATCTTGTAATATGACTTGTGTATGGGGAACTAAACATTATAAGAAGAACTTAAGATGAAGCCTTATTCTGTACAGATATCTGCTGTCTGATTTGTTTTCCAATGATAGAAACTTGCAGTGTTGTATTTGAGATTTGACTGTTAACTCTAGGAAAATTAAACCTAGCAGGCAAAGGTAAGACTTGTCGTAGTCAGCTAATGGCTTCTATGTTTTCTCTCAGGATGATCCTGAGATTCCGTTCACAGAAGATGACTACAGGAGGAGGAAGCCTCATCCTAACTTCAAGAACCACATCAGTGCTGAGAAACTGGTCATCAAAAATGGCAAAACAGTAAGGGAGGATTTCAATTCTAAAATACCTCAAAGTCAAGTTTTCACCTATTTTACAATGGTCCATCATGGCATGATAGCATGGTTTACCTAATCTTAAGTTTACCTAATGATCTGATGATACCAAATCAAGTCAGCTTTATCACTTATGAAATATGACATATTCCACAATGTTCTTACCATGGTCCCTGTTTCACGGTTGTTACAGAACAAGGGAAAGTTTGTGACATACGTTGTGGCAGCAGGACTGGCATTTGGGATGGGGGAGAGTATCTTCCACTTCCTCTTCAAGGTGAGTTTCAAACTTTTAGTGATAGCTAACCAGTCCCATTGCCCCAGCCACTGGCCATTCACAAATAGTTTATCCTCAGGGGAAATGAACATCTTATTAACTTATTGTCATAATGATCAAATATGCCTATATGATGTGTATTTTGCCATATTTTGCAGTATTTTGCTAGCTTGATTGTACTGACACAATTAGATACCAATTATCTGCTATCACTTATTTTGCTTTAACTCTAAATATAACTTTGCCACATCCAGGCTGCATGGGAGGGCAAGTCCCCAGCACTACAGGTGTTTGGAACTGGTACCAACATCGTGCCTACCATTCACATAAAAGACCTGGCTGGGTATGTGTTTTCTTGTATTATGTTAATTCATAATTGCACATAAAGGATGATCCTTACCATTCTCTAGAGTTACTAAACACCTGAAATAGGGCCTAAAAGTTTACTGACAACATGCCCACCTTAATATTTGCTTATTCCTTTGTATATGTTTGGTTGCTACCACACAGGGTTCTCCAGAACATCTGTGACCAGCGCCCCAAGACCCGCTACATTGTAGCTGTGGATGACTCACAGAACACCCTGGAAGAGATTGTCCGGGTAAGTTTACATCTATCAAAACCTTCAGTTCTTCTGGTAACCCTTTTCTTGGCCTCTTTTGTGCAGTTGTGCTATATTTCTTAGCATAAAACTTGTGGTTTTAACAAAGCCTAATATATCAGAAACCTATTTGAAGTCAGGTGTAACTTTTAGTGCACATGTTGAAAGTAACTACTCAGGGCACCAGATTATAATATTTGCTTACGTCAAGTGAAAATTGTTGCTCACTTCAACTCAAATCTCAAACCTTGATTGAGTCTTGAAAGGTAGCCTCAATTTAGCTGTAAAATCCTTTAATCTTGCTGGTCTACTTTATGGTAACAATTTAGTAATTTCACAGTTCAAGTCCTTTCTTCAATAACCCAACAGGAAACAACTGACCATTCATTTCAGGTGCTCTTCTCTCCAACAGCTAACAGTAACAATATGCCTGCTTTCCTGCTCTTCTGGATTTCAGGTTGCTGTACTCTGGCTGATCTACTGCTGCTTTTCTACTTAACCTTATAACAAGAAGTGTCTCTGTTAACACATTAACCATTCTTCCTTCCTTCCTTTTCTACCTAGCTGGGGTGACAGAGTGCTAACTTCAGGCTGGTCTTGGTGTTGGAGCTTGCTTTGTTTTCTCTGAGCAGCTAGAACAATGTTGCAGCTAGAACATAAAATGTGAAACTTGTCAATAAGGGTCTTTCTGGATTCACTTCTCCTTGAAAAAGAAAACAATTTCTATATAAAAAGAAATACCTGTCTCAACTTTCTTTAAAAATTACATCATATTCTTTTAGCTGTTTCCAATTAACAAACAGCTGTTTGAGCTGCTCTAAACATGAGATGTGAACAAAGCAAGTTGCCATGTACAACCAGAAGTTATGGTTACATGACATTCACTGACTTTGTGTTTCCACAGGCCATCGCCTCAAACCTGGGCAACGGGAAGGTCAAGAAACTCTCCAAGGAAGACTATGACTTCCTGAAAGTGTGTGGTACACCTGCATGAGTGTGTGGTTTAAGGACATCTGCACAATTTGGTGGAAGATTTTTGTTGTTGACAGGGAGCAATTGCCATTTGTGTATGACAGATCTTGTGCCTCATTTATTGATATCATATATTATACAAAAAGGTAGAAAAACCAATAGCAAGAGATCTGCTGATGTTTGGAGTCTATGTCATATCAAAAGTTAGATGATTTTTGGCCAAGTAAGGGCCGAAGAAATTTAGTGTCCATTGTTCAACACTTTTCTATCTTTTAAAATTGGTACTGCAGCTATCATAAGTGCCCTTTCATAGGAATTACTATTATCCTTATACTGGTGCAGAAGATCTGTGATACCTATGGTACCAGCTAGATGTGCCATCATGACAATATGTGATGCAGACAACAGAATAACTCGGGAGTAGGTCACTTGATGATGGTCACCACCTGAGGTATTAAGGTCTGCCTGTATGACATTTACTTTACTTGTACTTGATGAGTTTTTCCTCACTTTGTGCAGCATATCAGCACTCACCTGGGTGATGGGAAAGTGAAGCATGTCACCAAGGAGGAGGCACTGCTGAGTAAGGATCTGGCTGTAAGTTTTCTCAACGTTTCTCAGATTCTGCACAAAAGCCTTCTGTTCTCACCAAATGGGCATTTTGCTTATTGGCATCTGTGGATGTCCTTTTTGTGCAGTGGATGTTTCGGCTGCATTTATTGGCATCGAATGTTGATTATAAAAAAACTCCCAAAAGACATGCCCACGTTGCATAGAAATCATGTACAGTGCAATGTATTTCCATCGTTTTCGATGCAGGAAAATAGCATGTACAGTAATTCAGTTGTATTTCTTGCTTTTGGCTTTCTTAGCAAGCTGATTTTGACCAGCTTCTGGTGAATCTGCGCATGGAGGCCATGTTTGTGAAGGAGAGCATGCGTATCATGTGGATTGCAGAGACGGGCATGTGTGAGAACATTGACACTGTCATCAGGGAGTACAAGCAGTCCCGCGGCCTCCTGGTGAGTGAAGTAGAGAGTGACATGGTGTATTCACCTTTGTGTGGATGGTATTCAGCACCAGGGACAAGTGTACTTACTTGTGTGTGAATAGTATTCAGCACCAGGAACAATATTGTTTAACTGTTTGAATGACATTCAGCACCAAGGACAGGCATACTTGCCTGTGTAAATGGTATTGAGCACTAGGGACCAGTGTTTAACAATGTGAATGGTGTTCAGCACCAAGGACAGGTGTACTTGCCAGTTTGAATGGCGCTCAGCACCAAGTACAGTTTCTTACCTGTGTGCAAATGACATTCAGCACCAAGGACAGGTGTGTTTGTGTGGTTGTGAGTACTGTACTGATGACTGATATGCCACAGCTGTTCACACTGTCCCTGATGCAATGTTTTCATCATCTTTGAGAACAAACAACAACATAAACTATCAGCGAGTTAAACATTTTTCTTCACCTGCCCCCCTCCCCCCAGCCCATGCGTGGCTGCATCATGGGCCCACCAGCTGTGGGGAAGACAACCATCGCCAAGAAGCTGTGTGAGCACTACAAACTGCACCACATCAAGGTCAAGGATGTCATTGATGAGGCTGTGGAGAACTTGGTGGGTCTTAGTTTGTCTTTTCTTTGGTAATCTCCATCTATTTATCATTTATCCACCAGGTTACATATCACAAATACATTCAAAATTGTAGAACCACAATATACAAATGTAGAACTCCTACACGATACCACAGTGACTACATATTACTCCATGTAACTGAAGTACTGTTACATAGTACCACCAAACATCTGTGTACCGTCCATGTAGAAACGTCTGTCTGCACGAGCTGATGAAGGAGAGGAGGAAGAGGATGATGGGAAGGCCCAAGAAGCACAGGAGTTGCTGGATGCCATCCAGGAGTCACGAGAGAACAACAATGGTATGGATCATGCAGAACAATAAGGCTGCTCTTAGATTCAAGGCAACAAAAGCATGGTGGTCCTACTGCAACTGTACATTTGGTTTTGGTTTCTTATATGATATGTAACTTTTGCAGTGCCATTTATAATGTTCTTTAACTTAATGTTTTTGTAAATGTTGACAAGTATTTTGTTTTGTTCATCAGACCGGATCGAGGACCAGTACATCATTCGGTTTTACCGAGAGAAGCTGCGCTCCATGCCATGCCAGAATCAAGGCTTCATCCTGGATGGATTCCCCAAGACTTATGAGCAAGCTAAAGAACTATTTGCAGGTATAGAAAAGTTGCCACACGTAAGGTAGATAGATCCATAAACCAGCTCATTGGTTGTTACCTCAGGTCTGAATGGTCTTCAGCATCAGGTGTATTTTCCTGTATGTGAGTGGTATTCAGCACTAGGGACAGGTGTGTTTATCTATGTGTGAATGGTATTCAGCACCAGGGACAGGCATGTTTACCTGTGTGTGGATGCTGTTCAGCACCAGGTACAGGTATGATAACCTGTGTATGGATGGTATTCAGCACCAGGGACAGGTATGATAACCTGTGTATGGATGGTGTTCAGCGCCAGGGACAGGTATGATAACCTGTGTATGGATGGTGTTCAGCACCAGGGACAGGTATGATAACCTGTGTATGGATGGTGTTAAGAACCAGGGAAAGGTGTGTTTGCATGCAATTGGACAGTGTTTATCTCCAAAAATAGACCAAGCACTAATTGAGTTCCCAAGATTCTTCAGTCTACTATTGAAGACCACAATTTTGTAGAAATATGAAATTCCATGGCATTCCCCCAAGAGATGCAGTGCCAAAAAACTGCATGCTAACAGACTGAATGACTGTTTTAACAAACACGTTTTTTTCTTCCACACTGCCATGACAGATGCTGGTTGTAAGTAAAAAAATCTGAATTTTAGCTTTTATTTAGGCCGGACTGATTCAATTATATGGGTGACATCCTCTAGACGTGTGCAATAGTCAGATGAATTTGGAACTACAAAATTTTCAAAAAATAGCAACTAGTAAGTAGGGTGATAGACCTCTGTATACATGTGTGATGTGGTTTCGGTGGTGTTGTATGTTCTATATTGTTCCTAATCTCTGTTTGTCCTCCCTAGTGGATGATGAAGAGGAGGGAGAGGATGAGGGAGGGAAGGTTCCCAGTTACCACAAGGGCACCATGCCAGGTAAGGCAGTCCATATTAGGATTAGTGTTTAATTGTTTATGCTTCACATGCAGGGGCCTCAACAAGTTTGGCTGCAAAAAAAACTAAAAGTCTTGAACTGACTCTTTTTGACTCATAACGAAGTACAAATATATCAAAGACATTTCTCTGTGGAGGGCTTTTTAGGTAATCTGGCAGTAAAATTACCCTGAATCAAACTAGATAAGCTTAAAACTCATATGCTTGTACATCAAAATGAATACAACATTCCAATATACAACATTTGAACATTGTATTTCATCCAAAGCGATTGTAATGTGATGCCTGTGTCTGCAGAGGTTGTTATCTCCTTGGATGCACCTGATGACTTCCTGAAGGTGCGTGTGATGAACCTGCCGGAGGGTCAGGTGGCCGGTACACACAACACGGAGGAGGGGCTGACCAGACGCCTCACCGAGTTCCGCAACATCAACCGGGAAGACGAGACCATACTCAACTACTTTGACGAACTTGAGATTCATCCAGACCACATAGGTAACATTGCTACTTGTGGAAACTCTTCTTGATTACATTTACTGGCAAAAGGGCGCTCTGCCAAAGCCATGAACCTACTTGATGTTTTTGATAACATTACCAAGGTTGGTCAATGCATTTATTTATTCTCATGAAAATTTTGGAATAGGCTAGGTACTGCTAGGTACATGTGTTTCAACAGGATATTTTAGTAAATCGATTAACTCTGGATCCATTTGCAGATGTGTCAAAGGATGTGTCGGATGACATGCGCCAGACTGTGGACAAAATCATCAAGACCATGGGGGAGCCCAGAAACTATGGTGGGTTGAACTTTTTGTTCTGTCTGAGCCACTGTTATGTGCTTGATGCTATCTTCTTGTTGATAACTTACTAGGTATTCAAAGTCAAAGTGCACAAGTTCAGATGAAGACGATAGGTCGTTGAAACATTGGCAGAGTGAAATGTATGGTTGTGAAACTTAAGAACACTAAGTGTTGATTCCTTTTATGCTGCTTGTTGAATGAGGCATTACTGATTCCTGTGACTCATGTTTTAGGTCCGACACCTGAGGAGTTGGAAGAGATGGAGAGGAAGGCGACAGAGGAGCGGTTGAAGCGGGAGGCTCAGGAGCAGGAGGAGCGAGAGAGGAAAGAGGCAGAGGAGGCAGCAGAGAGGGCTCGTCGGCAGGAGGAATGGGTAAGAATCCGAATATCCCACATGCTGCTTTCATTTCCTACTGTGTGCCCTGCCATTGTGACAAAACATGCCCAGCTGTGCCAATAGGTGCACATTGTATTAAAATCAATTCTTCAAGTGAGCCCTGCTTTAATCTTTAACAAAACAGTCTTGTCCTCTTGACTGATTCTATCCACCTGTGACTGGTTATATCCACCTGCGACTGCATGGTTCTATCCACCTGATTGGTTCTATCTACCTCTGACTAGTTCTATCCACCTCTGACTGGATCTATTCATCTGCGACTGGTTGTATTCACCTCTGACTGGTTCTATCCACTTGCACCTGTAGGCTGAGCGTCTGGAGGAAGTGCGGCGCCAGGAGCAGGAGGTGTTGGAGGCCCAGTCCACACCTCTCAGGAACTACCTGATGAAGCACGTCATGCCAACCCTCACACAGGGCCTGATCGAGGCCTGCAAGGTCCGGCCTGATGACCCTGTTGACTTTCTGGTAAGAGCAACTGACCATTTTATAGTAGGAGGGATTAAGACTCCTGTCAGCATTTATGTGGATGTGTTTGAGTAAGAATTAACAGAGCAGAACATATGCGAGGGTAAATATTATGCATTTTGCTTAGCAAATGTTACCTTTTTAGTTGTTTTTGATTAATATATTGTGGTCAATTGTTATTGAAAGCCAGGTGCAACCTAAAAACCCATTGTAATAACCCAAGTGAATGTCCTGGTTTAAGAAGAAACTTAAATGAAATGGTGTATTTAGAAACCCCAGAACTAGTTTGGATGTAAGTGAACCAATCTCACTATTTCTCATGGCCTCCTCTCTTTGTTCCAGGCTGAGTATCTTTTCAAGAGCAATCCACAAGTCGACTAGAGGACATTTGACAGGACGTTAGGGGAAGCTGTTTATCACCATCAATAATACTGCTGTACCACTGCACAAGGAGCATAGGCATTTTTATGACTTCTGTAATTCTATTATAGTACAAAAATCTTCAAGTTGGTGTATTTAGAATTCTACGTCATGAAATCTGAGAGGTTTAAAATGTTTTCTGCATTTATCTTGGTTAATAACATTTCACATTTTTGAAGATTGTGATGATTCTTTCTTGTATAGAAATACACATTTATGTACATTATGATCACTGTACAAAGTTTTTTCATTCTTCCTACTTCTGTGATCACAGAAATGTTATGGTTAAGTGTTCTATATTTTCTTGTTTGATGGAAATGCTTTAACAAGTCAAGTTTTTTGCTTTAACAAGTGTGTATGAGGCAAATATCTTTTTACTGTACATTGAAAAATAAACTTTGTGCTTAGATAAATCAGTTGTATCTGACTTTTCTTAAGGTTTGGGCATAATACATAAAGAGACCTTGTAGCTGTGGTATCCAGTAGGTCTTATGATTGAGATCGATGATGGTTACATATGCATGTACATGTACATGTAGATGGGTTTAGACAAGAGGATACATTTGGAGTCAATAGAAAACCCAGGGTAAACAGATCAGTTTACATGTACATCACATACATGTACTGTAGATGTACTGATGGTGGCTGAGATGAGATGCAACAAGGTCTGTGCAATGAAAGCTAATTCCCTGCTCTGCCAACTTCTGCCATTTCAAACTGACACTGGACATGAATTAGTGCATCACTCAGGTCCTCTTCTAAGTGCTTCCTAAGGTACACATAGATGTATACAGGATGTTATACTAGTATACCCTCATCAATGTAATGAGTAGGGAATGGAGTACTAAGAAAAAAATGATCTTGTAGTTAAGAGAAGTATTGCCACATTTTTAATTCAACAACAATGACTAACATGGAAATGCCATATTGAAAGTCAACTATTTACATCAGTACAATAGCAATTTGAAATACTGATCATGACAAATACAGGATATGTCAATGTGACATATGCAACAACTTGAAACACAGACGATACACCTCAACTAGTATTCCTGCATTCCCAGTATCACCCAGTATTATCTGTATTATCATCTGAGTAACTTGATGTGCAAGTTAGAACTGTAAGCAACATACAATATTTATGGTATCTATAACATTTGGGAATGTTT
>NW_017803932.1:1628953-1670413 GCF_001625305.1 Branchiostoma belcheri | reverse complement strand
CAGAGCAGAACATATGCGAGGGTAAATATTATGCATTTTGCTTAGCAAATGTTACCTTTTTAGTTGTTTTTGATTAATATATTGTGGTCAATTGTTATTGAAAGCCAGGTGCAACCTAAAAACCCATTGTAATAACCCAAGTGAATGTCCTGGTTTAAGAAGAAACTTAAATGAAATGGTGTATTTAGAAACCCCAGAACTAGTTTGGATGTAAGTGAACCAATCTCACTATTTCTCATGGCCTCCTCTCTTTGTTCCAGGCTGAGTATCTTTTCAAGAGCAATCCACAAGTCGACTAGAGGACATTTGACAGGACTTTAGGGGAAGCTGTTTATCACCATCAATAATACTGCTGTACCACTGCACAAGGAGCATAGGCATTTTTATGACTGCTGTAATTCTATTATAGTACAAAAATCTTCAAGTTGGTGTATTTAGAATTCTACGTCATGAAATCTGAGAGGTTTAAAATGTTTTCTGCATTTATCTTGGTAAATCTTGGATAAGATTGTGATGATTCTTTCTTGTATAGAAATACACATTTATGTACATTATGATCACTGTACAAAGTTTTTCATTCTTCCTACTTCTGTGATCACAGAAATGTTATGGTTAGGTGTTCTATATTTTGTTGTTTGATGGGAATGCTTTAACAAGTCAAGTTTTTTGCTTTAACAAGTGTGTATGAGGCAAATATCTTTTTACTGTACATTGAAAAATAAACTTTGTGCTTAGATAAATCAGTTGTATCTGACTTTTCTTAAGGTTTGGGCATAATACATAAAGAGACCTTGTAGCTGTGGTATCCAGTAGGTCTTATGATTGAGATCGATGATGGTTACATATGCATGTACATGTACATGTAGATGGGTTTAGACAAGAGGATACATTTGGAGTCAATAGAAAACCCAGGGTAAACAGATCAGTTTACATGTACATCACATACATGTACTGTAGATGTACTGATGGTGGCTGAGATGAGATGCAACAAGGTCTGTGCAATGAAAGCTAATTCCCTGCTCTGCCAACTTCTGCCATTTCAAACTGACACTGGACATGAATTAGTGCATCACTCAGGTCCTCTTCTAAGTGCTTCCTAAGGTACACATAGATGTATACAGGATGTTATACTAGTATACCCTCATCAATGTAATGAGTAGGGAATGGAGTACAGTCAAACCTGTCTATAGTGGTCACTCAAGGGACTTGCCAAAATTGACCACTATGGCCAGGTGACCACTATAGAGAAATGGCGGTTAGTTGCCCCTGCACCCCCCCCCCCAAGTGACACATGCTTTCAGTACCATTGAACAAAGATGTATTTATGTCTTTATTCTCAAACATATGAAAACATTCATTGCACAGGTAAGTCTCTTTTCAAATGTAACATTACATGTTATAATTCAATTGTTGTTCTTTTGCTTTAGTTGTGGGCTTGAAAAAAAATTATATATCAAAACTGCATGCACTCGACATGATACTCAGTTGATCTACTGGGACTATGAAACCTTCCCACTAAAATATACAAAATCACTGGTTGCCATTTACTGTTCTTGTTTTCCTTTTCCTTTATTTCAAATCAAGTTTTCCTTTATTTCATACACATCTGGAGTCTAATTTCAGTTCACATTTTAATAATGTAGCGGCCACAAAATTATCACGAGGCTTGATTGAACGTCCTAACGGCCGTAGCCCGAGGTCGGGTGGTGTTACGTACGTGGTGCTTAGCGGGTAACAGCCGGCCAGCCGTGACCGCTATCGGCGATGTTGACAGCCGGCGGGACCGGAATGGGGTGACCGCTGACCGCGTTGAACAGTGACCGCTATATACGCGATTCTTAATGCTTACGTCGATGGGAAAAATTCAAGGGACCGGCAAAAACCGACCGCTATGGCCGGGTGACCGCAATGCCAAGGTGACCGCTAGTACAGGTTTGACTGTACTAAGAAAAAAATGATCTTGTAGTTAAGAGAAGTATTGCCACATTTTTAATTCAACAACAATGACTAACATGGAAATGCCATATTGAAAGTCAACTATTTACATCAGTACAATAGCAATTTGAAATACTGATCATGACAAATACAGGATATGTCAATGTGACATATGCAACAACTTGAAACACAGACGATACACCTCAACTAGTATTCCTGCATTCCCAGTATCACCCAGTATTATCTGTATTATCATCTGAGTAACTTGATGTGCAAGTTAGAACTGTAAGCAACATACAATATTTATGGTATCTATAACATTTGGGAATGTTTTAGACCATGCTGTTTCTCTTCAACGTTTTCAGAAGTTTAAAATGTGAGGAAAACATTCTGTCCCAACCACCACTTCACCCCAGATTCCATCCCTCTCTTCTAACTAGACTCCATCCCTCCTCCCAAGGAGGTTCTAGTCTCCCCTATAACCTTGCTCTTTCTAGACTCCATACTGTCCTCCCCCCGTCTCTCTCTCTTCCATCAAACTGGTGTAATAAGTGTAATACTTAAGACGAAGCATAGTGCATTTTCTAATAAGCCCCAAAGAACTAAACCCCAGGTCCATTCTGTTTGCCATCTTGTTCCATGTCAGAGTCCCTTGTCTGTCTAGTTGGAGCTGGATTGACAACAGGGTTCAGGGAATAGAGAAAGGTGGCCAGACAAACAATCACGATGGCAATGAAAGTAAAGATATCAACAGGAATGCCAAAGATATACCAGCATAAGACTGCTGTGAACATGAGTTCTAAAGCACTAGCAAAGGTCTTGAGTATAGAGTTGAGACTCTTGAGGAACAGACTGGTGATGATGCCTATGGCAGTCTGGTTGAGGGTAACTAGAAGGACAGTCGGCTGAAGTATGGAGTTGATGCTCTCTGTGGTGAAGGCAGACAGCAGGTCGCCAGTGTAGGCCAGCACACACATGTTGCATATGATGGAGTCCAGGTACATGAAGACATTCTGCATCATGAGGGGCACGTGACTGGACTTTTCTCCCTTCAACAGGAACTCAGTATACACACCAGCAAAGCATGAGCAGAACACCTGAAAAATAGAAGAGCTACACATTTCAACAACAACAGCATCATATGTACACATACCAAAATATTCATTTAATGAACAAATCAACCGATAGAATAGTAATTGTTGCAAGCAGTAAGATTGCTGACTGGTGTTAGAAAACCTGACTGAAGTCCATTCAAACTCACTGAGGGTTGTTGAAAAATTGAACATTGAGGTACAGTCTGTATCATTACCTCCATGAAAAGGAGTTAGACAAAGTGTAGTATACAATACAAATACGATACAATGCACAATAAACATACAATTCCACCTGCAGTGTACACATCAATATAGGACTGCAGTCACGGCTGAATAAACATAACCTTTCAGTTCCTGACATTTGTAAGAAATGGGAAGAACCAGAGAAGGTCATTACCTGGAGAAGGATGTGTAACAGGTTGGCATTCAGGTGGAGACTGAGAGACTGGCCGCCAAACGACACCACATCTCTCATATGGGTGTCATGCTTGATCTGTTTAACTACACAGCCGATAGTCAGCAGGACTAGTGACAACCACTGCAGTCTACTCAGTGTCTTCTTGAACAGAATCTACATGGAAACAAGGAATTCAGTAAGTCGCACTGCATACTGGGTTTATTTTAGGTAGGGTGGATATAATTTTATTAATGTAAGATAGTTAAGGGGTTACTTAATTTTTGATTTAAATTTGAAGTTTGAATCCATCTCTCCCCTTAAATTATACTATTTCTCTATTAAGTACAGATGTAAAGAGTTTTTTGCCAGGTCTTTTTGATGTACGCATTTTCTAGGTACATTGTACATGTATTTTCTAACCAGCAAGGACTAGACTGAAGATACAAAGGCAAGATATTTACAACTTACCTGAAAGACAATTCCGGTGGTGACAACCCTGAACTGCAGCAGTAGGTAGTAGGTGGTGGGGTCATACACAGCCAGGTTCACAAACTGGAGGTTGTTGTACAGACAGTAGAGCGATGCTGGCACCACATACAAGACTAACACTGAGGAGATACAACAGTCTCAAATGAGAAACTGTATTCATTATCAGAACACAAATTTGATTGTAGTGATATATAATAGTACAATAATAGCATCCAAAGCTATGCCATGGTCTAACACAGTAGAAATATTTCCCTTACCTTTCTTGTCCCTCACAATGACTCTTAGCAGTTCCTGAAATGAGTTGCTGTCAAGAAAGGAAGGACTTAGAATTAGACATGATGAAGTTATCTGCTGATGATTACTTTGGGATGGTGATTTCAGTAAAGGGTCAATATGGAAGAGTCCATCTTTACATAGGAGGGAGATGGAGTGAAATATGCTGTATTTCCTAAAAAAATGTAAGATTCTCTAGTTAATATCAGTTTATAATACTGTAATATTTTGTATTGTGATGACATTGGAGGGAGTGTTTTTAGTAACATGATATATTACATATTTTATGCTGTCATTGACAACTTGGAAAATTATACTCACTCTTTAACATACAGCAGTGTGGCAACCATCAGTTTTAAGATCTCTGTGATCATCACCACAGTAACTGTGTTGTAGGGATAAGTATTGTCCGCCTTCCGACTGGCAGTCACCAGGATTCCTGCACAAATAAACACATATCCACCTGAGGGCACGATACTATAAGAGGGCCTGCATGCCCTTTTTTGTAATCTTCCTTTTTCAATCTTTGTAATCCGTAGTCAGTCGCTCAAAATCATCGTAATTTGTAATCAGTACATTAGCTGTAGGGCGTAACTGTTTGTAATGAGCTCTGAGAATTAAAAGTAATTTGTATCGGCAGTGAAAATTTTGCGTAATTTGTAATCACTACCCCCCATGCAGGCCCTCATGTAACAAAATGTACAGAGAAGATCTAGAAAACTCTATCCTCAGCTACATTGTGCAAATCCATGCAGTGCAGAGTTGTACTAAGTCTTACACAAGACACCATGTGGTTACACTAACAGTTATTTAAGAGTTCCCCTGTAACAACAAGCTTCACACATCACATACTAAATTAAATGTAATTCAACACTTTTCATCTTTTGTCATTTTTTTGTGAATTGCTGAGAACTAAATATTTATTCCAAAGGGTAAAATTTGTATCAGACCAAATGCTGCTCAGATAACAGTGTTGTTTTTGATAATTCAGACAAAGATTGGTCTAAAATTGGTAGGTGTATTTGACGAACTATATGCAAGCATGCTTAGCTTTGCTATGGTCTAATGCATGTGTAACAGGTCTAGTAAGAGTGTCATCTGATAAGTTGTTAATTCGGTCCAAGACAAGGGGTACATATAACGTTACTTATTGGAATTATCCAGTAATTTAAAAAAAAATTACAATGAATGGAACACCATCTTGTGAAACTGAATTTTTGGCACTGTGCCAATTCCCTGCATAGACTAGGTGGCAGCAGGTAATACTGTACAAAAAAAAATAATGTTACAAATGGTTGGGGCAGGACAACCCTAAATGAATAACAGAGCATATACCTTACCATGTAAAACAAAGGCAGAAAAGTAACAAACAAAGATGACCAAACTCTTCTCATTGGGGAAGCAGAATTTCTCGCCGACAAGACATCCGAACTGCATGGTGACGATTATCACATATAGCTATGGGAAAGGGGAAGTAAACCTACCCAGTCCTATTTTCCCGTTCAACAAGTGGGCTTCAAAAATCAATATCTTGGACACTATAAAAAAAACAAAAGCACAAGCTGATAGAAACAGGGCATTATGAATAATTTATATGACAAACTTAGTTCTGTTATTGCTTTCCATTTTTCTGTTTATATATATATTATAAACAAAAATGGAAGAATCAAGAAAAAGAAGAATGTTTCTAACAGGATATGTGGCCTGATCAGTTCATTCAAATGTATTGATTTGTTACTCCAGCCTATAGGGTGTGTCCACAACAACTCTCAGTCCAGGATACAGATCTGAAGTGGACCTGAAGTGGCACAGATTAGAGGGCCTGCACCTGCCAGGGGGGATTAATGAAGGAAAGTTTGGTACACAAGGGGCCAGTTCAATACAGATATCCCCTCTGGTACAATGAGCTGTTCCACAGATCCAGATCTACTGTTATAATGGGTGGTACCACTGAGAGAGTCTCGAGATCTGTTTATAGTAACCTGACTTAAACCCTAACCCTATAGCTAATTGCAATTCTATCAGTATCTAGACTATGATTCTAGCAGCATGAAATCTCTACTGTCACAGTGTCTGAATCTCCTTGTAATGTTACATGCTCAATTCATAGTCACTACCAGTCTGGATGCCAGACCCCTCGCGACAGACATGTACACAATCAAATATGAATTATGCACTTGAGGACAGTTGCATAATTAATGAGGAGATTCTATCATTCCAGTATTTTACATAATACAACAGTAATACAAGTAACAATTATGTAATCTGTGGAGGTGAAACATTAACAGATAAGAATTATACAGATAAGGGCCTAATTTGCATAATTAATTAAAAAAGCCACACTGTTTTACATCCACTGTGCCTTCATAAGGAGGAAAAAGTAAGGCAGGTATAGCATACAGAGCTGTATTTCGGGATAGCTTCTTGGTGCATCTGACCATATCTTTACTCTTACCTTGATTGATAAATAATATCATGTAGGCTAGGAACACAGCTGCACTCCATCTTGTTGGAAAGAGCCTCCTGAGACGCAGCCTTGGGAGGACCACCCGTAACCATCCTGCCATGCTGCTGCTACTGCATCATCTTGTTCTGGCTTCTGGAAAAGGGGGCTGGTGGAGAGGCAGACCTGAAATATTTTTCAGATTGATAGTATCATACATTGCTATGGATTGGTGACAAAAAGCTATCCAGTCCAAACACCTTGCAGCAGTTGATAGAGCACAAACGTAGATGGTTGATAGGCACATGTGATGTCACTTTTAAATATAAAGTTATATGTTAAGTTGTATGTAAATAATGTTTCAATTTTGATGTAGTGTATTTGTATGATGTTTAAGTACTTTAACTCCAGGAACACTAGCTGTATACTTGATCTTGTACTACTGTCTTGTATGTTGCTAATGGAGGATTAATAAAGCACCCAAAGCACCTTGTTCAATTGTACACCCAGAACATTGAGCGGCTAGTGGTGGTATGTCTTGACCCATCTGAAAGGACCAAGACTCATATTTCTTGGACAAGGCAGTTTATGGCAGTTCACAAGTGATCACGACATTCTGATCAGGTAGTTGAGTCCAGAGCGGTTCAAGCCAGTGCAGTGCAGTTTGAAATGTCCTGTTCCCCTTGTGTGATGCAAATATCCTGTATCCTCCTGCTTCTTTTTTAAAACAAGAAGGTTTAAAACCTCCTTGCTTAAGTCATAGCAAAAGGAAACTCTTTGACCTAGGTTATTCTACCACTTATACAGAGGCACACAGAGCTTCATGATTCTTGGGAACCTGGCATGGTAGGGAAACGTCTGTCACTCTGTGCCCACTGCACAGGAGTTCCATACATGTATAACATCCTGTCCCACAGCAAGCCGGATGTGTTGTTTTGGTTCAAATAGAATACACTGTATAACTAGATAGGTAACATTTGCAAAGCAAATGCATAATGTTTACCTTCGGATATGGTCTGCTCTGTTAATTCTTACTCAAAGAAAATTCACATACATGTATATGGTGACAGGAGTCTAAATGCCTACTATGAAATTGCCACATTGTGTAACCCGACACCAGTTACTATAGTGACAGACGTAAAGAAAAGAGGCCATTGGCCAGGTCAGGTCAGAGGTTAGTGTTTGGAACAAAAGAAGAAATGGAGCAAAAACAATATGTTCTCCTTCGGTAAACATAAAATACTATATATGATGTCCTTGGAATAATAAAGGGGTGAAAGGAGACAGTCAAAATAGTGTCAGCGTATAATGCCTTTTGAGTTGTTTTCAAATGCCCAAAATATGGTTTAGTATAAAAACTGTCAATTCTGAAAAATTTTATGCCTGTCAATAGTGTAAATTTAAAAAAAAATTATTGACAGGCTAAAAACAGCGAAAAAAGAAAAAAAAAATTCTAATTGGCAAATTTAGCCTATCAGTATTTAGAGAAAAAACAATTCTTATTGATTAGCCTGGCAACCGTGTGGACAGACTGGCCTCTGTCTTTTCAGTTTTGCAACCAAAAATGTTGGCTAATAATATAAAATTGGCATAACGTTATATTTCCTTACTTGTAGACCTGGCCTCTGTTCTGCTGCGGACGCATGGCTTGTGCTTGTGAGAAAAACGTCCTCCAGCTTATCAACCTTCACAGGAGACTCGAGCTCACCGACTTTCAGTTCTAGCTTTTGAATTTCCTAAGTTTACCCATTGTCTGCACAGCTATGACGAACACTGTCTGTGTTCATCATTATCCGATCGTTCTTTAGTAGGTCATGGGACAAAGGTCAAAGTAGATTATACCATTGCAAAAGCAAAATATGATTAAATATAAAATGTACATGTGCAATTGTAGTGATATAGAAAGCCAATAAGCTAAATCGTATTAAATAAAATGTTTTCAAGCATACCAGATAGAATCGTTCAGTTCAATCATATTTAGGGGGAAAAAGAAGTTAGCGTCTGAATCCCCGTCATCCAAATTGGACTCGTCCGATGACCAATACGCGGGTACTTTAAATTAGTTCCAGTTGGAGCTGCTCATCAATCAGTTTTGCCGCCGATCTGAACGTGTGAAGATTGGTTTGAGTTGCAGAGCCTCTTGTTCATTTACCTTCTATCTGATCAGGATGCTTAGGGATGAATTAGACGTGGCTCCATGGTTATGCTTCTGCAAACCTCCTTGGTTTTTGGGTCTCTCTGGAATCGCTGCCGGAACAACATCTGTTCCATTCAAAGAGTCTGCGGGTCGGACGGACTTGAAGATGGTCTGCATATTTAAGTTTCGCGATTGTCCTGCTTCTGGAAGTTACGTACAGTGCACCTGATTATTCACCCGCAGGATTATTTATTCACATATCTTTATTACAATGTATTAAAAGCGGACAAGTTCCAGCTGGGAAACATTTCCCAGAAGCCCGGTGGCGTTAATTGGCAACACGCTGTGCAGCAGCAGGACACGCCTTTCTTGCTGGTCCTCTCCCTCCGGGACTTTTCATGGTAAGTTACTACTCTAATCATCCATGCTCTAATCTGTAAACAAAATCTGCCTTCCCGACCTCGACCTACGGTAGCCGTCACAGTTTCAGCATGGAGGTAAATCCATGGTTTCAGAGAGCTCAAAACATCATGTATCACGATCTTTCATTTCAACATCTGCCTGGAAAGTTCTTTATAATACTTAACTTCTACTAACATATTAATCAAACGACAATACCACTGTGACTATTGTAGGTACAATCTAGAAGATTTCAAAGTCATTAAATTTCATAAGTTAACCATCATACATTTCCCTCTAAATACCAATTAACAGTTACCTGAAATTTGGTATTACGTACAATGATGAGGATGATGATAATTAATTACATGTAACATGTTACATCAATAAGGCCATGTTGATTTGATTATATGGATGACATCCTCCGGGAGCCCCAAAACTGATGCGCGCGTGCGAATAAAAAAAAAGTTTTGCAAAAAAAAAAGTTCTTTCATGGTCAGTTAGCACTGTTACAAAGTCTACGTGGTCATGAGGGTTGAGCAAATGACACAGAATATGGTTTGGCGAATAATCTAGTCTTCAAGTTCATTTCTTTACAATTTCGTATTTTTTCGTTTGATTTTGGCATTCTACGACATTGGTATAGTTTTTATTAATTTTTGTGTAACTTATGGTATATTTTTGCTCATTTTGCAACTGTTTTGTACGATTTACAGTATGGTTGAAAACTTTTTTTTTTTTGGAAACGGCGGAAAATTCATGCGCGCGTGGATGTCATCCATATAATCAAATCAACATGGCCTAACTAAAAAAAAAATCTTTCAGTTTGACTCCCAACCAGGACAGACCCAATGCAGCTCATCATGTGCACTCTCCTGTGGGTGTGGCAGACAGCAGCCTCGCAGCATGGTCGTGATGCCACCCCACCACTGACAGAACAGGTGAAATAGTTTTACATTACACAAAACTAAATTTAAACCAAAATATGATACAATGACTGAAAGCTCATTTTTTATTCTACTGACTGTTTCTGACTAACGGGCCACTAATGCCAGTTGGTTTTCTACTTCTTGTAGTGTTAACTTTATTTCTTGCATTGATCAGTAAAGTGCTTCGGTCAAGTTTGTATGTCATTTCGAGTATTTAAGTTTGACTCCAAACTTCAAATATCCATCTCCTTTTATACATTTCAGCACAGCAGCAGATATAACTGCAATGTATCATCTTGGCATGTGAAACCTTGTTACAGGATTTATTGAAGACGGAACTAAGGAATTTTAGGTTAGAACTTGCAAGATCTGAGATGATGCTCTTAGGGAAGCTTCCAGTCCCCTTGCAGAGGCCTGGTAGAAGTGTTGACATCACAGCTTCAAACTTGTACCATCCCCTCTCCTTCCCAACACAGGCTGGACGTGACAGAGGTAAAAAAAAATATCCCAAACCTTTTTTTCTCCGCCTTGCAATTGCATTATTTTAAAGTTCTAGTATTTGTTTGTAGACTGGTTTATTTACTAGTATACTGGAGAGTTCACAGTTTGGATAGAAAGTCTGATAGTGACAAATATCCATTGCAGACATTTATTAATATAACTTATAATGCCTTTAACTAAAAACAAATCATTGACTTGTAACCATTTATATTCTACAGTTCTTGCTCTAACAAAGTAAACTTTCTGAAAGACAAATAATACCCATGGCCAGAATATACCCATGGTTACTACATGTATATCCTGGCTTGCTTATCTGTACCTTATCTGTACTCCCTCCTACAGACATACTGTTGGAAGACGTGGTTGTGGATCAATCCTTCAACTTGCCTGGGCTGACTGACCTGGAGTATCTGGAGTATAATGGACACAAGTTCATCACCATGGTAACAGGAGATGGCAAGGCCGAGGTCTACATGTTAAACATGACCACTGGTCACTTCAACTGGACAGCTGAGCTGGACATCAGTGGAGGTGAGTTTGATGTTGGTACTAGGTCTGCTTTCTTCTCCCACAGAGCAAGCATTGGTCATGCTCACTATTGTGTTCTCCTTAATCTTGGATCTTGGATTGAGCTTGAGTCGTTGAAGTACATGTACCGTTAAACTGGAGTATTCTACATAGGGCAAGACCGGCAAGGCTATAAAGGGGCCTATCTTCTCTCTCTTGGGTCTGATGGTTTTAAAAGAGCAGTCTACCTATTACTTCTATGCACAGAGTTACTTAATATAAATGCAGAAGTGGGCTTTACTAAACATGGTGCCATCGTACCAGTTTCCTTTATTTTGCCTTGAGCACCTCCCCTTCAGTTACATGTATAATTCATTCTATAGGACTGTATTTTCAGAGTCAGTAAAGCAGCTCAGATACTTCAGTGCAGCTTCCAACTGTTTTGGAGAGGGTGACCCTGACGTGAGGCTGTACTGTGTAGTCTTGTCAGACTACACAGTGAGGATATATAATGTCATCATGCCTTCATTTATCCTAGTGAGTTTCCTACAGTTTTCTAGGACAAATTTATGTTTTATTTGCCATATGTAAGCACTGACTAGAAGAAATGGCATAATAATAAGTCTTACTGATGAATGTATTCCATCACTCTTTCACAATTTGTTTTATCATTATAAATGTAATATATTATCACTTGTCCTCTTTCCTGCCCTTATCTTCCCAGCCTGAGACACCTGTGCAGACTCTCCACTTCTCTTCCCGGACCAGAGGACTGCACCTGTTCCACACCCCTCAGGAAGGACCCACAGACCCGCTCTTCTTACTGGTGCTGCTGGAGAAGGGAGCCATGCTGCCCACTGGGGATGGCCAGCTGACAGTACCTGTGTATCACTGGCAAATTGACAAACATTGTAAGGACTTGTCTGTATAAACAAGATCCAATTTAGAGCATGACATGAAGTGTTCATGAAAGTTTTTTTTGTTAGCTTGTGAAGAGAGACAGACTGGTCTAATGTAATTAGAATGTTTATGGGAAAACTCAACTAATTGATAAATGTTTAGATACAGAACTGTGTCTATGTCATTGCAGTTTTGGCACAGAAGTAAAGACGGTATGCTTTTCCTCCATAGCCCATGGCCAGTGTTTGTTCCACCACATGAGCCACAATTCGGTGGTCCCAGAGACAGGGCAGGATGCAGAGAGTTTCCTCATCAACAGTGAGATGTTCCTGGTCATCGCACATCAGTCTGACTACTGGGGAGAAGTGGTGTCCCGATCAACAGTTCTCAAATACAACAAACATAGAGATGTATTTCAACATCTGCAAAGGCAGGTGGAGTTGCTCTGTTTAAATGAAATAGATTTTGCAAGAGGGCTACACACTGTATGAATCAACTTGCACACACTAATGATGTTATTACCAAGTGAACAAAGAAAATTTATCATTATTTAATATTCAAACCATGCAGCATCCTGAATTTCAATTATACCTGACTTTAGCCAAAGGTCTCTTACATTTGGTTGTTAAGTCATACTGTTACTGTGTGTAGATGATTTCTGAAAGCTGTTAAGGATGAGTGTTATCAGACAATGTGTTTTAGGTGAACAAGTAAGTGGTCAGTTTGTACATGTATCCACAATATTTTTTAGCCTTCATGTGAAGGGAGCAGTAGATGTCGAGTACTTCCGGATAGGACAGGATCCATACCTGGCCCTAGCAGCACGCTCTGGTACTGCAGAAGCAGCGACAGGCAGGCTTGGAGAGATGCAGCCATCATACATCTTCAAGTGGAATGGCATGTGACAAGAAATCTTGCTTTCACTTTAACTGACAACCATATTGCCGTGTGTTCTTACCAGGTTCATTGTTAGTGGCCCAATATGTCATGTAATGGATAAAAGACAAAAAAAACTGTGCTTTCAAACAACCTGAGGTCCAACATTATTACCTTTGTCTAGAATTTTTTTTGTTTTCTATAGCATTAATTTATGTATGTATGTATGTATTATTAAGTAAGTGTTTTAGCACCATGCTATCTGCACAAAATACAGATATTCAAATGTGCGTTAAGTCTAAATATTCAAACTAATTCCATGTTGTTTCCAGGTTACAATTTTCAGGAGCTGCAAACTATTTCAGTAGACAGAGGTCAAAAGTTTGAGTCCATTTCGGTTCCTGGCAGTAAGAAAACCAAACTGCTTGCTCTTGTTCACCATGGCACCGACCATTCTCCTCAAACCAGCATCTTCCAATACAACAACCAGCACCAACAGTTTGAACTGGCTCACCAACAATTACCAGGTACACTTACAATGTAACAGACTGTCACTAATGTCATGATAATAATGATAATAATGTGGCAAGTTTGTTACTAGTACCTTAAGGTGGGTGGAATTGAGTTTTTGTGTTTGCCTGTCAAGCAGAGACAGCTGCAGGGAGAGTGGGTGCACATTTTTTAATTGATTGACAGAGAGGTTAAGCCAGCACATGGTGGCACCAGGTGGGAGTAAGTGGTTGGTACATGGAGGAATTCAGGATTGTGTGGTTGTGTGTAATGCCAGATTAAGCTACATCACACAATCCTTCCACAGTTCCAATACATGTATGCCACTCACACAGGCCTATTAACAGTCTTGTATTTCTGTCAGTTGGACCAGGCTATCCAGCTGATGCTCCTGCTGACATTCTGTCCTTTGCCCATCATGGCAAGAGCTACTTGGCTGTTGGCCATACTAACTGGACCATGCTGTACAGACTGGAGGTGGCTGACCAGTATCTACCCAGCTCCATGAAGGTGGAAAAGCAGAAGATATTGGACAGCATCACTGAACTGAAGGTACATGTATATGTGTGTTCCGTAGCTGTTTTAAGACAGTAGAATGGTAAGACAACATTTTAAGGTGTGAAAAGCATTATGCATGCTTTGGTCTTTGATAGCAAAGGAGTTTTAGATACAATGTGTTGTTGAATGTTGTTTGATATAAAAAACAGTTGTTGATTTCCTTTTTTTCTGCACAGCAAAACGTTACTGAGTTGAGTAGCAGTGTGCAGGCCCTGACAGAACGTGTAGCAGAAGACCCAGTATCAAAGATGGGGGATCAGGTCATCACTGGGACAAAAACCTTCACTGGCAATGTGACCATCAGGCATCTTGTTGCTAAAAATATCACAGTAGGTGAGGTAGTATGACAGTTAAGACTTCTGCAACGTCATAACTTTGCCAAATGATGTTGAGCTTTGTGACAGATGTATTATAAAACATCCTTAAAAGGTTTCTCATTGATTATGAAAAAAGGTTCTTAGATTATCAAAAAATCATGTTCATGTTGATGTAAAATATGGCCATACTTGATGCCATGGGAATCAACGTTATGGATATTTTGGATGGCTATACTCGGATTTATACTGGTGATACATGTATATTCATAATTCATATGTGTATATCTTCAGGGACAACCGTAGTGGATGTACCTGAAAGATCTCTATATCAGAAGAGGCTGAATTCCATGGAAACCATGAAAACTCAAGTTGGAACACAGCAAGAGGCTATAGAGAGCATCTTGGGGAGGCTACAAGGTCATTATAGCTGTTCTTGATTGTATTCTACTCCAGTCCATACGATATTCTATTGCATTCTACATGTAATGTTATGCATGGACATGTACAGACCACAGCTTATTGTATAATAGACATTCTTTCAGGATACTACTAGTCTACTACTGCACAGCCAAACTGCGTGATGTCCCATCTAGGGAATTTGCAGACTATTGAACTTGAACTTGCCATGAAACTAAATGTGACATACTCTGGGTGGAATTACTGGTAGGCAGAACTCTTTGATTTTGATGCCATAGCCCAGGTTTCTACTACATGGTGTTTTTTGTGCAATAACCAGATTTTCAGCACTAAGGACAGGAGCCATTCAGTGATACTTTAGTTAGAGACACGCATAGAAATTGAAAATCTTGCTTTCTGATACAGTTACCAGTTACAGATGTGCTGCAGTAATGTTATTACTCTAAAGAGAACAATGTTTCCCATTCTATAGATGCTGTGGCCATAGACACAGCCCAGGAGGTTCCCAGGGACCTGGTGCTGCAGGACAGGGTGGTACTGAATGGTGATCTGACAGCACAGAAGATTACCTTGGAGACAATCAATGGGGTGAACATCCCAAAGTTCCAACAGGAAGTACTCAGGTGATGACCTCATACCTCTGCCAATAAATCAATTGGGACTGTCATTTTGTCAAAAAATGCTATTTTATGATGGTTCAGGTCACAGTTGCACAAGTTTCTGAGAGATGAAGTTTAAACCAACTTACAATAGTCATTGTTGTCAATTGCTGTCATTGCTAGTCAGAACTTAACATATCATAACCTCAGTGCTAGTGTGTAAGTATAGAAATCTCTTGATTGTGGTTTCTTCAGGCTAGACTCAGAGAGAGAAGCTGAGATTAGGGGAAGTATGGAAGTCCATGGAGATGTCTTCATCATGGGAAATCTCAATGTCAGTGGGAGATACAGTGGAGTTGACTTGTCGTTAGATGCCATGACTGTTGCTACACCGCAGAACATTACAGGTTGGCAAAAGATGTCATTACTCCTGAAAATCCAGAATGCTACATTTTACCTGAGTGTATAACAGGAATCTCTTTCAGTACTAGTAGATGATGTATCAGTTTTCACTTCTTCCACAGAATGGTAATGTTAAGTAAGATTGTAGATACACACACTGTAGGTACATACAATGTAACTTGTCATGGACAAACTGTAGTGTTATTGACACCTGCTCCATGTATTCGTTTCAATAGAATAAAAAAAAATGAAGTCACTCATTCACTATTCAGGATTTGATTATTCTGCTGCTAGTGTCTCTGCCACAGGGGTCGGCAGGTCAGGACAGTAATATACTGATGATGAACATACTTGAAGGCAAAGTTTACACTAAGAAAAACAAGTTCTTTTTTTACTGTGTGCATGTCAGGTTTAGTGACGTTCTCCAACAATGTCAACATCATTGGAGACATAGAACTAACAGGGATGCTTAATGGAGTGGACCTGTCTGAGGATGTAGTAACTTTGGCTGGAAATCACTCCATCACAGGTTAGAACTATCATACTCTCACTCACAGCCTACAACAGGAACAATGAATTTTATGGAAAAGCCATAAAAACTATGAAGACATGGCACATCAACAAAAGAATGAACTAAGAATTCAAATTGATGTCGCTGCAGCCATAGCTTAAAAGCAGTATAAATGACTTCAAGATGAATGTCAAGAAGACGTATATTTGGTGTACTGGAAGGTAATTGTGCATTGCATGTCATTATATTAAACTTGTACATGTATCTACTTTCAGGATCTTGACTAGTTTTTAACCCAGGCACCAATGAAATTCATGTTATTTGATCTCATCAGGTAAAAAGACTTTTCTGGATGACCTCTACTTTAGAGGAGACATTGTCTTGGCCAACGATTCCACAGTAGACAATGTGGACATCGTTCAACTGTCCAAGAATGTGCTGACCATCAATGGGGACCAAATCATCACAGGTGAACCTTTTTGTTGAACTTCTTGTAGACTGTCACTGATATTTTCCACAATTCCAACAGATCATCATTGACTTTGTGAAGTGCCACATGCCATATGGGGCGCTCAAAATCATGACAAAATTGCAATCCAGATATATGTGAGTGGTTCTCAGGTATGGTTATAGAACAGACAAAATACCCATGCTCATCTAAATAAAGAACAATCCTAATAACTTGTTTGTTGTATGTAGGAGCCAAGACAGTTACCAGGAACCTCATAGTTGACGGTGACCTGACCATCACAGGGAGTGTGAATGACATTGACATCTCCGACATGGATGAAAGAGTCATCAAATTAGATGAACCAGCAGAGGTGACTGGACACAAGATATTTGAGGATGATGTAGAGGTGTACGGAGACATAGAACTAAGTGGGCACCTGAATGATGTTGACCTGCAGGAAGATCTAGTCTTTCACACAGGTGTGTACCAAGAGTCCCTTCTCACTTTAGACTTAAAATTTACCAAAAGACGCCATTTTGCTAAAAGTGTAATTACCCGGTAGAGAATACAGATGAAAAAGAAAATTTTGCATGCAAATTTTATCCTAGAACTGACATGCTGGGTATGCAGACACAACTGATACACAATTCAAGTTTTTCTCTTGTCAGGACCTGGTGTGATAACTGGCTATAAGACCTTCAGTGGTAATGTCACTGTCCTAGGAGATCTGTATGTGACTGGGGCAGTTGATGGCACTTACCTGTCTGAAGAGGTTGTTACACTCACAGGTATTGTTTTCTGATTTATGTGATTGTGTCATATGGTTAACCTCTCTTGATCATTTGTTAAATGTCTGATAAATTTTTGATAAATTTTGTAGCCTTTATAAAACTAGAAAAGTAAGTGAGAGAAAATTGTAGCTTATGAGTGGAGTTGAAAAAGCAAATCTCTAACAGTAACAATAACAGTATGAAATGATGGTCTACTACTTTGCCAGATTGGTGTCACTTGACACTTACAAACTAACATTACCTCTCTGTCTCATGTTTTCCACTTACTGCCAGGAAAATAAATGTGGCACAGCTCTCTTATCTGGGAACTTCCTGGGCTGTGTCTATGGCCACTGCATCCATATAGAATAGGAAACCTCATTCTTATTAGAGCAAAAACATGTCTGCAGCACATCTGTAACTGTTTGCAGGCTGGTAAATGTAAGCAAGATTTTTTATTTTCATACAAAACTCATTGACTGGCTTTTGTCCTTAGTGCTGAAAATCTGGTCATTGCACAGGAATCTCCATACACATATAAACCTGGGCTATTTCGTCAATATAGAGTTCTTCTTGTATGAAAATTTTGTTCGCCACAGGAGACCACCACATTGATGGGATCAAGACCTTTAGTGGTGGGCTGCTGATGGAGGATGTGACTGTGGAAGGCACGGTGGATGGGGTAAACCTGCGAGAGCTGCAGGAAAATGTTGTTACACTGACAACAGACCAAGTAATCACAGGTATCAAGAACTAGATGCTGTTCTAAGCGAATGCACCATCAACATAAAAAATAAGCTTTGACCTCATTACAGCCACACATGTGTGATTACATACTATTAGGTATTTCATTTTACAGGTAACTACCAACTGCTTTGCTCCGTGGCTTGACAGCACACAAAACTTACTGCTCATGTTCTAGTGGAGGGTTCCAACAGAAAAAGGGGCTCCAAACACTGGACTAGTAACTTATGGGTATGTTTAAGCATCTCATGCATAAAATATTGCAACAGTTAAAGTTTTCAATCATATTTTCTGTCACACATGTAGGTCCCTACACATTCCAGAGTGGGGTGAACATCACAGGGAACCTGCAGGTGTCTGGAGAAGTGGCTGGTGTTGACCTGAGTGAGCTGGCAGAGGATGTTATCTACGTCGACTATCCAGACGTTCAGGTGCTTGAAAGAGATTTTCTAAACATATGAAAGGAGAAAACTAATTAAAAACTTTCAAGAAATTTTGCTGATATGGTCTTTAATGTAATTACCTCCAATAATCTATTTCAATCTCCTTCCCAAGGAAGTGGAAGGCCAGAAGATTTTCAGTGAAGATGTTAATGTCACAGAAGAACTGACAGTGACTGGGACCATCAACGGCTTCGACATGGAGGAAGACTTTGTGCACAGGTGTGATGGAAACTTGATTTTCTAATGCTGTTGCTTGAGTTTGCCTGTTGTCCCAGTATATGTTACAGATCACATATCCCCAATCCTTCCTGTCTAGGCCATTTGGAAATGCACTGTAACAGCAAATAATCTAGTGTCCAAAATCTCATTCCTCATTGAGGTACATCATACAAAGCGTAATACTGGTATATGAAGTGTCATCACCAACATAGTAGAATCTACCTGTCAAATTTTTTCTCAATTTTTCAGCCTGATTCAGCAGATTCTTCCAGTATGAAACAAGTGACTTCACAGCCACATGACTCTAGAAAGTGTCCTTTTGCATCACAGTTTTGTCGTAGGACTGCATAAAACCTTTCTTATGACTATAAAAATCCATGATGCCTCTCTTCTATTTACAGGACAGATAATAAGACAATCACTGGATATAAAATCTTCATCGCCCCTATAACCATCTATGGAGACTTAACTGTGAAGGGGACTATTGATGGTGTGAACTTGACCAAACTCCTACAGGACATGGTAACTCTCAGTGGGGATCAGATCATCCGGGGGCACAAGACTTTTAGTAGCAGCGTCTTTGTAGATAACAATCTTATCTTGGGTGAAGACAGCAGGCTGAATGGCATCGACCTGTCTGATGATACAGTTTTACTAAACAGCAGCCAGACAATAACTGGCACAAAAGTATTCCAGAATGGGGTGGTGGTGGAAGGTGCGGTGGCAGTGGAGGGTTGTCTACATGTGGAGCAGGAGGTTAATTCTGTGGACTTGAACGACTTAGCCGACAACCGAGTCACTTTGTCCACAGACCAGATCATCACAGGAAGGATGACGTTTCATGATGAGGTCATTGTGGAAGGTGAGGTAATCAATTCTTAGAACATGTTTGACATTGCTTTGTTGGTATTTAGTATTGACACTCTACCACTGAAATCTTGTAAGTGTCTATATTACTTTGTTGGTCTTGAATTCTGCATGCAGTGTAACATGCTTGACTTTTGAATATAAAGAATTAAATAAAAATTCTTTGAGTTTGAGTCCTTATGCATAACAAAGAAGAGGTAGGTACTATATAATGGTATGGCCTCTGGTTTTGTTACATGTAGGAGATGCAGTGGTGAATGGAACTGTCAATGGACTGGACCTGCAGGAGTTTGTAGAGGACATGATGCTGAGTTCCACCCCCCAGACTGTGACAGGCAGGAAGGTGTTCCTGGGGCAGGTGACTGTTGAAGGGGATGTCATCACCAATGGGACTGTAGCTGGTGTGGACATATCAGAACTGATGGAGGAGGTTATCTACCTTGACGAGGATCAACCCATCATGGGTAACATACCTGCATGTAGTTCAGCATGCATGCATTCAAATGGGTAATTTTTTGTGGTAATACAGCAAGAGTCTAAGACCACCTAATACTATGAATTTTACATCTACTTATGTAAGTTAACTAATATACGATGATTATGAATTTCATATCATTCATCATGGTACATGTATTTCCACATTTATCATGCAAATGGCAGGATATACAAAAGTGTATTGTTTGTTATACATTGGACATTTCCACTTCCTCCAATAACTAGAAGTGCACAATCTTTCTTGAACATCCCTTGCAAGTCTGCTGAAACTACACATTTTTTGTATCTCAAAATACTCATCAAAACAACCCTATAAAATCTTAGACTACAAGGCGGTTTAACTGTTACACTTAAGCCCTTCTTGGGAATTGTTTTTTCCTGCATGTGAAGGAAACAAGGTGTTTGCTGATCCTGTGGTCGTCCAGGGGGACCTGTTTGTGAAGGGGCTGGTGGACGGGGTCAACATCACTGACCTGCAGCAGGACATGGTCTACAGCACCAGGCAAACTCAGGTCTGTTCTGTACATGGCAAGTTCTGAGGCCAACCAATTAACAATCACCAAACATCATTGGTCATTGAGATCAGTGAAAGATGATTAAGAGAATGTTGAAGGTCATACAAAGTTCATTAAAAACTTAGCCATTGGAGGTGTTTAAAAGATTATTGAAAGACCTTTGGGACGATTGGAAAGTAATATGAAGACCTTGAAGATGATCCAAAGATTGTTAAGAAGACATAATAATATATAAATCACTGAAGGATCAAGTTTATTGTAACACCTGTCAACTTCAGAGGGCCACTAGATTACCCTGTAGTGCTCAGTACCCTTTTCTATCGTCCATTCTTCTCCAGGTCATCACAGGTACAACAACATTCCTGGATGGTTTCCATGTGGAGGGTGACATCCATGTCCTCAACATGGTGCAGGGTATGGACATTAGTGAGGAACTGTGGACAGTGTCAGCTGACCAAGTCATCACAGGACAGTATGTCTTCCAAAACAATGTGACTGTGCATCAGGACTTGGAGATACAAGGTTAGGGAGCCTAATGCCAGTAACGGCAAACTCGAATTGTAAGACCTTGAAACTGACATAATAGAGATCTACCGGTAAATAAAACAAACAAACAAACAAACAAACCTATAGACCTCTTACAACAGTTCTATGTTGTTTGCCTGCAGAGACAGTGAATGGGCTAAACTTGTCAGAGGATGTGCTACAGTGGACGACCTTGAATGAACCCCAGGACCTATATGGGGACTTTACCTTTGAGGACACTGTGTTTGTCACACAGGACCTACAGGTTACTGGGACTATCAATGGTGTGGATATATCCGAGTGCGTTGACAATGCTGTGATGGTTTCAGGGAACAAGGTTGTTTCAGGTTAGTCATCATCTTAACACTGCTGTACATACTTTGTCTCTCATTCATTAGAAAATTCAGGTCAGTTATGACAATTCTCATTCAACAAAATGTTGCTCAAGGATTTTTTAAAACTCATTATTGTGAATAATAACTACAATAAGTCTTCACTTCCACCTTGTAGGGACCAAACATTTCCTGCGTCATGTGACCATCCACGGAAATTTGTTTGTGGAGAATGTCAATGGAGTCAACTGGACTGAATTTGTTAGCCAAATTGTCACCATCCATGGAGATGAGGTGGGTTGATGTGTGGCACGTGCACGTTTTCCTTGGTTGATGTGTGGCAGCTTTTCATTGGTTGATGTGTAGCACATTTTCATTGTTTGATATGTGGTGGGTTTTCATTGGTTGATGTGTAGCATGTTTCTGTTCAATTGGCATCTCATATTTGATAACTTCCAAAGAGACAAACTCCAATGACACCAGAATGCAACATTTTCTGATTATTTTAAACAATAAAAACACAATGTTTTAGTTAATGGATCTTTAATGACCTTTATGAACAGTGAATGAATGTGCTGTTTGAACACAGGAGATCACAGGCACCAAGACTTTCCTGGGCGAGGTGGTGACAAACAGCACCGTGACAGTACATGGGAACATGTGGGGGGGAGGACAGGTGGATGGTGTGGATCTTACCCTGATGCAGGAGGAGGCCATTTATCTGGACAAGCAGCAGCTGGTTACAGGTAAATTTCTAAACATCCTTCAGTTCAGTCTGGCATAAAACTTCAGACCATTACCATTACATGTTCTGTTGTAAAGCAAAATGAATGCTTGTGTTGCTGGTAATTTCTTGGTAAAATTGACCAAAAAAAATTATCTTACCTAGGGATTTGAACCCAGAACCTTTAGAACCTTCAACCCTAACCACAGGACTGCTTTGCCACTCAAGTGTTTTTGTATCTCCCCTGTTTGTAAAGGATGTAAAAGTTTCAGCAGCCCTGATGGTATGTTGGTGGAAGGGAACATTGTCATTCATGGGAAGGTGAACAGCATCAACATGGCAGATGTAGCCATGATGTCTGGTAAGTGTATGGACTAGTTTGCAACTTTCAATGGTACCGCAGCTGAACTTCCAGCTTTAATATCTAGCTCATAGAAATCATGAAATAGATATCTCTTCAGACTTACTCTGTATACAACCTGTAGAGTGACGAGGATGTTTTAATTGCTTCAGTCAAAGTTACTTCTTTTCATTTGGTTGGTCAAGTTTAGTATTTGTGACCAATTTCTCAGGTGCCCAGGTGATCACTGGTGAGAAGACTTTTCTGGATGGCATCAAAGTCAAAGGGAGTATCCAGCTGACAGGTGAAATTGTCAACCATACACTAACTTGAAGCAAACAGTACAAAAACTCTGTGGTACTTGAAATCACATCATATGGTTGCAAAATGTGGACTGAGGAATAATACAGTTCATTTTGTGATTTACTGGTAAAGCCTACAAACCCTAAGTCCTTTATCATTAAAATCTGAGAGACGGTAGACTTGTTTTTTATTATTACTTATTAATAGGTATTTTATTACCTTCACCAAGAAGGTTATGTTTTCAGAGGCGTTCGTGTGTCTGTGTGTCTGTCTGTGAACACGATAACTTGAGAAGGCTTAAATGGATTGACTTCATATTTGGTAGGTGGGTAGGTCTTGATGAGACCTCAAAATGATTAGATTTTGGGCCCCCTAGTGGCTTCTAATGGTACTGCAGCTGAACTTCCGGTTTTGATATCTAGTGATCTGGACATGCTAGGGTCACGAAATTTAGATGGTAGGTAGGCCTTGTGCTGGGGAAGAAGTGACATAGGTTTGGGCCCCCTAGCAGCTTGCTCAGGAACTGCAGAGGCATTTCTTTGAAAATATTCAAAAGAGGATAAGTCAAGAACCGATGGACGGATCGTCATGATTTTTGGTATGTAGGTAGGTCAAGTGACGCTTGACATAATTATGCGACAATTATGCAAATATGGATGTAATTTGCATAATTAATGAAGAAATTCTATAAATCAGCTGCATTACATTATAGGACTATTCAAGCTTGTGACATATGTAATTAAGAATGAGAGAAACACAGGCAGATATTCATTATGTAAATTAACACTTAATTTGCATAATTAATGAGAAAATGTTATAACTCCATAATGGTAACTGCCTGGAATTTCATACTTGGGGTATTTGAAAGTGAAGGTGAACATCATCAAACATAACTTATTCAAATAAGGACCTCATTTACATAATTTATGAGGAAATGATAGAATGGCTTTCTTTGTTAAGATAATGCTGTCTTTTGATGGAGAATATGATCAACTGATATAATTCATGCAATTGAGGATCTTATTTGCATAATCAGGAGGAATCATCTTTGTCAGTCATACAGATCATTTGGCGAAGGTATGAGATCGTGGGACTCTAGTTGATAATGTTGTTTACTTTGCTTGCAACTCCCCAAAAATGTATATTAGTGAAAAGTGAAACATTTTGCAGTCTATAGATGTTGGATGTTTATCTACATATTGAATACAGATGCAAGGGTAAATCTATGCCTGCATCACTTGCATTAATAAAAGTTGAAATTTTCTGTCTGATAGGTTTGTTGGATGGAGTAAACCTGTTGGAGGTAGAGGCTGACTCTCTGAAGGTGATGATAGTATAATGAACACTTCAAATCTAGTGATTCACCCACTGTAGTTATTGATACACAAAAGTTCTATGGTAGCTATTGAACTACGTTTTAAACAACATTTAAAGATTTGGAATAGTTATGAAATTTTTTTACCTTTTAAATTTTCTAATACTCAATTGTTCTCAAAAGTAGAAATTTAAAGGTTTGGAAAGGTGAAAAATTTATTGTTTAAGTTAACAATACATGGAAGCAATATTGTTGTTACAAAACTGATACAGTGTCTTTAAAAATTGCTTTAAAAGGTTTCAGGGAGCCAGATTGTCAGGGGCCGGAAAGTGTTCCTGTCTGATGTGAGTGTAACAGGTGATGTCATCATGGCAGATGGAGTACAGCTGAATGGCTGGGATGTGAGTGAGGAGGCTGTGATGCTGCACACTGACCAACACATTGAGGCAACAAAAACATTTCACGGCAAGGTCATCGTTCAGGGAGACATCATGGTTCATGGTAAATTTGACTTTATTTCCGAGTCCCTGGTGCTGACTGTGTTTCCCTGTCCCTTGTGCTGACTGTGTTTCCCTGTCTCTTGTGCTGACTGTGTTTCCCTGTCCCTGGTGCTGACTGTGTTTCCCTGTCCCTTGTGCTGACTGTTTCCCTGTCCTTGGTGCTGATAGTATTTCCGAGTCCATGGTGCTGACTGTATTATCCTGTCCTTGGTGCTGACTGTGTTTCCCTGTCCCTGATGGTATTTCCGAGTCCCTTGTGCTGACTGTTTCCTTCTCCTTGGTGCTGACTGTGTTTCCCTGTCCCTGATGGTATTTCCGAGTCCCTTGTGCTGACTGTTTCCCTATCCATGGTGCTGACTGTGTTTCCCTGTCCCTGGTGCTGACCGTGTTTCCCTGTCTCTGATGGTATTTCCGAGTCCCTTGTGCTGACTGTTTCCCTGTCCTTGGTGCTGACTGTGTTTCCCTGTCCCTGGTGTTTCCCTGTCCCTGGTGTTTCTCTGTCCCTGGTGCTGACTGTGTTTCCCTGTCCCTGGTGCTGACTGTGTTTCCCTGTCCCTGGTGCAGACTGTGTTCTCTGTCCCTGGTGCTGACAGTGATTCCCTGTCCCTGATGCTGAATGTCTTGCTGTCCCTGTAGCTGCTGTTTCCCAGTCCATGTAGCTGCTGTTTCCCTGTCACTCACAAACCTGTGTCCAATTTCCTCCAGGCCAAGTTGCAGGGCAAGACTTAGTCAAGTTGATGACTGACCCAAGGCTGTCATCTGACCAGACAATCCATGGAAATGTAGTCTTCTTAAGGGACGTGGTCTTCCAGCAGGAGGTGGTCATCAATGGTGCTGTGAATGGGGTTGATCTGGAGAAGGTCATGCAGAACCACCAGACTTGTTACAATGTAAGTACAATGTATGTATTGTTGTCCCTGTACATTACAGCATGATGGTTGGTTCCCATCTCCCTGGTCTTCTGCACCCGTACCCAGGGTATGTAGTTTTTATTTCCTTATCCACAAGTTTAGTTACGTACATTTCCAGACTGTCCACAAGCAGACAGTGGAACTGCAAGAGAAGGCACTACAACAATGTCAAGACATCAACACCCTGCACTACACTACAAAAGGTAGGGAAACTTAAGCTAAAGTTGAATCGTGAGGAGTCTGATTTTTTTCTGTTTTCATGTGATTTATACTGCTTTAAACTAGTAATGTAAAAAAATGAGACATAACTGTGAGACTTGAATTTGTCTATAGATGTGGTTCCACGAGGATGAATTGAACTGATAGATGTGGTACTATTGCATCCATGGCATGTATATTTATTTCAACACAATTTCTAGTGCTAATTGTAAAAGGTTTATTTTCATTATGATGATAAATTATTGTTTTGTTTCACTAGATTCCATGGAAGTCATTCACCACTTTGTGAAAGCCCAGTCCTTCCCTCTCCATGCTGCCAGGAGCTTCCACTCCTTTGACATGGAGGGTGAGACATGGCTGGCTGCTGCTAACTTCAGGGACGACAGTGGTTTCTGTGTCCCCTCCCCACTGTACAACTGGGATGTGAATACTAGTCAGTTTGTTCCAACAGGCAGGTATTCCCATTGGTGTGATTTTTGTTTTAGAGGATATGGTATACCCCAACTTGTTATGCCAATGTGTGTGCCACAGCAGTAGTATATTGAACTATTACAGAATGTGCTCCTGTCATGCTGGTGTTTTTTTTAGCTGCTTTGAAATATTCCTGAAGCCAGACCTTTGTAAATCTCACAGTGTAAATGTTTCTGTCATTTTTCTGCTGGTTTTGTACTTATCAAAGTGTTTTGATAAATGTTGGTGACATTATACGAAGACTATCAGTTCATTTTTTTTCATAGGCTCTTACATATGATTTTTCAACAGACAGTAAAGTGACAAATGGAGCGAGACTGTGGCACTATTTTAACATCACTGACAGGGACAATTCTGATCATTTCCTTGTGATTGCCAACCAAGCACTACAGAGTTGCCCCGAAGGTGAGTCAAAGTCTATTTTATCAGTGGAAGGAAGCTAAAAAAGCATCCTTTTTCATGTTGTAAGAAACATTGTACATGTAGCACAGCTTACAAGTTGAATAACCAATACAGAATCAGCGACATTCAGTGGACCATGTTTCATTTCTCCAGGCCTCTCAGCAAATGTTTCCCAGCTCTTTAAATACGATGTGAGGATGAAAACCTTCACCCCCTACCAGAACCTGACTACACATGGAGCCAAGGACTTTGTGTCCTTTAGGCTGGGAACTGATACCTACCTGGCAGTGGCCAACAGTGACGATGGTGGAAGAAGGTCAACCATCTTCAAGTTTAATCAAGAGGATCAGCAATTTGAGCTGCACTGGAGCATTCCAACTGCAGGTGGGGTTTGTACCTGCAGGGTTTTCATGCATATAGTGAGGGTCATATGCACTAGATGGATCAGTCAACAGTTTACCTTTACTTTAGCATTAATAGTGGCCCATTTAATATCTGTATCAATCAGCCAGTTGGTATTATTAACTGCTTTTCCCCCTCCACTGTTTCAGAGGCAGTATCTGTGGATGCCTTTGAGTACAACGGTACACAGTTCCTGGTGTATGCCAACAGTAAGCTGTTTGGAGAACTGCAGACCCAGGTCTTTGTATATGATGATGAAAAGGTGGGCAAGCGTTTGCTAATAGTCTACATATATTATGTCTATATAGGTAACCAAGGGTTGGAATCTGGTATGGGGCTATATTTGGGGGATATACTCGAAGCTTGATGATTCTTTACATTCCAGAGCCAGTTCCAGTCCTTACAGATCATCCCCACCAGTAGTGCAGCCGATGTGGTCCATTTTGTCCTGGCCGGCCTGCCCCATGTGGTGGTGGCTGACATGTATGAAGTGGGCCTGGCTGGCATCAACAACTACAACTTGCACATCAAGGTAGCCACTGTAGGCCTGACCAATTCATTTTGTAGGTTTGCTAATAGAATAATATACTGAACTGGAAGATCAACATGAAAACAGATGGGTCAGTCTGTTCCAAACCATGAAACTATGTGCAGGAATTTGGCTCACAACTAATTTAGAGACCTACAATTGAAAATGCCCTGTCTTGTAACTGATATTTCTTTTATTAGGTGTATCAATGGTCTCAGGATAGGTCTGAGTTTGTGTGGACTCAGACTATACACTTTGAGGCAGCATCGGATGTGGCAGTCTTTCATTGGAAAAATAACAACTACTTAGCTGCAGTGAGCCTCAACACTGCAGTCACAGTGTACATGCAACAAAGGTAATACAGACATGGACTCACTAGTATGTACATGTCGTGGAATTTAAAGGGCATCTACACGTACGTACCTGTATATCCAATACTATAGTAGCTTCCAATGATTTGCCATGAGAACTGGTCTCATCACGTGAGAACAGTTAATTGTATACCCAGTCAAGTGCAATAAGAATGTTTGGAGGAATGACTGATACCAACTTAGCTTTACATGTAGTTTTTGAAATTGTTAGTACATTGTAATAATATATATTTACTACTGTAACTTAACTAATTACTAGTAAGTGCCAACATCAGGGCTACAGTACTGTAACATCTATTATTCAGTGGTCAACACAAGTATAGCACAGTGACTGTATAATCTGCTGTGTTGAAGATCAGCCTTATAGCTCATAGGAACAGTGTAAAACTCCAAAGCCTAATTTCCAAGCAGATGTAAGGATGTGTTTTATGTGTGTTTGTGAAGCGGCCATCTAGTATTGCATCTGGTGGAGGTGGAACAGAAACAAACCTTCCACGAAGTACGTATGTCAACCACAATGCACAATGCCTGTTTCAGGTACACATTTTCCATTGTTCCATTGTTGTCCTCCCAGGTGTGAGTGGTTTCCTCCCTGTAGTGACCATTCCAGCCCACGGTGCACGCAGTGTCCAGCCACTGCCCATTGGCAGCCAGCTATTTCTGGCCGTAGCTCAGGACCCACTGGACACCAGAGGACAGGGGTCTACACTCTACAAGGCAGTTATGACTGGTAAAGACACTGCTTTAAGCTACGGTCACAACCCGCCGTACGTGCTTCTGCGTGCTGTCTACGTGCAAAAACGTGGGCAAACGTAGGGCATCCGTGTGTGGTGAGTACCGCCTCCGTACGGAATTCTACGGATTTGGGAGCACGCAGACACCCGTAGAACTTTAAGTGCATGTAAAACTTTTTCTAGGTGCGGTCTGCGGATTCACCACCCGTGCGTGCGAGTACGAGCGACGCGCGTGCCCCGTACGTGCCGTGCGGAAGAAGCACGTGTGAGTACGGCAATCGCACAGAGATCGTATGTTGTAAGCACGCACAACTCACTTACCACTTACGCAACGTACGATGCACACAACTGCTCACGGCCAGACTTGGTGTGCAGACCACACTCTTACACTTTGTGCAACCGTGCGAGTGATGTGCGAGTGACGTGCGTCGACACCACTCCTTCCCCACATTTTCAGAAAAAACGTAGCAGACGTAGCCTCCCAAAAAACGTACGGAGAAAAAGCTCGCAGGGCGGGTTGTGACCGAGGCTTTATTGGTCTCCCTTAACATTTTCACCCCTTCAATAGCTTCAAGCTAGTGTATTCATCCAATTTCACAAATAAAACTTCATTCTGTACATTATGCAGCATTATCATATAGCCGGACGGCGTGGACCAATCAGAGGCCCGGATACCCGTGCTGTTATTTCCCGATAACAG
Organism: Branchiostoma belcheri; assembly: GCF_001625305.1. Taxonomy (NCBI): domain Eukaryota; kingdom Metazoa; phylum Chordata; class Leptocardii; order Amphioxiformes; family Branchiostomatidae; genus Branchiostoma; species Branchiostoma belcheri. The sequence continues at coordinate 1,640,937 of NW_017803932.1, read as the reverse complement.
CACATGTGGTGTTATGGCGGAATAACAGCACATGTCGTGTTATGGCTGATACCATTATGTTATAGGGTATAGGGGCATGCGACTCTTTCTGTAAACCTTTGTAGCATTTTTCTGTCCAATAAACTTTTTTGTTTAGCTTCATTTAAACTACAATTTGCATTAAATGAAATTATCCATATTTGTTTTAAAGCGTATAATATATTCGAATGTATTTTTATGTATGTATATATATCAAAGCTGTTGTATTTCAAACAGGAATTGTGTTGATTGACAGTTTGGATAGGCTATATGATAATAATTTTAATGCACTGCCTTTTCCTCGTTGTATATGGTGTCATAACTGCATGGGCAGCTGCCATAACCACCTCATAAACCACCTCGTTCGCTTCGCTCACACGGTGGTTTATTCGGTGGTTATGGCAGCTGCTCATGCAGTTATGACACCATATACAACTCGGGGCAGTGCATTAACCCTTTATTAATGTATGTTGCAAAGTGATACTCCAAAGTGATACATCCATGTGTTTTGATGCAGATATTGAACCATATGTAACTTTACACCCCACCATCTTTACAGGTGCCACGATGGAGACTGTTGGCAGCCTGCAGTGTGGCATTGTGGGACAGCTACCAGATCAGGACTGACGAGAAGCTTCACAATCTCCATCACCCTTCAGTAGTATAATGTTTAGTGTTTTCATCATCACCTGCCTATGATCTAATCATCTCCCTGCTGCCTAACTACATCTTACATACATACTTTGTGGACCTCACCTGGAAAGTTTTAATGACCAGTTTCCTTTTCTACTCCAAAAAGTGATTGTTCTAACAATTGCTTCTTTAAGACAAAAGTCATTAACAATACAAAAAAGCTATCTTCAAGTTAGCAGGGTTAATATCAACACGTGCCAAGTGTGGATGATCTGACTCAGTAAATATATTTATTATATAACCATTGTATATATCATATGAAAATGAAATAAAGAAAACATGAGAACTAAGAATGTCTCCCTGTGGAACAAAAAGAATTTACATTTATTTTATTTAGTTGAACATGATTGTACATGTACTAGTATACCAGTTTACTTGTACCTGTAGGTGTGACAGAGTGTTGAATAGTAGATGTTGAGCCGGGCTGGCACCTTATGGAATGCGTTTGATTACATTATGCTTAAGGGTGGTCATACAGATTCAAATATAGATGTCTGGTTCAAAATATTGTTAACAAAGTTTTCCTTTTTATGAATGGGCAAAACTATATTCTGCCATTTTCCATTTTTTTAAAATATAGAAGTGATTTCCTTCAAAATCTGTACCAAGGTATGTAACATTTTATCAACAAATGGGTTCTTACATCTTTAATTGAAGACAAAACAACCAAACTTTGGTAAAAAAACCTTCAAAGGGACTTGCTAAGTACTAGTGCATGTACTACCAGTAGGAAGATCATGCATGCACACATTTAGTTGATTGACCACCAAAAATGCAATTTCATTAGAGTTTAATATTATGGCAGCAGAGCTGAAAATATACACTTTTACACTTATAGTTATACATACATGGATTGCCACATAGTATTGACTTCAAGCAACGTTATGTCAGACATGTACCAGTCCTCTTTACATATCAATAACTTATAAGTAAGGTGTGAAGTGTTGTAAGATTGCCTGACACTATATACTAGTAGTACCTAGCCTGACTGACAGTTTATGAAAATTGCTTAATGTGAAAATAGCCTAATGTGAGAAATTAAACCCTTGAAAGCATTTATTTTATCATTAGTGCTACACCATTGTTACAATGTGAATCTGTGATCATGTGGTCCAAATTTAGTCAAAAGACCAGACAACAACCAGCCAGAAAAAGGTTAAAGTAATGCAGCATTGTAGAATAGCACATTCCTGGACTGGAACTGGTTCAGACTGCCCCAGACTGGTTCCTCTGGCTACATGCACCGTGTCCCAACAGCATCAGGTCAGCTCCAGGTGTGCGTGGTTCTCATCAGCTCTAGCCTTCAGCAGTTCTGTTTACCATGCCGCATATGGAAGGAGAAAGCGAGCCATTTAAAAACCTTAAACACATTTCACGTTACTCAAATTACTCAATCTAGTAGGGGTGACGTACCCAGCTGGTTGATTTAAACTTGGGTGGATTTCAAAGGATGTTTACTCTTAAAAAACACAGACTAAAGCAGAAAGAAATTTGCATCCAAGACAAGTTTGAATTTATTTCTTGTTGCCATCTACAAAGGCGATTCCTGCATTGTAAGCCACCAGTATGACTTGAACACTACAAAATAGGGGGAAATGTAGACAATAATTTGAGGAATACCCAAATCATTGACCTTTCCTTGGAAAGTCACATTATATGGGTACAACTGTACAGTGGTTTGTTACCAGATCAAGCATACAGAAAAGAAAAGAAAAGACAAAAAAAGAAAAGACAAACCTTTTACAAAAAAGGTTGGTGGGCAAATATTTTCTATCAGGATTTTATATTATAATACAAATTGGTCCTGCGACAACAAAGGTGGCCTGGTAGCCAGACCTGGCCAAGCCGAGTGTTTCCGCAAACCCTCACAGGGCCGCCATATTTTGCCATCTTCCACTTCGTCACAAAATATACCTTGAGGCTACCTCATTATATGCAGTATATAAACAGCAAGCAAATGCATCTTCACCTTCCAGCGTCCGTCACTTCTTCCTGCCCAGTCTCCTGTTCTTCTCGGTGTTCTGCATCTTGGTGACAACCTTGCGAACGTGGCCGTTCGGGTCGTGGCGGTTGGTGCGCAGCTCGGCCTCGCGGCGGGTGCGCCCCTTCCCCGAGGAGTGGCCGAACAGCTTCTCGAAGTCGTCGAAGTTGTAGTACTCGTACTCGTCGAAGAAATACTCGGCTGCAGCTGCAGCGTTTCCGCTATCTGCCTTCATGGCTCTCCACGCTACACGGATATCTTCCTGGATAGCAGTTAAACCTACAAATACGCCCAGTCAGACTGCTTCTCTGAAGCTGGTAACGTTAGCTCTGGTTCGAAAACAACAGCTCCGCTGGTTTATAGTCACAACATGATGACGTCACGAAGATTTGCATGCAAAGGTCCATGTAACACCCAAATCGCAAAATTAATGTAGTCCCTAAACCAAGCCTAAACCATCTTAGTGTTCATCCAAGCAACATATTGGCTCTAATGCACAAGTTTCAGGAAAATTAACAGCGGCTCTGTGTGACCAAGGGTGTTTAAATGGTATGACGTCATTGCAAAACACAAGCACGTGGTTGTGCCAAAACATCAATCCCAGCAGGAACGAAGTGCATAAGACCTACTACTACACTAAAACATGAACATGCTTTTACGTTATCTTATTATTTGAAAATATTCGCATCCTTTGCAGAAGCCAAATTTTCCCTTATGAATGAAAATCAAGCAGATGGTGGGAGGTAAAATTGTAACTTGCTTGGGGATTGCCATAGTATGGTGTTGGTTACGTCAGACCTTCTCTCTTTTAACCTCCTTGGTCAGACATATGCTTGGTTTTCGACCACGAAATGTGCAAATGTGACAGAAGGCATGATAAGCAGGAATAGACTTGAGACCGTAAATAGTATACTCAGTCTGTAAACTAGGAAGCCGAGAATTGTCCAAAGTTTCATTTTTCTAAAATTAAGAAAAAACCGCTCCCGAAACGGCCGTATACGTATATCGGTAACAACGTTACGCCCTCACTCCCGAGATTCGGCCATTTCGAGTTGTGAAACGAGATGCTCTCTTACGGGGTTTTCACTTCAGGTCCTTCCTGCTCTTGTTCTTGACATTGAGGTCCGACTACCTGATATCACGAATTTCTGAGGGTTTATTCCTGCACCAGTTCATTTTGCATTTGCAACCGCACAATGTGGTTACCAATTAACAAGAAAATGACATTTTGCTAGACTAATGTGTAACATACAAACGAAAACGTGCATTGACAAGAAACAATACTGGTATTGCTACATTAATATCTCATCTTTACTGTCTCAATGGCAGAGGATTGCACAAGCTTTGACAACATTAAGCATGGGACATTCATGATACACAAAGGCTTAACAAAGAGTAACGGTTACACGTATTCCTTGGCAATTTTAAAGAAACATGGAATTTTCTTGGAACAAGAACTTGTCATTATTAACACAAAATTCATATCTGATATGTTACATATTGTAAGGCATTGCTTCATGTCAATGTGTATTGCATATTTTTGTTCTGTTCCTTCCTTTCAGAGCTATTGTACATGGTAAAAATGCTGAGGTTAATATTTGCCAAATTAGTTCAAGTGGGTATTATATCCTTTTCTTTAGAAAAACAAAGCAAAAATTGATGCATACATGGATGTCATACATAAAATCAAGTCTGTGTGGCCTATATTACCTTTTACCAGTAGATCTATTTCCACAGTTAATGATCATCCTCTTTCATATCTCAAGAGTCACACTCTAATTTGCATATTAATATTTATGCTGTATAATTTTAATTTGTACCTAATAAAATACATTATATGTGGTAGGAGTATCAAGTTCTTATCATTGCTTCAAAAAATCATGGCATGTCTATATTGATTATATCTTAATTTACATAATGTGCCTAATTTACATATGTCACAAGAAAGAAGTCCTACCAGATAACAAGGTTTTATTATAGCCTAGCAATCATTATGTGAATAACTTCCTTAGTTACCAACAGAGCATTTCATTGGTCACTTATGCCTAGGTAACAATTGCAATGGGGCCTGTAGGGGGGGGGGTAGGCAATCTACATGTAAGCCTCAGCCAGGCTATGAATTCGAAGTTTGGGGGACACCAGCTGTTACAACACTGTGACCAACACATTACAATGTAGGTGGGTATGTGCATTTTAGATCAAGCAACTAAAAATGTAGGACATTTTTTGGAAAATCAATACCATTTCGACACCATAATTTCTGAGAGACTAAAGCAATTTTTGTAGAACCAATGCTTCAAAATCTGTTGCTGCAAACACAGAAAGCTGTCTAATGCTGAGGTCACATTTCCAAACTGAACTCTGCTACAAAGAAAGGAACGATACAATTTTGACGTCTTTTACATGTACCAAATACAACAGCTTCTAAGCATTAACATTATATACAATATATCTGTACATCTGTGTTACTTGTACATGAAAATGGCAAGGTCAAACACTGGCTCTACGACCATATTATGGCATATGGCACTTTCTGGACTATAAAAAAATGGTTCTGTGTATTGACATTGTCAGACATGATATGTGAACTTGATTGGAATATTTCACACCGTGATCCAAATCAGCCATAGATAAAGCTGTGCAGCAAGTGCTTGTGCTATATCTGTTACAGTAGGCCAACAGTGCTGATAACACCCATTACATGTATCTGAAACTGTACCCTGCTCATATCACAAGAGTCACTAGCCATTCACACTACTGGTAGTATGTTTGTACTATATTAACATCTTTGTATTCTCATAAAACCACCTTGTTTATACCAGTTTACACTATGCAATGGGGTAACCTATAATTTTTTCCAATACTGTCAGTTAATGTCGGTTATAGATTAACTTTGCCATTTATGCTATGTGTTTCTGATAAATAAAAGGATATTGCAATTTTCAAAGACTGGGAAAATGCAATAGTAGATGCCATTCAATTCATTGCTTTTTTAAAACTTTGGTGCTATTACATGTATGTTGTTGTGCTGTTAATGGCAGTATTATGAGAGTAGATGTTAGCTAGCCTGGACAAATCCAGAGCCTACTTTCATTTGTTACAGTAAATTTCTTTTATTCAGACCACACACAGACTTTCTGTGCTGTCTTACTTTTGAAGACTTGTCTGGGACAGTCTCCAGTAGTGAGCTGCACATGTATGTCTGTGCTATTCACACATGTAACATGTGGATAACACAGATACCAGTCACAACACCCCACGACAGAAAGTTTTACCATAATTATCATCCGCTCTCTTTTCATCCATACTTTATGCACATGACCTGGTTTTCCCCATACAGAGAAGACTGTGGGGAACTGGGTGGTCAATCATGTAACAAGGTCACAATTTCTTCTCATTCTCTCAACTCTTCCCAGTTGATGTCTTTAAAGAAAGGATGAGCCTTGATGTCTTCTGCCCCGTCAATCCCGCTGCCCAGCCTCTCCGAGACATTAGGCTGGAGCAGCTGCTGCAGGAGGGACCGCGCCTCGGTGGAGACGTGCTCCGGGATGTTCAGACTGGTGTGGGAGGTGATGCCTGCTGGATGGCACCCCAGCAATGTCTGTATGTACCAACAGAAGGCTGATAAGTGGGGCATTACAACAAGTGAAGTCCTTATCATTCTATGTTATTGTTACTGCCAGGCAACACCCAGTGGGGTACCCACACATGTTGAAATTGAATTTTGTCTGTTCAATATCTATTCAAAGGGAAATAACTGACCTTTCCTGTGAGAAGTTCAAACAACAAAGCCCCAAGGCTCCACCAATCACAGGCCGGCGTCACCCTGAACACACCTGCCACTTCTGTAGCATGGAGACAAATACAAATCTTCAAGTACAAGCCATTTTCAACAAAATTAAATGAAAGCAGACTAATAAGTCTTCACTTCACTAAATTTGTTCTAACCATTTCCCACATCCATACTACAGTGGAAGCCGCTTATTTGAAAAGCCAATTTGTCAGCACATTTTTTTCAATTACCCGGTCTTTCCGATTAAGAGACTCTGAGGCTCAAACTCTCGGACTTCATTGAAACTCATGGGGGTGGGGGGTGGACAGGGCATCGAACACAAATAACGACACAAAGAATACAAACACGAGTCATATTCACGCATTAAAAACAGTGAACTTTATTGAGATCGGTAAATATGCTTGTAATTTTTTTCGTCGACGTATTTTTTTCGTTTACGTATTTTTTTCCAAGGCTGGAAGAACGCTGTGATACGTTAGACATCATGTGCTCTCGGCAGGCACTCGAACGAATAAACAATGCTACGTTTGCTACGTACAAAAGAATCAACGAATACATGCACAATGCTCAGCCTGTACGTACTTTTACATCACAAAAGTAGCAAAAAATAAAGTTTGATCAACGGAAAACTTCAATCAAGTAGCGTACAGACATAAATGCACACGATCGTCATGAAAGCAGTCGATAGCACAAAGGATCACTTCGATCGCTTGATTTTCAGAAACTCCGGCTAGCACACGAAAATTATCGTAACTAATGCAACAATAAACTGTTCATTTCAATGTTAATGACTTTTTAGCTCACGATGTCCGTAGGTTACATGGAAATTTGCGATAGTTGACGGGGATCATTCGCATTAGCGTTCAGGGAAGTAAACAAAGATGGCGGACGCGGCGTGGGTAGCAGTATCCCATCATTCCATGCGGTGTTTTTTCGCGGCACATTCAGTGGCGTGTTGATGCGGCGATAGCGCCGTGTCGCAGTCGAAATAAACTCAAAATAAAGGCACAATACACAAGTAGAGACACGGTTTTAATGATTAAAAAATGAGTTGTATGAGAAATTAAACGTTCTTGGAATAAACAGGCTAAAACAACACAAAAGCATGCCGCATTTGGCGGCTATGAACCGGCTCGCGCTTCTCATTACGTTAGTGCCGACGTGCGCCCGACCGCTCGATCAACGTAAATTTCGGCCTCCTTTGTGGTTCAAAACAGACAACTTCGTCCCTTTTGGCGGCTTGATGTCTTGATATAAGAATTTTTCCGCCGATTTTGGTGATTTGTTTGGCATGTTTTTGGTTGAAAATGTGTTGCAACTTGAATTTTTTTTTCAATTAGCCGACCTTGGCTTTTCAAATAAGGGGCGCGATAAACAATGGCGCCAATGGGAAACGGTTTGGGTTTTCACAATTCTTTTCAATTAGCAGACTTTTTCTTATAAGCGTTTTGCAATTAACTGGCTCCCACTGTAATAACAAATTCACAATTGAAAACTCAAATTCAAATTCAAAACACCATAATGTCCTTGGTGAGGGAAATCTTGCTCTTTCAAATGACAAGTGCAAGTGGAAGGCTGCCATGGAACCTAGAAACTGTATTCCCCAATATGAACTCACCAGGTGCCACATACAGCTGCTCACTGGAGTGCCAGCTGAAGGACCTGTCCACACTGGTCCACTGGCTGAAGTAGGTCAGACGGATGTGACCTGGGAAGGGATGAGATGGGCGCTGTGTTAACTTTGTACATCTTCATGTGTGGTGTCTTTACATCTCAGTATATCAATTATACAAATTTCCAGCTGTTTGAGGGACCTGTTGGACCAGTATTTTATCAATAATCATTATCTAATTCAAAAGTTTCAAAAGTATAGCTGCAATCGATTGAAGTCAAACCTACCCCTATCGCTCAACAGCACATTGTCTGGGCTCAGGTCTCTGTGATGGGATAAAAACAAAAGACAGCATAATGAAATGCCATGATTATGATAATGTCAACACATTAAGTTAACACAGAAAGAGTAAGGAACAATTGCACATTGCTACAAAACCGCAGCTTTGGAAATGATAAATAAAAGAAGGAGGCTCACCTGCAGATGATACCTCTGGTGTGGAGCTTGGACAAGGCAACAACGATCTCTGCTGCCCACTGTCTGACACACGGCTCTGGCAGGGTCAGGCCCTGGAACGATTTAGCTGATTTATCCAGATGTGAAAACAAGACAGAAGTTGTCCTTTTCCTCGCCTGCACATCCTCCCCCTCATTCATAAATGATTCATCCCTTCTTCCTGAGTAAATGTTGAACTGTTCTGGGGACTGTTCAGATGTATCAGGGACATGCCTGGTGTTCTCCTCCAGAACACGATTCCCTGCAGACTGTTCTCTTGAATGCATTTCTTTTGCTTTGTTAGTGTCAGAAGAATCCAATCCTTCTCTCTGACTATCTCCACTAGTCCTTCTGTGGCCTCCTGATGATGTTTGTTTCAGAGGGCTCTGATGTGGTGACAACTTTGGTGAGATGTATCCAGGAGATTTTGACCCACTTGAGGTGCCAGTGCTGGACCTTCTCTTGACAGGTGTTACAGGCAGACTGGGGATGGAGCTTGTCGTGTCCTTGTGAATCATCACACAGGATTTTGTGTCACCTTCCAGTGCTACAGTAGTGCTGAAGGTTCCTGTGTTCAAAATAGGGGTATCGTCGGGGTCAATGTCCAGCCGTACTGGGGGGTATTCTAACTGAAAGACTTCCTCCCCCTCCTCTTCCCTGTCCATCTCCTCCAGAGGATTCACTCTGATGTTGTACGAACCTTTCTTGTAAGAATGCTTCCTGCCTGCAGGTCGCATTTGCATCAATTTATCCAGAACCTTCTGCTGTTCTTCACTCAAGGGGTTGGACTCCTCCCCTGCCGGAGGCACCCCTGTGGAATCAGGGTTCGACTGTGGTATGGTTGAAGACAAAGTACCTGTTTCACAAGGCTGTGACAAGGTGTGTGAGGACTCACCAACACCATCCAATACAAGGGAACCTATACTTGGGAGAATTGTGTCTCCTTCCTGTTCCGATTCATTCAGACTTGCATCAATAATGGTTGGTCTACAGGAGTCCGTTTCCTTGTCTCTTTTGGTCCCATCATCATGTTTGTTTGTAACGTTTGTTTGTTCACTGCATTCTGAAGGACCTTCACTTTCCAGTTCTTCTAGCACTATCCTTTTCCCTCCTGATCTGTTTAACTCTGACTCTGAACCTTCTTCTGGAGAATCCTGTTTTACACATTTAATCATCCCATGAATATTTTCATCATTGAAACCTGTATCATTATGAGAAGATAACTCAATATCTTGATCATTTTCTGTCTTCTCTTTAAGACTATCTGCATGCTGCTTTTCCTCCGCTCCAAGCTCTTCACCTTCGCCAAGGGCAAAAGGGTCTCCTTCCATCTCACTCTCCTCAACAACAACTGAGTCATAAATACTCCTGAACTCGTCGTTCTTCTTGTTCTGCTCCAGGAGGGACGTTAAGTCTTCCTCCTCCATACTCTCAATACTGAACACCTCCATGTCTGCTTTGGGGATCTTACTGGGGAGAAACGTACCACTGCTGCTGTGTGTTGGCTCCTCGCTGTAGTCTTCCTGCACAAGCGTGGTGGACACATCACCAACATCACTAAGAAAGGAAGAGTCTCTGTCTCGCAGTTTTACTGGGGATATCAGACTGTCGCTGCTGAGTGCGGTCGTACTTCTGTGTCTGTCGTCAAACACAAACTCATCCCCGTACACAGGGCTGGCGAGTTCACTAGAGAAGCTGCTGGCACGATCCCGCTCCTTCTCGTACTGGTGGAACAAGTCCACGTAGCTGCTGACCGGCTCCGGCCCTGCCATTAGGTCATCATCCACAGCTGGAGCATCCTTGTTGTCATCTGTGGTCTTTTCCAACTGCAACTCTTTATCAATCTGTGCCAGTAACAAGTCTTCTGGTGACGTACCATTCTCAGTTAAAGGATTGTCCATGGACTTGAGAGATGGCTGACGTTTTGGGCTGAGCGTTTTATTGCTGGATGTGCCGGACACGTGGTCCACAGTGCTGGAAGTCCTGCCGTGGGAGGCATGCAGGCCTTCCTCCAAACTACGTTCTTGGAAGTCCCCACTGTCCGGCCCAAAGGTGCTGTGCTGGTGTAGGTACCCACTGATGCTGCTCCACAGCTTTCCTCCTAAAACAGCAAAGTTTAACAAGAAATCATACTTAAGGAGGTAGAAAATTAATGTAGAAACTACCTTGGTACCATCAGAATCATGATAAGTCAAAAACAATCACAAAAGCCGTGAAGTACCTGCTGCATACTCCAGCACAAGAAAGACGGCATGCTCGGTGGTGTAGTAACAGTGCAGCTGGACCATGTAGGGAATTCTGGCAGGAACTACACTTTTCTGACATGTATGGTCACCGCTATCCTTCTGGAGAACCTAAAACATGTCCAAAAAACATATTGTCAATTCCAGTATAAAACACATAAATGTATAACAGACTGTCATACTCTGCAAAAACAGTCTTGTCTTTACATCCCATTGTAGACTTTATAGACGTGTTAATATAAATAAGAGGAACTCTGGAGAACTTGCCTTGATTACGTATGTGTTGTTGGTGGACATGTCAATCACTAAGGCAACCTATAAAAGCAAAGAACAGAAACCATTATTCCATTAAACCATTACTAAGCATTAACAGGAAAAAAATCTACAGAACTGATCCTTCGAAATTCCACAAAACACAAGAGTTCTAACACATCATAGACAGACACTGATGCACTCACCTTGTCAACCACACCTATGACCTTGTATTTCTGAAGGTCAGAAGTTGGCCCACACAGATGTGCAGTGACTGGGTCCAGGTCCACACTGTCCGTCTGACAGACCAGAGGAACAGATATACATTGTAAACAATGGATTCATCAAGTTAACAAAAATGCCACCAATGTAGACTACAGACATTATCCCTTGCATGTCTCCTCTGCATGTTGTTGCAACATAATGACGAGGGAAACGTTTACATAGCTCAATGTTGCTGACCTACCGCCCATCTGTTGCTGTTCACTGTTGTCCCAGGAAGCTGTCTGTTATACAGGTCTTCTGCTCGCAGCAGGTCTGGGCTGTCTTCCTACGGACAGCCTCCCGTCTGGTCTTGTTGGTGTCATCTTTAAACATAACAAAGGTCATGTCACATCACCAACACAACATTGTAAAGAAAAGATGGCAAGAATAGATCAGAGACAAACTGAATCCCTTATTTGCTGAAAATTAGCTCTTTACAGTCACTCTTTCTGTTCTTTCATTTTCATTGTTTTGAAATTTTACGTTCTAAATGATACAATCAAACCACCTACTCTGCACTCCCCTCAGCAGCATCTCTACACCAGACTTGTAGTACCCAAACGCTGCCTCAAAGCTACCGCAGGCCTCATTTTCCAGAGCCAATCGTATCATCTGCGCAGCCTCGTGGATGTA
>NW_017803932.1:1627807-1628933 GCF_001625305.1 Branchiostoma belcheri | reverse complement strand
TTACTCGAAAACGGATGTACTGTTACGGACGACAAGACCAAGGCTAATGTCTTCAATCGCTACTTTGCATCTCAAACGCAACTCAACACATTGGGCGCCTCTCTTCCCTTTGTTTTACTCTTAGAACAGAGTCTGTTATTGACTCAATCGTCTGCTCCCCCTTGATGTTTACAAAGTTTTTGTGCGATCTTAATGTTAACAAGGCCACAGGACCCGACGGCCTAGGAAATAGACTCCTAAAAAATGTTGCCCAGTCACTAGCCGCCCCTTTATCATCATTGTTTAACGTTTCACTACAGTACGGACATTTTCCAAAAATTTGGAAATGTTCGAATGTTGTGCCCGTGCACAAGAAAGGAGACAAGCAGATCAAGGAAAACTACAGACCCATATCCCTCCTATGTTGTGTGTCAAAGGTCTTTGAAAGAATAGTCCATAATCAACTGTCCTCATACTTCCACAGAAGTAAGCTTCTCACTGACCGTAATGCCGGGTTCGCCTTGGGAGATTCCACCGTTAATTCATTGACCTATTTAGTTCACAAAATTCATCAAGCACTTGACCAAGGCCTCGAAACCCGTGCAGTTTTTCTTGACATATCTAAAGCTTTTGATAAGGTTTGGCATGGGGGATTAATCTTTAAGTTGCGACAACTAGGAGTTACTGGGTCTCTCTTATTATGGATTGAATCCTACCTGAGCGATCGTAAACAGCGAGTTGTTATAAACGGGATGTGCTCTGAATGGCTACCAATTGATGCAGGTGTTCCATAAGGGTCACTTCTCGGCCCATTGCTCTTTCTTGTTTTTATAAATGACCTTGTTGACAACCTACGAACAGATTCCCGTCTTTTTGCTGATGACACCGCACTGTTAGAGATAATCATGGATCCCGTTGTCTCAGCGAACAGACTGAATCATGATCTCAGTGTAGTGTCAGACTGGTCAGACCAGTGGCTTGTAACATTCAATCCCGGCAAAACAGAACTGATGACTTTTTCCTCTAAAAGAAGAAAGGTTCTTCACCCACCACTATACTTTAGAGGTGTTCAGCTGACTGAAACCCCCTCTCACCCGCACCTTGGCTTACATCTCACTCCAAATTTATCATGGTCACTCCACGTGTC
>NW_017803932.1:1624155-1627787 GCF_001625305.1 Branchiostoma belcheri | reverse complement strand
GTTGTTGCGACATTATGACGAGTGAAACGTTTACATAGTTCAATGTTGCTGACCTACCGCCCATCTGTTGCTGTTCACTGTTGTCCCAGGAAGCTGTCTGTTATACAGGTCTTCTGCTCGCAGCAGGTACTGGGCTGTCTTCCTACGGACAGCCTCCCGTCTGGTCTTGTTGGTGTCATCTTTAAACATAACAAAGGTCATGTCACATCACCAACACAACATTGTAAAGAAAAGATGGCAAGAATAGATCAGAGACAAAACTGAATCCCTTTATTTGCTGAAAATTAGCTCTTTACAGTCACTCTTTCTGTTCTTTCATTTTCATTGTTTTGAAATTTTACGTTCTAAATGATACAATCAAACCACCTACTCTGCACTCCCCTCAGCAGCATCTCTACACCAGACTTGTAGTACCCAAACGCTGCCTCAAAGCTACCGCAGGCCTCATTTTCCAGAGCCAATCGTATCATCTGCGCAGCCTCGTGGATGTAGTCTGCCATTTCTGCCCCGAGGTCGAAGGACCCCACGCTCCTCCCGGACAGCGTTCGCACTCTGTTGTGCGTGGGAACAGGAGTGGTGTGACTCACAACTATCCCATCAACCCTGTCTGCACCACTCTTAGTCTCATCCGCCACGGGGCCTTGTTGGTCACTTTCTCTCCTGGACCTGGCAGCAGAAAGTTAGCATATATGAATGTTGTCTAACATTCCATGTCTCGTCTGTCACACTCAATAAAATGTTCTTTTGTACAAATATTCAAACAAGGAACATCAAGAATCATTAATTGTTGCCAAAGGAAGCACACTTAAATGATAAGAAGTAAGCATCAAAATGACATGACCTTTCATTACATATCTTGTATTTTTGCAATAATATTTTTTTTAAATAAGAGGAAATATAAAATGAGAGGCATTGGAAATTAACTCTTAATTTTACATTTTGTATCTTTAAAACCTTACAATGTATGCATAGCTGTATCTACATGTATTTGTAATGTTAAATGTACTGTGATAGCATAATACATGCAGATGTATGCACATGTCACTTATCTTAAGCTATGTCATCACACACCTGTGTCTGATACTGTCCAGGTAAGCCCTGGCCACCGATCCCTGCCAGTGCCTGCTTCTCTCCTCAAAACTGTCTTGTCTGGAAGGGGCCCAGGGGGTGTCCGTGGGTGAGTCGTCCACAGAGCCTGATTGGTCGTCATGCTGTGGGCCTTCTACCATCCCAGAGTCAGTGGTACAACTATTGTCTACTGTAACAGTTGCAACATAACTAGCTATATCATCAATGGCTGCATCCTCCATTGGCAGTCTCATTGTCAATCCCTCATCTGAAAAGCAAACATTCAATCAGACATATTATAGCAGACTTTAACATTTAACCCCATCATGCCATAAGTATTGCCATAGTGTCCTTGCAATAGAAGGCAAAACAACTTCTGAAAAATGTTTTGTTTACTGGATATGCAGTCATTATACTCAATGGCCCAGAGATATTGGAATAGGAGACCTTACTTACATTAAGTTACACCCACTGGAGATACTTATTCATACTTCTTCCCCACCATTCTCATGTGGTATGGCCTGCTTGGCTCTTTGATAATGACTCCCACAGTGGACAGCAGTCCTATCTGTTCCCCACCCCCCTCAGTGATTTTCAAATAGGGTGGGTGTTCCCTTCCAGCCATGAGTGCTTACCTGCATCCTCTGCGCTGCTCCCTGAGGCCAGCTCCGTGCACTCGTCCATGGCCCTCAGCAGCCAACTGTTGCTGCGTCGCAGAGTTCCCTCACCTCCCCCCTCCTCCTGCTCCTCAGGCAGGGCCAGCAGATCTGGAACAACAGCACAGTCAAGTAGAGTTCAACCTTTCACTAATACACCACAGGAAGCAGTAGAAACAGGGAACCATTTTCTAATAGCCCACTACTACCACATGTTTGTTGTCCTGAGTTCCAGGCCAGCACCCTAATGACTTTGCCAGCTGGTCTTGTTACAGTATTACTTGAAAGCAGCAGGAACATTAAAGTTTTTCCTCCAAGTACATTGTATGCAAATTGTAAACTTACTTGCATAATGAATAAGTCAATCACCTACATGTATCATCTTTCAAATATTTTACGAAAAATGCCCCTGCAGTTCTATAACAGTCACTGAGAGGTCCACACCTATCTTATAATTATATACTATTCAGACATGTTCAGCCTTACCCTAGTAAAACCAAAGTCCATAAATAACAGGAAATTCTTGTCTCTCTGTCATGCAAACGTGAGAAGTCTTCCCGCCAATGATTATATCAAAGTTCATGAACTTGAGACTATTGCTATTGAGGAGGAGTACGATGTTATTGCTCTCTCCGAGACATGGTGCGACTCTGCCATCCCGGATTCAGACATATCTCTGTCCTCGTACCAAATTCCAATGCGACGAGACAGGAATCGCCATGGTGGAGGGGTCGCACTGTATGTTTCTAATTCTGTACCATGTAAACGGAGAATCGATCTGGAAAGGGACGAGTCTGAAGTAATCTGGTGTGAGGTGGATGTCGGTAGTTTGAAAGTTTTTGTTTGTTGTTGTTATAGACCACCAGGCCAGAATGCGGAAGAACGTACCTTACTCATGGAACACCTGCAACAATCAGTTGACCTAATTATGGCCAGTGGCCCACCTGAGAAAACGGCTATTATTCTGCTTGGCGATATGAATGCAAATTCAGACAACGCCGCTAGCATGATCAATAGATTTATATCTGACAACAACTTCGCACAGCTGATTTCAGAGCCCACCCGCATAACTGACACCACGTCATCCTTGCTTGATGTCTTAATTACAGACTCACCCAGTTTGTTCTCGGATTGTGGGACGAACCCGCCTTTGTCAAATTGTGACCATTCACTTACCTATGGAAAAATGGTCCTTAAAGTCCCTCGTATTGCAGCTTACAAACGTACTGTATTTGACTTTGGCAAAGCAGATTACGATGGACTGAATTCCAAACTTTTCTGACATTGACTGGGGCTCTATCATTTCAGAGAGTATTCCTAACATAGATATTGCAACCGAAACATTCATGGAAACCCTTTCAAGAACAATCAGTCTGTTTGTCCCCAGCAAAGAAGTTACCGTACGCCCTCGAGATCAACCATGGATGACGTGTGAAATAAGACGTATGTTAAGGATAAAGAGGCGATTGTACCGTAAATTCATAAGTACCAAAAACCCTGTTCACTTCAACTCCTATAAAACTATCCGTAATATGTGTACAAAACTAATTAGGAAAGCGAAGTACAACCACCGGCTTAGCCTCTGTCTTGGTTTAGTAAATACATCCTCTAATCCTAAACACTGGTGGTCTGTTTCCAAAGAAATTTTTATGGGTAAGATTGATCGCACGTTACCACCTTTACTCGAAAACGGATGTACTGTTACGGACGACAAGACCAAGGCTAATGTCTTCAATCGCTACTTTGCATCTCAAACGCAACTCAACACATTGGGCGCCTCTCTTCCCTTGTTTACTCTTAGAACAGAGTCTGTTATTGACTCAATCGTCTGTTCCCCCTTGATGTTTACAAAGTTTTGTGCGATATTAATGTTAACAAGGCCACAGGACCCGACGGCCTAGGAAATAG
>NW_017803932.1:1609140-1624135 GCF_001625305.1 Branchiostoma belcheri | reverse complement strand
CAGGCCAGCAGATCTGGAACAACAGTACAGTCAAGTAGAGTTCAACCTTTCACTAATACACCACAGGAAGCAGTAGAAACAGGGAACCATTTTCCAATAGCCCACTACTACCACATGTTTGTTGTCCTGAGTTCCAGGCCAGCACCCTAATGACTTTGCCAGCTGGTCCTGTTACAGTATTACTTGAAAGCAGCAGGAACATTAAAGTTTTTCCTCCAAGTACATTGTATGCAAATTGTAAACTTACTTGCATAATGAATAAGTCAATCACCTACATGTATCATCTTTCAAATATTTTACGAAAAATGCCCCTGCAGTTCTATAACAGTCACTGAGAGGTCCAAAAAAAAAAAAAAATTATATACTAGTACTCTCTGTCCATACAACAGTTGTGTATTCCATATCACCTGAGGAACCAGCCAGACCCACTTTCTATGGAACTTTTGGATGCCTGTGTCTAATCTATTAACCAAAATTGGTCCAAAATGAGCTTATCTGTTAACTTGCAGGTCCTTAAAGTTAAACCTGTTGAACTAGAGATTCTGTTATTAGTACATGTACCTTTCTTGTTAAGAGGGTCGAAGAAAGACATATCCTGGGATGGCAGTGGTGTGTTGGGCATGGAATCGTCTGTGAAAGTGGTTGCATCGTCATCGCTACAGGTCATGTCATCCGAGTGTAGACTGATGTTGTCATCAGCAGTCTTGTGCAACCAAACCCCACCTGCACATGGGGAGATCAACTTTTGCTTCAGTGTTCTATTGCAGGGATCAAAATACAGTACCACCTGCATAATCAGGTTAGTGCAGGTAAGGATGGAGTTACAAAAGTTAGAGAGAAAAAACTCAAAGTCCATACTTAACTCCAATGGTTATTTCCCACCTTAATTTTTTCATTGTCACAGTTAAAAGTCTCCCGCCCTAAATAACAACAGTTCCGTCATCTTAAGCAGTTAAGGGACTGCAGGAAGCACATGATAGCTGATTCTGGAAGATTTTGAATCTTTGACATGAAGACATACCCAAGCTTGGCTCACTGCTTCCCGCAGACTCCTGCTGAGGGGACTCTTTATTGTCTTCTTCAGTTTCTTGTGTGATGCCTGCTGGGACTGATGTGATGATAGCAGGCTGCAGGACAGCTTCTTTCAAGGCCTGCTGCTCTCCCTCTGGATCCACCTGCAATCCTCCCTGTACAAATGTAAGGCAGAAACAAGCACAGTTGTACATGTATTCAGTGTTCTGGACCATCTGACACCAATTTTGGTCTCTGCTGGAGAACATCTTCAACTGTGTCTTCCATATATTATAATATATATGTAACAACTGGGTCCTTGACTTTGAATATGAAGTCATGAGTTTATGAATTGACAGGAGGTCAAAAGGTCAGAGTCGGGTTGAAGGAAATGGTTGAAGGTCATACCACCTGGTCAGGGGATCAGCTGGACTGATTAAGTGTTCCTTAAGTCCCAACTAAAGTATATCATAGAATGCCCTCTATCGTTCCAATAATTAAAAAAAATACTACCGGGAAGTCTGAAATCTCTGATTTCTAGTTTTAACAAAGATGTATGTCTTACCTCAAAGAATGTCTGTAAAATGCTGCTGTTGGCGAGGTAGGGGATCTTCCCTACAAACTCTAACAACTGGAGCGCACTCTGTCTCCGCTCTTCTACTACTGCTTCATCAAACCTACCTGGGATGGGAACAGCCAAAAGGATTTATGACAAAAAGCATTTTCAAAAATGTTTCATTTACAATTACAGAGCCATTTAATTTCAAGGCATATGATATTTAAATGCATGCAAACTTAAAATCTTGAAATAGATATAATCTTAACCTAATTGTTGCTGTAGTTTATATGTACAATTCAATATACTCAAGATCATGACTATAAGTACTCACCAAATATCTTAGCCTTTGCAAATGTTGGGAAGGGCTCAGATCTGGCCAGGTTTCTGTATCTTGCATACAGAGCTTTGTGCAGCTTCTTAAAGTCATTATATCTCCTCCAAACGACGACCTGAAGACAGTTGATACAACAAGTGGGATCAAAGTTAGGGAATAACTCATGAATTTTGCAGAGCAGTCCTGTGTAAAAGGCTTTGCAGAATATATTGACAAACTGACTTTCAAGGCGACATGACTGTCAAAGACTGTCAACCATAACTTGCTGCAACACTCACCTCTGACTCTGCATCTGCTTTTCCCCGAGGGAATGTCTGAAAGGAGAGATTGCACACTGTTTTAGAACCTTGGGTCAGGGTCTTGGGTTAATGCCAATCACTCTCCAAGTGACATTCCACTTGAAATGTCTTCCAGGCAGACTGATGGCCCTTTTGACACTGAAGGTTTCCTAAGTAGTAATATTTGTTTCACCTCCCCACAACTGACAACGTTTCCTAACATTCAGACAAACTGTGGCTGGACCGCTGACCCCTGGAACACACAGGGCAAACTTAATGCATGCCCCCAGACTGAATGGAATGCTCCACAGCAGGATGTGGATGTGGGGCTTACATTTGGGTCAGTCCATTTGAACAGCTGGGGAGTACAAGTAGCAATCTGAGTAATCTGACACTTCCATCTCAGTCATACCACAAGTAGCAACATACTTATGATACTAGACAAAATCAATACTGAAATACTGTACTGTAAATTATTGTCAGGTTGCTGGCAAATCATTGAGAAACAGGAGTTTGGAAAACTCATACCAAGGAGTCCAAGAAACGTTTGTAAATTTTCTTGTTTATTTTCTTTCTGCATCATTATGATAGTAAGGTAAACTAAGGTTGTACAATGATCAATTGTGATTGGTGGCCATCTCTACTTATTTCAGTCCATATGCTAATGATCTATACTTACATAATTTATGCATAGTTAGCTCAGTGACAACATATGTACTTTTTGACCACATGACCATGTAACCACCACCGAGCACTACTAGCGGTATACCTGTGAAATGCAGATCCAATTCAAGATGTTGCTGATTTGAGTGTGCAAGCAAGGACAATATACCTTGGTGCAAGTTTGGAGCATGAACACAAAATCCATATTGACTTGAACTTCGTTTATCGTCTTGACTACCAAATCGATCCAAAACGATTTGATCTTTGCATCATCATGAATAGGCTGTCGGTTGCTACAGATGTTTCTTGGCTTCTGATTGGTTTTCAACTGTAATATGTATATTGCGAGGAAAGGTTTTATATATCATTTGACAGGATAATATGTTCAATAGAGCAAAAATTGTTTTATTCACGGGATTATCGTCGGCCTATAAAAAATACGTTACATGGCGTTGATAACAAATTTTTCTTACAAGACTGTTAGTCAACATCTCAGCACAGTAGCAGTAAAATGCCGATGTTAATGATTGTTTTTTGTACACGATGACCTTACACAGCAGGTCTAGACCTCACCTTCAGTGTGACCTTGTATATGGTGTAGCCTTTCTCGTGTAGTTGAGGATCCGACACGTCAAACCAGCGGATGCAAGCATCATTCTCCTTCCCCTTCCGTCCTGCCATTTTGGGTTGATAGAAAGGTCAAGGGTCGCCGTATGTCGTAAGATCTTTTTTAGACGTTTTGCGGCATAGCGCCATTTTGGAATGAATCATTGTGACCGGTGACCAAATTTGTGACTGACTAATCAGGAATATAAACACAGTTTGGATCGTCGTGTGTAAGGAGACCAGAAACTATGGGTTTGCTGACGATTCTGAAGAAGATGAAGCAGAAGGAGAAGGAAGTTCGACTGCTGATGCTGTATCCTTTTGGGGTTCATCACGGTAGATGATAGCCCATGTTTACATACGAGGGAAAAACGAAAGAGCGTGGAGGGGGGTTAACCAAGGAGATTTTTAACCTCCTTGGGTTTACACAAGCATGGCCTAATGTAGATGAAACCAACAAACGTTGGATCCTGGCAACTTGGATGACCCTGTCAATAACAGATTTTTTTCCACCATCCTGTCAATAACTGGAAACATTGCATTATTGACAGGATGATCCTAGCAGTAGTGCAAGACATTTCCGTTATTGACACAGGTTCCTGGATTGGGAGTGGTTTGGTAAGTTTGTCATATTTTGTCAAGCTGTTTTTATATGATCATTATCATATTGTGAAATTTTTATCATTTTAAACCCCCTTAATTACAGTAAGAAATCACTTTAAAAATTTTAGAAATACAAAAAAGATGTATGTCTATAAAGGCCTAGTAAGGGTGGGCTGCCTGTCTTGTATTTTTAACCGTTAATTAATGTCAAATGCATTCAATGCTTTGAAGGTCCTTAATGTAATTGTCTCAGAGGTCTCGATAATGCAGGAAAAACAACAATTTTGAAGAAGTTTAATGGAGAGGACATCAACACCATTTCACCAACATTAGGATTCAACATCAAAACCCTAGAGCACAGAGGGTATGTAGTCTGATCAGTTTCCACCCACTTTCAGAACACCACAGTACAAGGTTGAATCCTGGCTATTGTTGCTCACACAATAGCCAGGAGAGGGTTGAACTTCATTGTCCAAAAGAGCGAGGGGGATTTCCCTAGAGTAGTACATGTACAATGAACCTGTATTTACTGATGAACAAGTAGTTTTTCTGTAATGACCATTGGGAGATTATGGTACATGTAGCTCTTAAGTGTGCTAAGCTGGTTTATGCTTTCATATTGACTTTCCAGGTTCAAGTTGAATGTGTGGGATGTGGGAGGTCAGAAGTCGCTGCGGTCCTACTGGAGGAACTACTATGAGAGCACAGATGGGCTGATCTGGGTGGTGGACAGTGCAGACAAACGCAGACTGGATGACTGCAAAAAAGAGATGCAGGCTCTGTTGTTAGAAGAGGTACTGTACATTAGAAAAGCAAAATAACAGATGGAATCAATAGTTAAGAAGGATTCAGTGTGGAAATATCCTGATACTGTAGTAGCTGTACATTTGAGCATCTCTCCTGTTTTAACATGCAGTTACTATATTAGCTTCTCTTGTTCCTTCCAGAGACTTGCTGGTGCCACCCTTCTTGTGTTTGCAAACAAGCAGGACCTACCAGGTGCCCTACCCGCCCAGCAGATCAGAGAGGTACTGCAAGTATATATTATGCTGAGTAGCACTTGATATAATGGTAATGCATAGAAGTTGATCCTTTTTGTAGTGCACATGTTCCCTGCTGTGTGTGCTGTTATGTCTCTTCCTGCTGTATTTCTGTATGCCTGTAGAAACTGTCTTGCAAACATATCTCTTCCCCCCTGTAGGTGCTGGAGTTGGATGGCATCACCACACACCACTGGCTGATCCAGGGCTGCAGTGCTGTGACTGGGGAGAATCTCCTACAGGGCATGGACTGGATCATTGATGACATCTCCTCCAGGATATTTACCATGGACTGATTTAACACAAGGATATCTATTATACTCAGTACTCTAAACAAGATGTAATTTTACTCAGATTTAATTGTGAGGTGGGTCTGCTGAAATTCAGGGATTAAAAAAATCTAAATGGTCTTTCTCATTTACTGCATAGTGCAGGAAGTAATATACTTATAGAAGAGAGTGGAATGTCTCATTATTGTCATTGCTCGGTTGTCTTGAAGCATGTGATTTGTAGATTTATGTGAAGATTGCATGCAAGTTGCATCATATCTTTCCCAATGTGTGACCTTTTCACTGATGACTGCAAGAAATTAATGTAATTACCAAAAATGAATGTGAGAAAAATGAATACAATGTATGTTAGAGTAATAAGAAAATTAGCTTTCTTGTTTGTTTGTTAATTTTATCTCCATTTTTATCACTTTTTTTGTGACCACAGATGCAGATTTTATCAGTGTGCAAGAATGGTCTTCTAAATGAATATTAAAAGTAGAATAATTTTTCATCTTGGGGAAGTATCCACTACGTTTTTCAGGAAATGTGTTTGGTTATATTTAAATTAAATCGAATTAAATTTAATCTAATTAAACATGCACCATGGATGTTGTCATTTGTTTAGCACATTAATTATCACCTTTGCCAAAATTTTCAGTAGCATGCGTGTGTGTGTGTGTGTGTGTGTGTCAGATTCTGTCAACACATTAACTTGAGAAGACATACACTGTACATGTAGATGGATTTTCAGTAATACATGCTCAGCAACAGCCAATTGCTCCATCTAAACTATGGTTTATTTGCAACAATTACTACAAGATATTACAATAGAAGACATAAGGTATATATTCGGTAATCAAACATTAGTTACCATCATTAACAGCAACCATCCTGACTTCAAGACACTTCATCTTCCATATGATAGTTTACGACTAATACTGTGCCAGAAAAGAATCTTAATATCTGTATACATGTATACTAAGAATATTAGTATCTTAGTCAAACCCTACTTGTACGAATTCCTTTAAAAGCTATCTTTGGGGTATCTGCCTGGGATTTAGGCCTCTTACATACTTTTTTTAAAAAACTGCAGTGGACCTTTTCATAGCAGTTCTATGTGTGCCTACTGTTCTCTCCCTTCCTATGACATGTCATGATCTTCACCTGTTAGCTCCATTGTACTTGTATGTCCGTTTTTATCTGACAGCTTGTGGTTATGACTTGAGAATGTTCGTGCGTCCAACTCTTTGCAGGTTACTCAAATGCCTGTCACTCAGTATTTATCTCGAAATTCACTTTTGGGAATAAGTGCATTCATTTGGTACACCCAACCTAAAAGATGTCAGCCTTTCTAGTTTGGATGTGCCTTCTTCCAGACATTGCCCACAACACTCATCAGCTGTGGGGTCTTGGTCCTGGTCACCTGTTTGGTCTCATCTGTGGTTCCTGCCGGTGACGGGCTTCTGGCTCTGCTGTCAGATCTCCCTAGTCCCAGTCGGGATCCAGATCTTGTACTAGATCGTGACGGAGTCATCTGTTTGTGCTTCATGCGCTGGAGGGCCTGTAGCAGTCAACATTGAACATTTGCTTCACTTTTAGAGTTCAACCTCCATGTGACATGAGGCTCAAGTAATGAAAAATCATTGGATGTTTTTCATGAGATAAAGTTTGTGTAGCCTTTTGTTCTATTTTATATATGCTATAAGTCACCACCCCACCCCCGCTTCTATATGGTCCAGGCTGACTTACCCTGATCCAGGCCTCTGCACTCCTGGGTTCCTTGTCTAACACATCCATGGCACCCTCTAACTTCTCCTTGACTTGTCTTCTACGCCTGCGCTCCTCGAGCACCTCTGTGTACTTTTTCCACTCCTCCTCCCTCTTCTTCTTAAACAATTCCTTCTGGCCAGCCATAACATCACTGCAGTCTCAAACAAGTTAGACTTAGAATTCTGTCAGCCTCTTCTAATGTAACCTTACTTTTGATACTAGCTGGGAAACAAAAAGAAATATATGAATGAAATACTGATTTGACAACTTTGTGTGTCACTTGGCCTTTGATTTTTTTTGGGGGGGGGGAGGGAAGGGGTATCACAACAGGTGTAAAAACCTCTCCTAAAACCACAATCATTATGATACTTAGAAAATAATTTGACAGACTGAGTATAGATTATAAAAAATAATGACCTTTAGGCCACACCAATTTAATTTCTTGGTTAAACGATTCGCCCGCTTCATTTTTTTCTGATTTGCAAATAAAAATAAAAATTCAAAATCAACTGCAAAATGCTCATATTTTGCCCTGAACAGTTAAAAACAGTCATTTTCATCCTAGTTGTTACAGTTATTTCATCTTTCAATGCAATGGTGTCATTAAAAGTTCAAAATTCATTGTTTAAATTTTGAACCAGCCTGTTGTGTTGACTTCATGGCTCCTATCGTACCATTTTGGGCCATAATAGGATGCCTAGGCCTGTTTTTATTTATTTTTTTATTTTTCGCCCGCCCACCCATTATTTTTCTAGAAAAATCCATTAACCAAGAAATTAAATTGGTGTGGCCTTTAATATGAAAATGCCCACAATGCCTTTTATATTTATGTAGTATTTCAAGGTCTTAAAACTTTTCAGGGAATAGATTTAGTGCAGTAGGATACGTACCCATAACTGATCATGCCGTCACCATCAGAATCCAGCACGTCCAGCATGTGTTCGATTTCATGAGGCGCCAACGGGATTTTGGCTGTCTGAAACACATAGGGTTTGTCAAGGACCACTACTAAAATGTCCTAGGTCTCCTAAGAGGATTTTTTAGGACCCAAAGCTGCCGCCGCGCCGCATGCCTGTGAAGGGCGGTTATACTGGCTATACTGATACAGATACAGAAGATACAGAATATAATATAAGGCCAGTGTGTAGATCAACCACACACACCTACTGAAATCTGGAAGATTTTATCTGTGTCCTTGGTTTAAGTAAATTTATAAATGCCTTTTCCACATCTAAAGAAACATGAGTGCATGTTGGCTGACTTTGCCATCATGTTCTTACCTTAATGCCCTTTTTGAATGCTTCCCTGGTGACTCTATCCCGGTCCCCCCGGTTGAAACTCTGGAAGACAGTGATGACTCGTGTGTGGTTCTTGTAGATGTAGTCCTGGAAGACCTGCATGGGGTCTCGCTTCAAGTGCTGTGTTAGTAAGTCAATTAAGTTAAATACATGTAATGTGTATCAGCTCATTACATGTATCAACACATTGATATTGTCAAGCCCATTCACTAAGCTGGCAACCAACATGTGTGCCAATAATGATCCATGTACCTTTTTGTCATTCACCATCCAGCCAAGGTCCTGCCCCACCCCTCCATACACTACACTGAAGTGTGGCCGCTCCTGTTGGACAACAGTGTACAGGTCCAGGAACTCCTGACTCAACAGCACATCCTGCAGAATGTAGCAGACATGCAGGAAGGAACATCACTACACACAAACCACTGATGCAAAGATACTTTTGTCAATGTTATTGTTATACTGTGCCAAGTCCTGCTGCATGCTACTCTATTGTAGAAATAGGTTAACTTACTGTGTACATATACTTCTTTGTATCACTCAAGCTATCCCCTGTAGATCTATCAACAAAGAAAGCTACATTTTCTCTCCGCCTTTTTTGGGTGCACACTGCAGCTAGACTCACCGTCAGATCCAGCACGTGCATACCAGACTCTTCATTGCTTCTGACCGCCTTTAGCAGCTGCAGTGACCCATCCATGCCAATAGGGTTCTTCCCAAGCTGGAGAGGATCAAAGTTGAAAGTGAAATACATGGATGAAGGGCTGATAACACCCTGCACCATATTTCAAACTATAGATCATGCACCTAGCACATTTACAGCTTCAAAAAGGGTGGTATGAAAAAAAGATAGTCTAATGATACACATATAGCAGGTAGGGCTTAGAATTCTGCATGTATGAAATTAATATAGACGCCTGTTGCCATCACATTGTATGACTACATCCTGCAAGGTTTGGCAACAGCTGTACAGCTTTGGTTGACATGATAAAATTCCAACACAACTTGAAGGGGAAAAACAAGACTTCACTCCATCCTAAATAAAACACTGGGAGGAACAAAATTATGGCACAGGTACATGTAACTTCTGGACTTTGAGACTTGTTTGCATACTGTAGTTGGGCCAGACTGATAGACTGACCACATTGACTTACTTTAAGGGTATGTAGGGTTTTGTTGATACACAGTGCCTTAGCCATTTTCATTGCGCCTCTTGTTGAAATCCTGTTGTTGGTTAAATCCAGGTAAGTCAGCACTTCATTGTACTTCAGCACGGTGGCCAGGCCAGATGCACCTTCGTCATCAAACCCATTCCATGACACGTCCAGCCACTGCAGTGTGTTGTTGCTCTATACAAAATTAGTTTGATAGTTTTTCTTGTTTCTTTGCATATCAATTTCCAGCATGCCTTCTGTGAGGTATTGTGACAGATAAAGAGGCAAACAATATCAAAAACCATACCAACACTTTTATGCCATTTTGAAATTAAGTCTTTTATGCAAGAAATGGTCATGTCCATCAACTGGCACTGCCATCTCTTGACAAACAACAGGCAGATATGTATTTTCAATGGCATCATTTTGTGTGGACACTTAACAGTGTGAGGAAGTGATTCTTAAATTCTATTTACCAGACTACTACTAGAAAATCGATATGGTTACTTGTTGTGTTAAGAGCCCACAGCAGCCCCCTTGTCTACTGCGTGTCAAAAGATGAATGGAAGACTCCCAAATAGGTACACATAGATTTTTAACACAGTACTGTACAGAAATGCCTACCCTCAGTCCCCTGCACAGAGCAAACACACCCTTCAGCCGCAGGTGATTCCAGCTCAGGTTCAGGGCAGTGATTGTCTCATTTGCACCTGGATGAAACCAAAATGACTTTTAAACATTATAACACACAACGGAACAGTTTTGTATCTCTTCGGTGCTAAGCAATATTCACACGGAGGAAAAGGTCTGTCCTTGGTGCTGAACAACATTTACAAAATGAAACAGTTCTGTCCTTGGTGCTGAACAACATTCACTCAATGAAACAGGTCTGTCCTTGGTGCTGGACAACATTCACACAATGAAACAGGTCTGTCCTTGGTGCTGAACAACATTCACTCAATAAAACAGGTCTGTCCCTGGTGCTGAACAACATTCACTCAATGAAACAGTTCTGTCCTTGGTGCTGAACAATATTCACACAATGAAACAGTTCTGTCCTTGGTGCTGAACAATATTCACTCAATGAAACAGTTCTGTCCTTGGTGCTGAACAATATTCACTCAATGAAACAGGTCTGTCCCTGGTGCTGAACAATATTCACACAATGAAACAGTTCTGTCCTTGGTGCTGAACAATATTCACTCAATGAAACAGTTCTGTCCTTGGTGCTGAACAATATTCACTCAATGAAACAGTTCTGTCCTTGGTGCTGAACAATATTCACATAATGAAACAGTTTAATCCTTCATGCTAAGCAACATTCCCATAATGAAAAAGTGTTGTGACTGGTGCACATTCCAGTGAAGAATCTGTTCCTTACTGTCAAGTCCATTGAATGTTGACAGGTTTGAACAAGTTATGAACAAATGATATCCCAAGATAGTCACTGATATAAAACATGTTTTTGTAGACACCTACCTATCCCAGCTCCCATAAATCCTCCGCCTACTTCACTGAACTCGTTTCCACTCAGGTTGAGTTCCTCCAGATATCTGTTACTCTGACCAGGAAGGACAGGGAAGATGTGTATTGATTTCAGACATGACAGTCTCAGGTGCAGAATCTGCAATTACCTTTGATGGGATGTATGTAAACCAATACAGGAGCAGGAATACATCAAAGGCAAATGTTAGCAAAGGTAAATTCCAACAAAATGCATTAGAGTTTCATCACTAAAATGGGTCACTTTCAACCGTCATTAATGTTAATCTACCTACCTGTGTACTATTACCTTATCCGAGAGAAGGAAAGCTTGGACTGCCGCTGTTTCCAAATTTATTATAATATTTTGCCACAATTCTGTCTGTCAATAAAGTCTTTGTACCTTTTTAATCATACCGTTGGACTCTTTTTATTTAAAGCTACACCTATATTAATCAAGTTTTTTTCAAACTTGAGTGTGTCCCTGCCTAAACCATTTTCAATGTGTGCATGTTGGATCAATCAAAACAATGGTAGCATGTACCTGCATAGCACCGGCAAAGAACATAGCATCCCTGTCACTGAATTTGTTGTCTGTGCAAAATAAAGAACATTTTAGCTGCTCCAAAGTAATCACTCCATGTGATTCCCACAACAGTCAGTAATAATTGAAACTCATCATAATAATGTTCCAGTGATAATCCTTTAAATTACCACATTCGTTCTTCATACAATCACAAACTCATGGAACTTATGTTTATTATATTATTTGGATAGCCATGTACTGTTATAATGTGAAGTTCAATGAAAAAGCTTAGGTTACTGATGAGACAATGTATTGTCAAGCTGATTACTTCATCTTTACCTGCCAGATTAACTCTCCTGAGAGACCGGTTCTCCAGTAACATGTCACCTATTGCCTCTGAGCCTTCAGTACCAAGTCTGTTGCTGGCCAGATTCTAGTAAACACAGACATATGAGCCACATGAGCCTGGTGTTGTACATACCGGTAGTGTTCTGGTATCATGTAGGGAACTAACTTATGTCAAGATTAAGGTAATATGATAAAATTATTAAGAATGCATTGATTCGATCCTTTGATGTTTTAATGGTTGTGACATTACTGACATATTTGTGTTATACCAGCAGTAATGTTAATAATAACTGGTGATTTGGATGCCATTTGCTTGACTAAAATGAAATGCTATAATAGAGTTTGATATGAAAAGGAGGAAGAGAGGAACATTGATAAATTATACTGATAACGTCATTCAAGGTATTGAATTTCCTAGGGCAATAAGTAATTGATAAGTATGACATAAGCTATGGAAAGTAGACACAATATAGTATCACATGATGATATGAAAAGATGTGTAATATAAGTTGTGATTGATAGCATAAACTAGATATGCAAATTACATGGTTATTTTCAAAGTTCAGGGAAGAAATGTTGGTGGCAGTATGGGGTCACAACACCTCAAGTATGAGATGAAAACAAAAATCAGCATTACCAAGGTAAAACACCGAAATGTGTTTGCATAAATGTGTGGTTCCAGACATGCAAATACATGTATGATAGACGTGACACACAAGACTTACAATGTCTGTGATGCTGGGATTTTCCTTAAGCATGTCTGCCATGTACACCCCTCCCTCACCAGTCATCCAGTTGTCTTCTAAGCTCAGCGTCTCTATGAAGGTGCTCATCTGCGTGTATGTCGACAATGTTAGATGGGTTACTGATGTGTCTGGGCATCGTATTTAATACTTATTTCTTATCCACACTGTCATTCAATTAAATTTAGTCGGATAGAACACTACATGTTGACTCCAGTTGTTTGCTGTCTGCTATTTGTATATTTAATGTGAAACTGCTAAAACACCTTAAGGCACACCAAGTAATTATGGATGACATCCATTGAAGACCCCAAATTCAATGTGAGACCGCAACAAAAAGCAAGATGGGGCAAAAAAAGGATAATATCTGGTTTTGAAAATGAAGATATCTTGAACTTGCAACAGTCAAATACTAGTAGGTGGAACATCGATGGTATTATGGTAGCTTCTATTGTATTGCTGTTCCATTTTCTGTGTGCAATTTATTTTTCGCTGCTCTGTTCTAATCCTTGCTCTTTTATTTCACCCAGAATTGTGTAAAAAAGCACTGAAATTGATACCTTGAGGGCAGTTGCAATGCACTTTGTCCCCAAAGGACCCAGCCCATAGTGGTCCATGTTGAGCTCACTGGCCGTGAGGTGACGCAGGAATGTGGACGCTGGGACCACTCCTGTCCTTCTGCAGACTGACCGGTACAGTCTGGTCATCTCACTCACAGGGTCATACTCCTGCTGGACAACTTCGGGCTCTGATGGACAGTAAAACGAACCTAAGTCAAGGACTGATGTATCAGCAATGAAATTTTTTAGTTGTTCTTTGACCAATGTTGTACTAGTATTCAAAATAAAAAATTGATGCATGGCAACAAACAAGTGGTTATTAAATTTTAGAAGCTTCTTCTAACTAGAGTGATTTCTGTAGATATCACAACTACACAAAAAGAGGAATAAAATCCACAAACTAGTTATGTTGAGTACAATGATTCAGTAGAATCTTTCAGCAAGCAATAGTTATGTTATATTTTACCTTCCAGTTCCAGGTCCGTTTCGTAGTCGTCCGAGTCTCCCAGGTCATTATCAAAGTCTGGTGTGGCCATGGTACTTCTGACAGCGGTCATCAAATATACTCCATGTTCTTTCTGTTAGACACCGTTCCTACTCACAATGCTTATCAATTTGGACTGAGACAACGATCCTACTGCATTCAAATGTACTTAAAACGTTGGTAAATTGTTTGGGATGGGAGGGCTTGAGTCCAAGTAAGTCTAGAGACAGGAGGTACCTTCAGAAGGCTTCACTTGTGTGATCAGAAAGTCAGGAGACTAAACAAAGAGCAGCTGGTCAACTTTTCAGGTATAAACATTCACGTGTTCCTCTTCTCCTGTCAAGAGGCATGGATGCTGTCAGCAGTGTAGTTTTGATGTGAAAACGTTGCAAACCATGAGGAGCCGTCCAAAGAAACCCAACACTGAAAACTGCCCCTTGTGACAGAGATTATTTATGATGTATTTAAGGTAAAATAAGTAGTAACCAAAGCAAAGATGAGGCCTTACTTGCAGCTGTATATACACACACACATTATCCCTTTGTAAACAATTCCAACAGTAAAGTCCAAGTCAGGAATCTATCTTGGCTGTAATGATCCTGGTCCAAAAGAATTCTAACAGTGCTGTGGAGGATTGTCAAGACACTCAACCATACTTCAATACCAACTGGAGATGACATACATGTATCCATGGACACATAATCAATTCATGAGGGTTATGACCGGCATTGTCAACATGATTAAAGCTGTGCTCTGTGTTCATTGATGAGAAGAAAGGCTTTTGTGTGCCATTGTTGTGAGAAGGATGTATCAGTCACTGTCACACCTGTCACCAATCAAAATCCTGTACCCAAAATCCTACAGGTAGGAATATGTATCCACAAGATGTTTCCTTGCTGTATTTGCTAGTCATAAAATTTTACTATTGGACAGAATTTACCTGTACCTATCTCTTCGAGACAGGAATGACTCAGACTGACACCCCACACGGTGTGGCCGAGATGACAGTGATTGTTGGATACTTTACGTTCCTGTTGTGACATGTCCTTTCAGACCACTGAGAGGCTCTTTGTAACAGGAGTGTGGATAAACCATAGCTGTCATCTGGGAAAGAATACAACACCACAGCTATTGAAATTGCTATTATCAAAATGCATAGTAAATTCACTTGTGGTGGATCCTTTTTATGCATGCTGGTGAGGCCTATTATTGCTGGATTACATTATGTCTATCACAAGAAATGGGTCTTTCATGAAATATTTGT
>NW_017803932.1:1607463-1609120 GCF_001625305.1 Branchiostoma belcheri | reverse complement strand
ATCTATGTCACTTGTCACTATACACTAAGTACACTATATAACGTTACTGCAAGAATAGGGCAGAGAGGGCTTTGCTTTACTTCTATCTTTATTTCTGTTTGATGAACTAAATTTATTAGTGTTTGTTTTTCCATATCTACAACTGCTTACAGACAGAGGTTTAGTTACTACCCAACCAAATATAGAACTCATTCAATTTACAACAATTTGAAGTCCAGGAACAAGATGAAGAGGTGTTCATTAGTCATACAAATGAGCGTAGTATTGCTGTCCAATCTTCATGTAAGCCTCTTTTTCTGATGACGTCATCTGTGCGATGAGGTCGGGCCTCTCGCTAACCTGGTGATATGGGTACTCTTCTCCTCCCACCGTTACCATGGGAATGTCCTCCTCTTCATCATCATCATCCTGCATCTCTTCCACCTCCTGTGGGTTAGTACCAGACATGCCAGGCTGTGCCATCATTCCAAAGAAGTTGTTGGAGTCCTCGGTGTCGGACTTACTACTGTCACTGTCACTCTCGGCAACTCCCGCCGACGGGATGGCAGCGGAGACGGCCGAGCTGGCCCCCTTCTTCTCATGTGCCAGGAGGACTCGCATGATGTCGTTGTTGTCCTGTTGTGCACTGGGCCGGGACTCCATGATACCTGGTTCCTTCATGCTGTCTGATGACACAGACAATTCTTCCTCGTGTATGGTGCTGTCCCTCAGCCAGACTGGTCGCTCCTTCACTTCAGTGGGAGGTAAGGCTGCAGACGCAGTGTCCTTGTTCTCCATGTTAATGGTGACCTCTTGGTTCAGGTCCAATCCCAACCTCTGTGTGCCGTCAGCCCAGCCGCGGCTGCCTCCGGAATCGCCCGGCCTGCCTCCGCTCGAGACCACCCGATTGGGTATGAGACCGAGGACGAGGTCGGGATCCAAGACCTCCTGTGGCAGGCTCATGTCCTCCAGCTCCCGCAACAGCTGATAGATGGGTTCGATCTGTTGGTTAAAGCGCACCAACAGCGTACGCGAGTCCTTCTCCTGGTCTCTGCTCTGGTCTTCCTGTACCTCGGTGGTGCAGTATGTACAGTTGAATGTCCCAGTCAGCGGATCAAACAGCTGGTCCGTTTCTAAGTCTGTAAACGTCTTCTGACACATCGGACAAAGGAACGATGCTCGGTTCGTCGAGTCCCTCTCGTCCATTTCAATCTTCCTCCTCATGTGATCCAACTTGTACTTCACCACGTTGACCACCATCTTGTAGTTGACGGAGTAGTAATTGTGGCGAGTGGTATGCCCGTCCGAGTGGGTCTCCATTCGCATACGGGATTTGAGAAACTGGTCATTCTTAAGTTGGGTGATGATCATCCGCAGATGTTTCCGTTCAAACTTCAGTTTCTCTAGTAGGTCCTCTTCCTTGATATACCTGCCATTAACAAAAGGGATGGTTAGGTAAATAGTGAATGTCTCGTACCAAGGACATTATACACAGTGTATAATGTCCTACTGTGTATAATGTCCTTGCTCGTACATAATTTGTAGCTACAAGAACATAACGTTACTACATTCATGTGCAAAATACTAAAGGCAGGGGTCGAAATAGATTTTGGGGCCAACTTGCACTGGTGCAAATGAAAAGAAAAATACTTGCACCGGAAGAAAAATAGTTGCACCC
>NW_017803932.1:1601650-1607443 GCF_001625305.1 Branchiostoma belcheri | reverse complement strand
CACACCTGTCACCAATCAAAATCCTGTACCCAAAATCCTACAGGTAGGAATATGTATCCACAAGATGTTTCCTTGCTGTATTTGCTAGTCATAAAATTTTACTATTGGACAGAATTTACCTGTACCTATCTCTTCGAGACAGGAATGACTCAGACTGACACCCCACACGGTGTGGCCGAGATGACAGTGATTGTTGGATACTTTACGTTCCTGTTGTGACATGTCCTTTCAGACCACTGAGAGGCTCTTTGTAACAGGAGTGTGGATAAACCATAGCTGTCATCTGGGAAAGAATACAACACCACAGCTATTGAAATTGCTATTATCAAAATGCATAGTAAATTCACTTGTGGTGGATCCTTTTTATGCATGCTGGTGAGGCCTATTATTGCTGGATTACATTATGTCTATCACAAGAATGGGTCTTTCATGAAATATTTGTGAGCAAAAATGTTATGCATGACAGACACATTAAACATTTAATTAATATATACTACACACAGTCAATAGCAATACATCAAAATAAGGCCCAACAGGTCATGTCTCCTTATGGTGCTAAAATCACGTAGTTCACGTAGTTACGTCTTAAGCGACGGTCACAACCCACCGTACGTGCTTTTTCTCCGTACGTTTTTTGGAGGCTACGTCTGCTACGTTTTTTCTGAAAACGTGGGGAAGGAGTGGCGTCTACGCACGTCACTCGCACGGTTGCACAAAGTGTAAGAGTGTGGTCTGCACGCCAAGTCTGGGCGTGAGCGGTTGCGTGCATCGTACGTTGCGCAAGTGGTGAGTTGTACGTGCTTACAACGTACGATCTCCATGCCATTGAAACTTTACCGTAAGGAGGCCGTACTCACACATGCTTCTTTCGCACGACACGTACGGGGCATGCGCGTCGCTCGTACTCGCACGCACGGGTGGTGAATCCGCAGACCGCACGTAGAAAAAGTTTTACATGCACTTAAAGTTCTACGGCGTGTCTGCGTGCTCCCAAATCCGTAGGATTTCGTACGGAGGTGGTACTCACCACGCACGGATGCCCTGCGTTTGCCCACGTTTTTGCACGTAGACAGCACGCAGAAGCACGTACGGCGGGTTGTGACCGTCGCAGTAATCAGCAGTGTTCAGCAGTGTTATAGAATAAACCTATTCTTTTTAGTGGTATTTTATGTTTTGAACATTTTTTAGGGTTCAGACACTTGTCTACCAGTAGTTCCACCAGTCAGTATTCTTAAAAAGTTGCCAGCTGTTCAACTCATGTCTCCTTATTTATACATCTATGTCACTTGTCACTATACACTAAGTACACTATATAACGTTACTGCAAGAATAGGGCAGAGAGGGCTTTGCTTTACTTCTATCTTTATTTCTGTTTGATGAACTAAATTTATTAGTGTTTGTTTTTCCATATCTACAACTGCTTACAGACAGAGGTTTAGTTACTACCCAACCAAATATAGAACTCATTCAATTTACAACAATTTGAAGTCCAGGAACAAGATGAAGAGGTGTTCATTAGTCATACAAATGAGCGTAGTATTGCTGTCCAATCTTCATGTAAGCCTCTTTTTCTGATGACGTCATCTGTGCGATGAGGTCGGGCCTCTCGCTGACCTGGTGATATGGGTACTCTTCTCCTCCCACCGTTACCATGGGAATGTCCTCCTCTTCATCATCATCATCCTGCATCTCTTCCACCTCCTGTGGGTTAGTACCAGACATGCCAGGCTGTGCCATCATTCCAAAGAAGTTGTTGGAGTCCTCGGTGTCGGACTTACTACTGTCACTGTCGCTCTCGGCAACTCCCGCCGACGGAATGGCAGCGGAGACGGCCGAGCTGGCCCCCTTCTTCTCGTGTGCCAGGAGGACTCGCATGATGTCGTTGTTGTCCTGTTGTGCGCTGGGCCGGGACTCCATTATACCTGGTTCCTTCATGCTGTCTGACGACACAGACACTTCTTCCTCGTGTATGGTGCTGTCCCTCAGCCAGACTGGTCGCTCCTTCACTTCAGTGGGAGGTAAGGCTGCAGACGCAGTGTCCTTGTTCTCCATGTTAATGGTGACCTCTTGGTTCAGGTCCAATCCCAACCTCTGCGTGCCGTCAGCCCAGCCGCGGCTGCCTCCGGAATCACCCGGCCTGCCTCCGCTCGAGACCACCCGATTGGGTATGAGACCGAGGACGAGGTCGGGATCCAAGACCTCCTGTGGCAGGCTCATGTCCTCCAGCTCCCGCAACAGCTGATAGATGGGTTCGATCTGTTGGTTAAAGCGCACCAACAGCGTACGCGAGTCCTTCTCCTGGTCTCTGCTCTGGTCTTCCTGTACCTCGGTTGTGCAGTATGTACAGTTAAATGTCCCAGTCAGAGGATCAAACAGCTGGTCCGTTTCTAAGTCTGTAAACGTCTTCTGACACATTGGACAAAGGAACGATGCTCGGTTTGTCGAGTCCCTCTCGTCCATTTCAATCTTCCTCCTCATGTGATCCAACTTGTACTTCACCACGTTGACCACCATCTTGTAGTTGACGGAGTAGTAATTGTGGCGAGTGGTATGCCCGTCCGAGTGGGTCTCCATTCGCATACGGGATTTGAGAAACTGGTCATTCTTAAGTTGGGTGATGATCATCCGCAGATGTTTCCGTTCAAACTTCAGTTTCTCTAGTAGGTCCTCTTCCTTGATATACCTGCCATTAACAAAAGGGATGGTTAGGTAAATAGTGAATGTCTCGTACCAAGGACATTATACACAGTGTCTAATGTCCTACTGTGTATAATGTCCTTGCTCGTACATAATTCATAGCTACAAGAACATGCTACATTCATGTGCAAAATACTAAAGGTAAATACATGTCCATCAGATAGACTTTTAAATTTATAACTGAAGTGTATTGTAATTGTAGTAAAACTAAAAGGGGACCCCTCTACAGAAATTTTTTTCCCTGAAGATTTTGGGTCAAAAGGTATGAATCCTACTGCCTTACCATATACCAAGGACCTCGGTCTTACGGTCTTACCTGTTGTGAACCAAGATGTCCATAACAAGCGCGTGTTCTATGCCATAAAACCCCCGCGTTATGAGTCTCACCAGCTTGATGAGCGGCTGGGGGATTTCTGGGGGTGCCGGTTGGTTCTCCATCAGAATTTGAAGACTCTAAACTTGTCAACAACTAACGTCAAAACTTCTTCTAAGAATGGTCCATGCCTTCAGCCTCATGCCTTTGCTCAATGCTCATATTCGGACATGCGCACTAGCCATGTGGTGCTTACTCGAATGTCATTTCTCCTGACCAATCAGAAGGATGCAAGCTCTTAGAGTAATATTGATTGTCTCTACGTTCTCCAATCAGAGAAAATGATTTAGCAGTATTGCCCAATCAATGGCCTCAAACTATATGACGTAGGGGAGCAAAGAAACCGGAAGTGAAATTGGAGAATTCAGAATCTCCATAATGAGATGCGCAGTGATCCAACATTAAAACCTGTCTTTTATTCTTCGGGAACATGTAGAAACCACTTGTTAGACTGCAGGGTTACGTAGTGGATATCTTTTAGGAAATGGCCACCTTTGTGGTCTTGGTGGCAGCGATTTTAACGGCGATCTCAACCGTCGAGACGTCCGGGGGTGTGTCCTCGGGGGCTGGACCGGCCAGGGTCCGAAGACAAACTGGAGAGCTACGGCAAGAAATTCCCGCAGAGTTCACCCAGATCTACCAGGGCTCCGTATTCAACGGCACGGAAGATATCTACCGGTACACCTACATGCAGAATGAGGTGAGAGGAATATTCTACGTAAAGGGAAGAGAACACAAATAAATATGGGCTAATTGGACCTACAAATTGACATTCTCGACGCAACAGGGAGTGCTTTACCTGAAAAAAAGGGCGGGGCGGGTTGAAAGATATATCTTTTTATTACATCGGTGATAATATTTTGCAAATTCGAACAGGTAGTTCTTTGATGGGACGACTGTCTTTTGTGTCATGATGACACAATCATAATTTCCAATGGCCCCCAATTCACATCGCGGATAGCCCACCCCGAAAATCAATATGCTGTATTCAAGGAGGCCATGCATTGAATTCCCAAATGGAATAACACTAACGCTGAACCTTATTATTAGCTGGGCATGGTTATACACAATGTAATGCTAACGCTGCTTTTCATTTGGGATTATAATGGGAAAAACATTTTTAAAACCA
Source organism: Branchiostoma belcheri (assembly GCF_001625305.1). NCBI lineage: Eukaryota > Metazoa > Chordata > Leptocardii > Amphioxiformes > Branchiostomatidae > Branchiostoma > Branchiostoma belcheri. The sequence goes on along the minus strand of NW_017803932.1, from coordinate 1,603,244 downwards.
CAGCATTATGCATTGCAATAAAAATGATTCAATAATTCAATAAATTGAATTATTCAATGTATGGATTATGCTGGCAGGTGAAATTGCTAAATGTTCTGTCAAAGCAGCTCCAAGTCATCTCTCATGATTGGTTGGTTTGGTTTAAAGAATGTATTGACATATATCATATTTTTAGTATGTAGCAGTATAATCAAAACCAGGATAGTGAGTGAGTGAGTGTGAGCAACACTGCCAAGAAAAAGGTAAAACTTTGATTGTGACAAACTCTGAAAGCCTGATATGATTGTTTGGTCCAAGGCAACTACATTGTGACTCATTTTCATTCATCAGAAAAATTTTGAAAATGTAGAATTTACCAGAGAAAGCAAGAAGCTAGATGTGTTGTCACTTGCATCACAGTCAACACTGTATTATCATTTCTATACACACACATAAAAGAACAACTGTTAAGAATTTAAAGCAATCTACTAATGCAGCATCAGTAATCCCAGAGGCTTGCACAATTGATTACGAGTAATATAGAATAATAAGACAGAAAGATTAGCACCTGCAATTTTTTTTTCATCCCAAAGGATTGGGTTAACCTTTACTCCTGGCATCCCCAGAACATTGAAACTGTACATGTAATGTTGGTTTACAGATAAATTATTCAACGGGCCATAGGTTTTGTCACACTTGCTAACCTAGCTAAGCCTAATATATGGTCACTTTTGTCATGCATAATTTTTTATTACAATTTGCACCGAGGCTTCAAAAGAATGACAGCTGTAAAATTCCACCAAAAGACAGCTAGGTATTATATGACATATCCACAATTCAAAAATTATCTCAATCTGTTTATGTATATCATTCTGTTGTATAACAAAAGTGGCATCTTTAGTTACAATGATGGTACATGTCTACATGTATCTTCTGTCATTATTTAAGCCATGGACGTCCCCGTTGCTTTAGAATGTGTAGCAGCTGTGTTTCACTGGCCAAATTCATTTCACACAATTACTCCTCTTCATTCTGAGGCACAATGTCTTTGCATCCACTTTCAATGAGTCAGAGCGTATTTAAGATTCAGGAGCACCGGTAGCTCCTTCCCCTGTGGTCAGTTAATTACATTTATGAAGCATGATTGAATATTATCAAATGGTATACATTTTGATGGAAAAAAGAAAGAGTAAAGTACATGTAATGTAGAAGTAGCTCCAAACTACTGTCATTGAATGCCCTCCAATAATATTAAAAGTCCTTTTCAAATAGATTAAGTCACTAGATAGACTCCACTGTGGACTGCCATTTTGTTTCTCCAGACTAAGTGCTCTGTCATCATTCAGTATGTCCCATAACTTCCATAAAGATCAATACAGCTTTGAGTATCCAATCCGCATAAGTGTCAGGATAAAGGGTTTTCAACCTACATTGTACAAAATTAGATGACATTGGTAGTTTTTGTCAGTCATAAAATGAAATAGAGTTTCCAGATTGTTTTGCGCATGGGCGATGATGATAAGAAATGGTTGTTTCATTGGTATTTAATTGTCTTTTTTTTCTTGATTGCATCAGCACCCAGAAAACCTAGATAAGTGCAGTTAGGATATGCACC
>NW_017803932.1:1576512-1601630 GCF_001625305.1 Branchiostoma belcheri | reverse complement strand
ATTTCAATCTTCCTCCTCATGTGATCCAACTTGTACTTCACCACGTTGACCACCATCTTGTAGTTGACGGAGTAGTAATTGTGGCGAGTGGTATGCCCGTCCGAGTGGGTCTCCATTCGCATACGGGATTTGAGAAACTGGTCATTCTTAAGTTGGGTGATGATCATCCGCAGATGTTTCCGTTCAAACTTCAGTTTCTCTAGTAGGTCCTCTTCCTTGATATACCTGCCATTAACAAAAGGGATGGTTAGGTAAATAGTGAATGTCTCGTACCAAGGACATTATACACAGTGTATAATGTCCTACTGTGTATAATGTCCTTGCTCGTACATAATTTGTAGCTACAAGAACATAACGTTACTACATTCATGTGCAAAATACTAAAGGCAGGGGTCGAAATAGATTTTGGGGCCAACTTGCACTGGTGCAAATGAAAAGAAAAATACTTGCACCGGAAGAAAAATAGTTGCACCCTCCAAAAATACAGAAGTGATGGGAAACATCCGCTGGCAGCGACGTAGATAGTAACCTTCTGTTACTTACAAAAAATGAAGAAAAACTTCATGGATTCTGGTTTTGTTCCTTTCCACTCCAGTTCTTTATTAATTAATATTATTGGGTAATTCTACAGGTAGTAACAGTGGATAAAGCAAACTTGCACCATGGTGCAAGCAGGCAAAAAATTAGTTGCACGACACCAAATTTACTTGCACCAAGTTGCACACAGAGGGTTATTTCGACCCCTGAAAGGTAAATACATGTCCATCAGATAGACTTTTAAATTTATAACTGAAGTGTATTGTAGTAAAATTAAAAGGGGACCCCTCTACAGATATTTTTTTCCCTGAAGATTTTGGGTCAAAAGGTATTAATCCTACTGCCTTTACCATATACCAAGGACCTCGGTCTTACCTGTTGTGAACCAAGATGTCCATAACAAGCGCGTGTTCTATGCCATAAAACCCCCGCGTTATGAGTCTCACCAGCTTGATGAGCGGCTGGGGGATTTCTGGGGGTGCCGGTTGGTTCTCCATCAGTATTTGAAGACTCTAAACTGTCAAGAACTAACGTCAAACTCAAAACTTCTTTTAAGTATGGTCAAACCATGCCTTTGCTCAATGCTCATTTTCGGACATGCGCACTAGCCATGTGGTGCTTATTCGAATGTCATTTCTCCTGACCAATCAGAAGGATGCAAGCTCTAACAGTAATATTGATTGTCTCTACGTTCTCCAATCAGAGAAAACAATTTAGCAGTATTGCCCAATCAATGGCCCCAAACTATATGACGTAGAGGGAGCAAAGAAACCGGAAGTGAAATTGGAGAATTCAGAATCTCCATAATGAGATGCGCAGTGATCCAACATTAAAACCTGTCTTTTATTCTTCGGGAACATGTAGAAACCACTTGTTAGACTGCAGGGTTACGTAGTGGATATCTTTTAGGAAATGGCCACCTTTGTGGTCTTGGTGGCAGCGATTTTAACGGCGATCTCAACCGTCGAGACGTCCGGGGGTGTGTCCTCGGGGGCTAGACCGGCCAGGGTCCGAAGACAAACTGGAGAGCTACGGCAAGAAATTCCCGCAGAGTTCACCCAGATCTACCAGGGCTCCGTATTCAACGGCACGGAAGATATCTACCGGTACACCTACATGCAGAATGAGGTGAGAGGAATATTCTACGTAAAGGGGAAGAGAACACAAATAAATATGGGCTAATTGGACCTACAAATTGACATTCTCGACGCAACAGGGAGTGCTTTTACCTGAGAAAAAGGGCGGGGCGGGTTGGAAGATATATCTTTTTATTACATAGGTGATAATATTTTGCAAATTCGAACAGGTAGTTCTTTGATGGGACGACTGTCTTTTGTGTCATGATGACACAATCATAATTTCCAATGGCCCCCAATTCACATCGCGGATAGCCCACCCCGAAAATCAATATGCTGTATTCAAGGAGGCCATGCATTGAATTCCCAAATGGAATAACACTAACGCTGAACCTTATTATTAGCTGGGCATGGTCATACACAATGCAATGCTAACGCTGCTTTTCATTTGGGATTATAATGGGAAAAGCATTTTTAAACCCACAGCATTATGCATTGCAATAAAAATGATTCAATAATTCAATAAATTGAATTATTCAATGTATGGATTATGCTGGCAGGTGAAATTGCTAAATGTTCTGTCAAAGCAGCTCCAAGTCATCTCTCATGATTGGTTGGTTTGGCTTAAAGAATGTATTGACATATGTCATATTTTTTAGTATGTAGCAACACTGCCAAGAAAAAGGTAAAACTTTGATTGTGACAAACTCTGAAAGCCTGATTGTTTGGTCCAAGGCAACTACATTGTGACTCATTTTCATTCATCAGAAAATGTAGAATTTACCAGAGAAAGCAAGAAGCTAGATGTGTTGTAACTTAAATCACAGTCAACACTGTATTATTATTTCTATACACACACATAAAAGAACAACTGTTAAGAATTTAAAGCAATCTACTAATGCAGCATCAGTAATCCCAGAGGCTTGCACAATTCTAGTTCTAGTTCTATACAATACTAAGCAATACCCCTCGCGGGGTCTAATGCTTAGGGAAGTGGTCGTTCCCCAGCGTGACCGGTGGTGGTGGTGAGGAAAAAAAAATAACAACAAACAAATAATAACAAAAAGGAATTGAATACAAGTAATATGGAATAATAAGACAGAAAGATTAGCACCTGCAATTTTTTTTTCATCCCAAAGGATTGGGTTAACCTTTACTCCTGGCATCCCCAGAACATTGAAACTGTACATGTAATGTTGGTTTACAGATAAATTATTCAACGGGCCATAGGTTTTGTCACACTTGCTAACCTAGCTAAGCCTAATGCATGGTCACATTTGTCATGTATAATTTTTCATTACAATTTGCACCGAGGCTTCAAAAGAATGACAGCTGTAAAATTCCATCAAAAGACAGCTAGGTATTATATGACATATCCACAATTCAAAAATTATCTCAATCTGTTTATGTATATCATTCTGTTGTATAACAAAAGTGGCATCTTTAGTTACAATGATGGTACATGTCTACATGTATCTTCTGTCATTATTTAAGCCATGGACGTCCCCGTTGCTTTCTGATTAGATTAGAATGTGTAGCAGCTGTGTTTCACTGGCCAAATTCATTTCACACAATTACTCTTCTTCATTCTGAGGCACAATGTCTTTGCATCCTCTTTCAATGAGTCAGAGCGTATTTAAGATTCAGGAACACCGGTAGCTCCTTCCCCTGTGGTCAGTTAATTACATTTATGAAGCATGATTGAATATTATCAAATGGTATACATTTTGATGGAAAAAAGAAAGAGTAAAGTACATGTAATGTAGAAGTAGCTCCAAACTAACTTGTCATTGAATGCCCTCCAATAATATTAAAAGTCCTTTTGAAATAGATTTAGTCACTAGATAGACTCCACTGTGGACTGCCATTTTGTTTCTCCAGACTAAGTGCTCTGTCATCATTCAGTATGTCCCATAACTTCCATAAAGATCAATACAGCTTTGAGTATCCAATCCGCATAAGTGTCAGGATAAAGGGTTTTCAACCTACATTGTACAAAATTAGATGACATTGGTAGTTTTTGTCAGTCATAAAATGAAATAGAGTTTCCAGATTGTTTTGCGCATGGGCGATGATGATAAGAAATGGTTGTTTCATTGGTATTTAATTGTCTTTTTTTTCTGATTGCATCAGCACCCAGAAAACCTAGATAAGTGCAGTTAGGATATGCACCAGTGTGTAATAAGCTTTGCACTGCTGCATGCTGTTTGATAAAACTGACCATGTTGATACCACCCAATCCCTGCTAATGCACCATTAGTCTCCTTTAGTGTGGAAATTCTCTTCCTTTTTGTGAGATTGGATGGGGTGGATGTAGATGAAGTGTAGATTAGGGTCCAGGCTACATTTGCAATTATAGATAGGATTTTATGACTGCAAATTGAGGGCATTCTCGAGTCAGTCATGGATGTGTACAAATTTCATCTGTCTTGTGATGGAAAATGCTTGATGCCATGGCCTTTCTAGAAATGCAGCGACAAAAAAATTGGTAAAATGCAGCTGTGCGTGCCTGTTAATAAGACATACTGATTGGCATCATGACCCGTGAGATCTTTTCCAATCTAATTGCAAATCATTCTATTTAGTAATTTAGTTATTGTAATTTGGCTGAAATTCAGGAACTTCACCAACAATTTTAGATTTTCCTTTTATCAGTTTTATACCGGCGGTGCAATTCTATCACAATGATCTTTTAATTGGTATCATTTATTATATGTTTCAAAATGCTTTTCACTCATATACGTGGTGGTATTCTGAGAGTAGATGTTAAATATTATTCGATTTCAGCCACAATATCTCAATTTAATTGCTCACAGCCCACACACACACACAAACACACACACACAGATCCTATTGGCAAAGTTGCAATACTATGACATGAATGTTCATGTGCCATTTCCATACGCTACTGATGTGTTCATACAGTTGATTAAATGCTCTTTAAGGGAGCAATTTTGCTGTTAATTGTGCGGTACGCTAGCATTTCAACCTCCCATCTAGGATCTATAATTTATTAGTTACCACGCTCATCAAACATTCATGGTGTGGGATTGTTCCAGTTAGAGAGGATCTTCTTGTGGGGGCAACAATGTGATTCAGACTGACAGGCAATCATAAGGCCACAACAGTTGAATTTGTTGGGTCTAGGATTTTTAAAAATTATGCAGAAATGGAGTATCAACATTGAAAAGAAATCTAGATTTTCACAGAGGTACAGCTTATAAGTTATAAGATAAGGTCACAGAAGAATATTATGTGGTACTCTCAGCTATCATCTGTTACAATGACCTATCAACTTTTTTTATTCTAGATAGTTGTTATCACAAGACTATATCTGGACAGGACTAAATAAGCTACTAGTAATGGATCAACATTCACTGCAGCATATCCTTTCATATGTATTGATAACATTTACAAAATGGTGGATTATTTTATGTGTTTGAGACATGGCTCTCCTCAGACTTGCATACGGAACCATTAGAAGGACTGCAGTAGTGTGCATATAGGTATGAGGAACACCAGTGGATTCAAACCCATGACGTTCTCACCCAGGTGAGGGTTGATATCATGTTTTACTCCCTCTCAGTCCTCCCCACGTGCCATCCGTGTGGAGGTGAAGAGTGAAGGGGCGACGGAGGACTACCCTCTCCTGTTCGTGGTGCGACAACAGCGGGGCATCCTGTCGTGGCAGGTGCCCCTCATGATCAGAGGCATGTGAGTATCAAACGAATGGATTAATGAACAATGGTTGAACTGATGAATGAGTGTTCATTTGGGAAAAATGCAAAAGATGCACCAAAAAAACAGTTACTCATTTTGGAAACGGTCAGACGTTCCAGCTGGTAGCATCCACCACCTTTCATCAGTGACACTGGAGAATTGAACTATTGATCAATATGCAAGTAGGTGAAGACAGTTTTTTTGATAGTCCAATTTGTAATTTTGTTGTAATGTAAGACTTGCTCTCAGAAAACATTTTCTTTTGCTCAGATTTTAAATCAAGGAAGTTCGATATGAACTTGATAATGAAGGGAATGCTGCTTGATCATTTAGAGAATTCATATTGTTGTACGGTGTACTGATAATCAATTGTCATGTTTTTTTTAAAACCTTGTAGCTATGGATACGACAAGGTGAGCCGTACGCTGTGTCCCATGGACCACCTGCAGGTGGGTGTGAAGGACGAGAAGGAGACTGTGTATCTGGAAGTGTCGGCGGCATCACCCACCGCCCTGAACTACCGCGTCAACGCAACCATTCTCACCGACTTTATCCTGAGGTTAGTGTCACACTGTTGAAGGAGACATTTGTTTGTCCATAAATAGACAAGGCCAGGCTTTTGAAGATTACAAAGATCATTGACTATCAGTAACTCATGTTATTTTGTTTTCATACCTTTCAGCACTGGACAACCTCGAAATTTCCTTGTATCACCTTCCCAACCACAGGTTAGTACTGCATAGTTACAGTAGTGTATATCTGATTAATTTAATTAGGAGGTCCTGCAAACCATACATGTATGACATAACTATAAGTGTAATTGAAGTAATCTTATGAAAATCATATTGGAAAGACAATAAAACAAAAAAATTCCTCTATTCTCTCCCAGTATTATGCATACAAGATGCCTCCTGATCTGGACATGGTGGTGGTGAAAGTTTCATCACCAAATAGTTTGTGTGCCGTCTTTTCCCTTCAGCCAATCAAGGTGGGTCTGTCATGTGATGTGAATTCGTATTGTTTTTTTCCAGCTGCAATGCTAACAACATAGCATGATTGTCAGTCTATTGCAAGTTATTGTTATTGTATGTTATTTTAACACAATGTCAATAGAGGCCACATTATGGTGTGGATGTTTTATAACATGTTTGAAAGCAAATGTATTTGAGATTAGTAACTATTTCCAACAATTTCTAACCTTTTTGACTTTCTAATTACCCGAAGTATGCTGCAGTGTATTTCAAACATTGTGCTGGGGTGAAGTCTGCTATCTCAGATTGTCTAAATGATTGAACAGCATTTGACGTGATGTGAAATGTTGTCCTTCTCTATCCAGTGCCCAGTATACGACTTGGACCGAAACATCGAGTTTGTGGGAATCTATCAGACATTCATGAAAAAGGCCGCCATCACGGTACAGGTAAGTACATTTAGTAGATAGCTTTAATCTAGACAAATTCAGACCTGCAAAAAAACTGACTGCATCACAGAAGCAAAGTGTGTCGTTTCCATCAACATTTGGACTCAAAGCTCAAAATACCCACATGCAACGTGCAATTTCAGGGCTCGAGATTGCAACTTAAGTGGTCACAAATGTGACTGGAATACAGCTGTGCGACTTGATTTGAAATTTGAGGGTGAATTGAGTGAAGTCAAGATGGAGTGGAGTGAACTGGAAGGTCACAGAATGACACTTCATGTCTGTTTCATCTTGCAGAGGAGTTATTTCCCTAATGGAGAGTTCTATGTGGTGGTGGTGGTGAAGGCTACGGATGCTGACTGTACTGGTGAGATGGAGACCATACAGCCTGCTTATCCCTCTGAGGAAGGTAAGGGGGACTTCTTCTCCATAAAACATCATCAAAGTCCTTAGTATTTTTTGTTTTAATACTGCAACAGCTGGTATCCTCCCCTTCAAAAACAGAAAGAATGCAAAAACCTGAAACAACTGATCAACTTGAAGGACACCAAAAGGAAAAAAAGTTATGCCAAGTGTTATCTGTTATGCTTTAGGCAATGTGTATGTGATAAAAATTTAATAAAAGGGAGTCAGTTATTTATTCTGTTTCAGCATAGATGTCTTCCCGACCCTTTGAAGATATAATCACTACACTCATAAAGATATGATGATTAGTTGCTGAATGAAATAAAAAGGAAAAAAAAAGACATGCCTGTTATCTGTTATGGTTTAGGCAATATGGTACGTGATAACAATTTGGTAAAAGGGAGCCAGCTATCTACAAACAAATGTATTCTGTTTCAGCATAGATATTTCACTGTCTTCCCTACACTTTCAAGATGTCATCAATTAACTAAAAAAGATATGATGATTAGTGGTTGAATGAAAAAATTGAAAATATGTAATGAGTAAGTATCTTAGTGGAATACTGTACATTCTGGAAGACTAATGTCTAGAAAGGAAAGGGGGGTCTGCAAACATGCCAGAAATAATGATGATGACAATACGACAGTTGTCACCACTTATCGGTTGCTGTGATGATGTTAACCAGTTAGGTGTACTTTTGGTTACAGCGTTCGAGATGCGACGTGTGAAGGAAGTAAATGTCGTGGTCGGGCCGTCTATTACAGGTGAGTTCATTTGGTCCTGCGGTTCTAGATCTCATGTACATTTCTGTGGAGGAGGAGAAGAGACACAACCAGTAGCAATATATTTCAGTCTGTGGTATGAATGAAATGTTTTAATACATTTCCCTTCCTAGCTTTGGGAGTGAGATATAACTCACTGAGATATAACTAAAAGATTATAAGGTAAGTCTTGTCCTTGGTGCTGAAGGTGTGGTTATTACATTATGAATCTTACGGGGGAATTGACATTATGTCAGTTTTTCTTTTCCTTGAATCCCAATGGACTACACATGTCTTAAAGTTGTTGGTCCTCCACATTCAAGAAATGTATTGATTGTTTATATTTACCACTTTGTACTGTTGTATATTGTACACCTGTCAGTCACTCCTCAATTCCTTTTGACTTCTACATAGATTCCCAGTACGTGACAGCAGTGTTTGTGGGAATCCTGGTGTTTGTGCTGTTCTATGTCGTCACCTTCATGGTTCTCTTTATTCAGTGGATCAGGTGAGTCATTACATGTAACATTATGTGTTATAGAGCACGTCGGCAGAATGTACTTTGCCTGCGTGAAACCCGTAATGTATTGTGCATAGCAATTCGGCAGAACGTCTCATACAAGGTAGTACTTGCGTATATAAGTTTAACATCCCGTCTGTAGTTTCCAAATGTTGTGTCAGAAGAGATATCCCCTGCAACAGGCAGAATTCTTCAAAAATTCAAAGGATTCAAAAATCCAATGAAAACTCTGAAAAATTGGGGTTTCGTGCAGGCGCAGTATGTTCTGCCGACATGCTGTGTTAAGACCTAGCTAGGATAAGTAACAAATAGCTTCTTTAGGGCAGCTAACTTTAGACACAAAGTCACACCAGGAAAATTTTTCGCCTATCATTATTAATTTCAATACTCTTGCCTGTAATGTTTCAGACAGAGGAATGCAGAGCTGGAAGGGTTGGCACCAAGACCTGAGGAGCAAGGTGAAACAAATTACATTGATTTTACCAGATTTTCCTGTTGGGGCACAACAGAAAATATTTCCAAATTTCCCACCTATTTCTTTAGCATGTGTGTAGTGTAATTTTAAAACAGTAACTATATTCCCACAAAGTATTGTTTTGAATTTCCAGCATGTACATTTTTGTTGTTTATTTATGATGTGATGTGATGTGACTTTTTGTTTGTTATGTTTTTTCTTTTTTATGATACCCCACTATTCTGTCCTACCTGTGCATGTGCATCGTCCCTGTATTGCATGGTCTCCATGACTCTTCTCCACGGAGCAGGCTATGCTGGAATAGGTTGGGAATGAGATGATTTTGTTCTCAGTGTCACTGGTGGTAAGGTTGCACTGTTTTTGTTAGAATGCAAAATTAACCCTAAACTAACTTTAGTTTTAAGGTCACCAGACGTGTGATTTTTTTACCTTGCCTGTGCTAGGGATGACTGCTTGGTAATTTGTTTAATGTAGAAGAAGTAGATTTCTGGATGATTGTTACATTTTTGTACTTCACTGGTAATTTGGCAAAACCTGTACTGTAACATTAGGTGATTGTTGGCTGTATCGACAGACAGCAATTATGTAGTACATGTCCATGCATATCCCCATGGTAGTGCTTGTACATATACTAAGTACTTCTGACAAGTCTGCCTTGTATTTATTGACAGAGTAATATCTTTTCAAAATTTTGAGGCACGTTTGTTGCCCATGACTTAACGTACAGGCTTGTTGTCAACCAATACTGCTATCTTATTAAGATGCACTTCTGTCTTATGACTTATAAATAATTTCTCACCTCTGCTTCTTCTTTCTCACGCTTTACTATCTAGGTGGTTTCCAGATCACTCAGCGTATGTGGTCTCTCACTCTCTTTCCATGCTGTAATTTTAAAGCTAAATGAACTGCATGAAGAAGAAACTCTGGCCTTGTCTTGCCTTTTAAATTTTTTTGGTTCACTTGTGTTTGACTGAAGAACTGGATGCAGGATTTCTTCAATAGTCAAGTGTGACATCTATTTAATATAAAAAGTAGATATTTGCTTTTGATGGCTTAGCTTGGATGTTTCTGTATGTGTGTCAAAATTAAACAAATATCTTTGAGTTACCTGATACTGTACATGGTATGTTGAACTTTACATTGACAAGCCCATTAGCAATTAACAAACTAACATTAGTGGATGAGCTGTAAGGTTGTGGTGTGGCTTCATACATCAAATTTTGTACAGGCATACATGTATGTATCCAAGTCTAGCATTCTATGGGGATATAACATGCATATCTATCAAACCTGTAACCTTATTATTGTCTGGTTACCCTGCATGTGTTTTGGCATACAATTGTTTAGTAGGGCTGATCATCTGATCTGATTGGCTATGAATACTAGTATTTAAAAAAAGTTTTATTCCAAATAGTCAAACTGAAAACCACATTTTGTGATAATAATGTATAGCTTCAAAGTAAACTTTGTGACATAGAACACTTCTACATGAATCTGCATGGTTGTAAGATGCAATAACAGTTTCATCTGATTTATAAATTGATTGAAGTAAGATCATAATCCAATCATATTTCTTTGCAGCAGCAAGCAATGCTGAAGCTCCCATCAATGCTCAGAGAACAGAACCAAACTATGGAGCCACCGGTGAGTGACATGTACAGGCTGGGGTTACATTTACTTAATATGTAGACATGTGTACACTGTTGTTTACATTTTGCTATGGTTGGGAATTCTGTTTTGACTTGCATATGAGTAGGTTTTTCCAGGAGGATAAATAAAATCACACTCATTTATTTCATTGTTATTAGACTAAGTATTGCATGTTTTGTTTTTGTACAAGATGTCCCTGTATTTTTCTTTCAACTTTACTTTTTTTGTTAACAGAAAGCGTTTCTTTTCTTTATGTTAACAAGGTTGGGACAGAGTAAAAATGCCATCAGTGCTGGACACTGCTTTCACAGATGGACTGAGTCTGAACCACATTACCATACTGGGCAAAAAGTTGTCCAACAATGGTTCAGTCAGCTCACAGAAAGAGGCAAACATCTCGCCTAATAAACCAAGTGTGTAATTCTGTCTGATGTGTAACTTATATATATATGGTGTTGGGTAGAGGGTATGGCAACCACCATAAACCTTAAAGTTATGATATATCAGATATTGTTGATAGAGAAGAGCCAGTTAGAATGCTTATTTATTTGTTTATTGTATAGTCTATATTTAGATTCCCAAATGAATCTCAAATGAATGCAGGTGGACAGTATGAAAATAATTTCAAAGCAACACTGCATGAACAGATTAACATTGAATACTGGTATGTACAGTATAATCCCAAGATATAAATTAGTGACACATAAATGGCATATTTCTAACCCTAACTATAATCTAAACATGAGAGATGGTTGAAACAGTTGTGTTGGTCAGATTAATGTTTTATTTTAATGTTTTGAGTACAACATTGTTATTGTGTCTGAAATTCCTCAGCTACCGACCCCTACACCATGGGAGAACAGCCTGCTGAGACCAAACCTGGCATTCCCCCGACTGACCAACCCAACGGTCCCCCCATCCCTCCCAACCCCCCTCCACCCCGGCCAGCCCAGCCCAAGTCCTACCCCAAACCTCCCATGGTGCACACCCTGTCGGACAGCTCCATGGAGGATGACATTGACATGCTGGATGATGCAGATGAGGATAAGGACATCTACAGAACCAAGGTCAGAAACAGTCACCATGCAGGTTTCATCTCCCCATGTAGTTTTCACATATGTGTCTCAAAACCAGGGCAGAGTATTAGCTTAATTTAGTACGGTATTATGAGGCTATATAAGGCTATTTTACCCAACTGTGTGTGTGTGTGTGTGTGTGTCTGTGTAATAGTAAATGTACATACGTCATTCTGATGTACCTACTAGTATTTCTGTGAGTAGATTAGAATGAAGTGTTTACATACACATTTTGATGGTCATTTAACAGGTCTTGAAAACAATTCTGGCCATTTCTGATATTATTCTCCTTCTCAGCCTTGAATGACTTTATGCACTTTTGTGCAAGCAATTTTAAAATCAAACATAGTTACATGACTGTTTTGAAGTCTTGAATTTCATTTTATAATCCTTCCCCTTTTGCTGCAGACCTTCCTGTATGTTGCGGACCTTGCTAGAAAAGACCACCGCCACCTGAGTCAGAAGTACAACCTGTATAGCTGGTAGGTGCTCGTCGACAGGAATAACTTCACAGTGTTTATGGTTTGCACTTATAGGAGAACTTAAGTTGAGAGGAGTGTGTTATTTTCCAATAATTCTAGATAATAGTTTTAGGATTCTGAAGAAGAAAATGTGAACACAGTTACTGTACTACTTCACGTTATATGATAAAGTACTCACTAGTTGTGCATGCAAAAGAACTGCATCAGTACTGATTTCTCTCTTGTGTTTACCACATACAGGAACTTGCTCACCATCTCAGTGTTCTATGCTCTACCTGTCATACAACTGGTGATCACTTACCAGAAGGTACGATTCTACATGTACATTTGTGTACAAAACAAGCACATACATGTATTTTCCTTGCCAGTTCCAATTTAGTGCTATAGCTGTTCATATATTATTGTTTTTTTCAAAACAGCTTGAAAGCTTGCCTTCAACTTAGAATTTAGCAAGAGGAGAACATAGGGCTGGACTTTACACCTGACCCTTTTCACTCCCTGAATCTGTGAATACCATGCAAGGTTGAGTACATTTTCCCATGTAATAACAGTTCTTGATTTTATGTGTCCTCACAGATGTTGAACACCACCGGCAATGAGGACATTTGTTACTACAACTTTTTCTGTGCACAGCCTGCTGGGGACCTCACGTAAGGCACTGATGAATATTATATGATATATATGTATGATACCATCATTATGGATCTCCAACTTTAATTCACAACCCCTTAACTGTATCCCCCCCATTGACATTAATTTTCATGCCAACTAGGAGATGCTTTCAGCCATAATGATTAATGTTGTAATGTTGTTTTCAGTGCTTTCAACAACGTGTACAGCAACATTGGCTACATCATGCTTGGTGTCCTCATTCTTATCCTTGTGTACCGTAGGTAAGGAACATTTGTTTGTATGGCATTACTGCCTCAAAAAATGTTTATTGTATGTTTGTCTTGGGCCTCCCCCAGAACATGGCCCTGCAAGGGCACCTTTCCTATCGATCAACGCTATCCCTGGTACTGAATGTTCGGTTGTTCTGCTGCCGGCGACTTTCATTCTCTATTCTTACAAAATGTACCAGTTATTTATTGATTATTGGTAGTTTTTTGTTTGTTTGTAAGATATATACAGATTATCATTAGAAATACTTTGTAGTGAGAGTGTGAGACAAGATGCTGTTTATCCCTTACAGGGACTACACCCATCAGAAGAAGGTGGATGCTGGTGACAGATATGCCATTGTAAGTTATGGAGCTGCTTTGTCTGCTGTTAAAGGGGAGCTTAACTTGAAATAACTCGGACAAATTAATTTAAGACAGTAACTGTTGATGGGACCTTGCAGAGATGAATTGTGGATGGGATGAATTTCTCCTTCACAAATTTGATTTCTACGGACTAACCTCAAATCAATAATTGTTAGAACGTCTTTACCAGATTACATGTATCCCAACAAGCTATAATGACATAGACCATGCAGTAATACTGAGTGGATGATTTTTATTTGGTTTGTGTATTGACTTATGGATGTTAATGTCTACTGCAGGATTACGGCATCCCCAAACACTTTGGTCTCTTCTATGCTATCGGTAAGAGGAATGTCTTTTGTAATTATTGCAATGACTGTTACAAGATTCAGATGTTTATAATAAACTATTTTGAGCCTGGCAATATCATTCATAGTATTTAGAAAGCAACATTACATTCAACACTGCATCTTTGATAAAATGGGTCATTAGGCTATTAACTACATTAGGTATGTAGTTAATGCATCTATGTGCATGTGGCTCATGAAGTGAATCATTCTGTTCATTATCTAATTTCCTATGTTACTATCAGGCATTGCCCTTGTGATGGAAGGGGTGATGAGTGGATGTTACCACGTCTGTCCTAACTACTCCAACTTCCAATTTGGTAAGGAAAGCCCACTGCAAACTATTTGTTATTGAGCAAGACCAAGTATGACTATTCCAATTTTTTTTTAAATGTATGTAGATAGACTTGAAACTATGAAACCTTGGCTGTAACAAGAAAGCAATCTAAATTATTTTCTACATAAAAATCTGGCCCAGTGATACCAGTACATGCTGCCTTGTTAAACAATATGTGTGCATGTGTACAATGCCATACTACAGACACCTCCTTCATGTACATCATTGGAGGACTGGGCATGCTGAAACTCTACCAGACACGACATCCTGACATCAATGCCAACGCCTACGCAGCATACGCCAGCCTGGCTATCGTTATCTTTGTTGCAGTGATTGGAGTGGTAAGTGCACAATGCACAGTTAGTTACTAGTAGTATACTATCCCACGGGTTACATTTGTATGTTACTTTTAATTAGAATTCCAAGTTATTCAGAAGGGTAGCAACATGTAGCAACATGTTCTTTCTGAATTCCCTCTTCCTTCTAATAGTTTTTCAGTGAAGGGTCATTCAACAGGTGTTGAACATCAAGAAATTATAAAATGTATTCCACAGAATAAAATCCTGAAAGCCATATAAACAAGATACCGGTAGTTATATGCCATGTATGGCATATTTCCTAAAAGATTTGATGGTATGCGTTTCTACCAAAATTGCACGATTGCTAGACAAACGTAGCTGATACCAACCCAACAACTGTTTCCACTACATGTAGGTTAGGTGTTTTCCACATAATCTTGTAGTGTTGGTGTTGTACAGTCCTGTATGGTGTGTAAACTTCACTGTTCCATCCCTGTACATGTGTTCAGGTGTTTGGCACCCCTTACTTCTGGGCCATCTTCACTATTGTCTATGTGCTGGCTATCCTGGCCCTCACTGCACAGGTGTACTACATGGGCAGGTGGAGACTAGGTAGGACAGGAACAGTTCTTGTTTTTGGTTTTGATTCAACGTCTTTCTTTAGTCACTTTGCCTGAAATTTTTGTACTAGTTAATATATGGTGAACACTGTTTGCACAAGTTATTTAGATGCTTAAAGTCTAGGAATGAGCTTATTGACTTCAGGGATCATACTATTAGCCACAAACATGTATTGGAATGCTACTGCCTACTAGGTATGTATAGATTTGAAAGTTTTATTGTCACATGCAAAAATCATAAATATTGTCAAGAAATGGAAATATTATTAGTACACATTTAATACTTGATAGTTGTATAATAAAATTATTATATAATAATGTTAACTGTGTTCTCTCATTTAGACATGGGGATTTTCCATCGCATGTACCTCCTGATCAGAACAGATTGTTTGCAATGTTCCAAACCGATGTACTGGGTGAGTACAACATGCAACAGCTACCATGAGATGTCTACATGTAGATTGATCAATTTAGCGCACTCACATAGAAGGAATAACGATTTCAATGGAATCTGAGATGGTTGGTTTTCTATAATTGTGCTACAGTGTAATTAGTAAGTTTTGAAATCTATAGGGTAATCTTTCCTGACTTTAATGGAAACTGCTCATCAGACAGCTAGCCTACAGGTACACATTTTATCTTGCATATACCCGGTATGGTGCCGAGTAGACAGATTTTGCATTTTGGTGCCCGTTGGGGTTTTCTGTATCAGACCACCAGACAGACTTTGGAGATGTTTTCAAGTATCTTTAAAAAGATACGTACTGCTGTGCACATACTGCTTGTCCTAAAGTTAGCAAATCATTACTGGTAGGTTTTTGATGACTTGTGTGGTTTATTTTCATTCAGGACCGTTTTGTGCTACTTCTGGTTGGAAACATCATCAACTGGTCGCTGTATGTATATACATGTACACTACTTCCTTCATTTTGTATTGTCATAAGAAATGTTTAATGATGCACAGAACGCAGATGACCAAGTGGGCCAATACACTGTCGTGAGTGACTAGGCTCTATCATAATAATTACATTTTACAACATACATTTCTGCATAATTTACAATAGCAGCAGTTAAGTTTTAATGTTGTCCCACAATATTTACCTATTACCCCAGAGCATTGTTTATTGCAACATAAAACTTGATTTAAGATTTTGCCAATTATCTCGTTTCGTCTGCCAGCTCATTCCTTGGAACAAGGCTGAAGACTTTAATATACCAATAATGATAGTAAAATATCTGTTTGTGTCCCCAGAGCGTTGTTTGGTGCAGTGGCCCAGCCTGATGACTTTGCCTCCTTCATGTTGGCAATTTTCATCATCAACTTCCTACTCTACTTCGTCTTCTACATCGTGATGAAGGTAAGTCTTGGGCCCTTACATTGATAGAGACCAATAATCTAATAAATACTTGTTCAACACTGTACCGCAAACTTATCATTACCGTGAACAAATAGTTTGAAGACTTCATTTCTGCTGCACCTGCCGCCACCGTGAACGTATATATTTCCATGAACATGTCCGTTTTTCTCAGACCGCAAACTTTTGCTGCCACGAATATTAATGGATTTACAGTACCTCATATATGTATGTAACTGGTATTATATACCACTACCTCATGTACATTATCATCAATGTTCAATAAATTTTTTTTATTGTATCCTTGTGTAGCTACGGAGTGGAGAGCGTATCCTGTGGGTAACTGTAGGGCTGATCATCATCACACTGATCTGTTGGACGCTCGCTCTGTCCTTCTTCTTCAAGGGAGTCACTACATGGGAGGTAGGGCGATGAAGGAATCAACTAATCCATTTGTGATTGAATGTATATATGAATGAATACTAAATGAATGGTGGACTATTAGTAAGTGAATTATGTTTGGTATAAGTGTGAGTCAGAGCAAACACAATTGGTTTGTTACTGTAGTATTATTTTTTTCAAAGGTTGTCTGCACTATCCCTTTATATAATATCCCTAATCACTGCCTCATTTTGACATGTTTTTTAGAATAATGGAGAAACAAATTGAGAGTGTACAGTTTTCAGATCATCAGGTCCTTGACCTCTAATATTATCTTCAGTTATTGTATCTCTTTTGCTTTTTGATGATCACAGTACTGGACTATATGACATTGTTGATCATTCCTCATAGACATGGATGTATCATTTTCAGGTGTCCCATGCTTCTGATATTTCAAATGGCATTAGGATGATATCTGTATTCCCTAACTCTTTTTTTGCCTCTCCTCAGAAAACACCAGCCCAGTCTCGACTGGACAACAAGGACTGTGTACTGATGGGGTTCTATGATGACCATGACATCTGGCACTTCATGTCTGCTATCAGCATGTTCTGCTCATTCTTGGTCAGTTAACCTCTCAAAGTTTATTACCTGCATGAAAAATAGAGGTATTGTTTTGGGTGTGTGGGTGGAAAATTCTATAATTCGAATGTTAAACATACATGTACTAGGTGTGAACCCCTGCTCTTATCAATAATTAGTACAATGTCATGTATGCTGGTTCTGGAGTGTACTTGAGTTTTGTCTGTCATTTCTAATGTTACGTTGAATCAGAGCACAAGATTGTAGTGAAGGTGTCCATTTCAGTGTGTGCATACACTGCAGTCTTAGGCAGCTTTTACTTTTTGATTTCATTCAGTGACACCTTAAAGTAGTTAACCAGTTTATACGGTATGCAGAAAAAAACTGAACTACATCGTGAAAACAATGCTTTTCTTAACAGGTTCTACTAATGTTGGATGACGATCTAGACTACACCCCAAGAGACAAGATTCCTGTCTTCTAAACACCATCTGTCCTGAGAGGAGGTATCATGTACTTCAGATGTAATACTAGGGGGAGCCAGCAGGTGGCATTGCTATTCAAGAGTATGTGGTCATCAAGAAGATGATATGCTACAGTTGCACTGTATTGCTACCGGGTATATTAAGATTTTAACTACGCAAGACCACTGAATAGAATAAAAACTGTTAGTCCACACTTTTTCAGCATAAGGTATGAGAATTGTCTCTTGGAAATTTTCAGCCATGAATGAAATTGATGAAACTGCATACTTGGAGACACATGTAAACATGGTGAACCCTCAACATATGCAAAGCACACACTGTACATGTATGTGTTGAAGGCTATATAATATCCTCAAGATTTATTCTCTTATGAACACCCCCAAGCTTTGCACAAGGAAAAATATACAAACATCCATGCATTGAGATATTATGCATACCATGTCATTTGGTAAAAAGCATCTGCATCTTTGAACACCTTTTGCAGTCATGTTAGGAAACTATCATGTTAAACATGTCATTTCCATGTGGTTCGATTGAACAGAAATTCTATGACTTGTTTAGCTTAGCCTCCAGTCTTGAGGATTCTAGAGATCTGCTTATTACCATAGCACTGGTTGGAACAAAATTAAGCCTGTTAAGAATTTTTTTGCTCTTTAAATCAAAGAGTGTACAGCTTGCTGTAACAGTTATGATTGAAACAGGGCTTGATATACATTTTTGTACTATTTTTCTGCAGTATGTGATTCATATACTGGGCCAATATTCTTCTAGCTTGCCAAATTGGAAGTCTAAAAAGACTTGGAGCTGTGTTAGATTTAAGCAGGCAGTGTAGCTTTGAAAAGAGCTCTAGAACCCCAACATAGTTTGGTTGTTGTTAGGTTGAGCTAATCTACAGCATTTTGAAGAAAAGTCCATGTCCATGCAATAATGCTGATGTCAGCACTTCATATGAGACCAACTTTTGTACCGTGTGTGTATGATGCCGAAACAACAATAATGTAACTGTGCCATTGCACTTGGCATTGTGTCACCATTTTATAGCACTCTACATTTACACGTATGTACCACAAAGTAGGAATCATTAATTTGGTTGGAGACATTTTGGCTCCCATGTTTCCAAAAAATTGTTTGGAAAGACACACACACACAAAAATATTTTTACTATACAAACTTTATCACACTGCAAATGAAGCCTTATACAACAAGGAACATTTCCTGGAACTGTATTAAGGTGCTCTAAGAGTCTATATTTTCCCTATTTAGCTAAATCTTTTTAGCTATGCACCCCAGATTTGGAGCTGACAACAGAGCTGTAACATTCTACCACCTGTTAGCACTAGTATCTGGAATGTCCATCTTGGAACACCTGCTTGGGACCTGAAATGTTTTAAAAGTGTGTGGCTAAATAGGGAAAATACATAGTAACAATTGTAGTGTGTAGTATATTGGTAAAAAAGGATAGGGGGTATCTTAGCTTGTAGGTTGTATCATTCCACCAAAAAATATCCCTTAGCAAGAATTTGACACATATAGTAGTAATAGTTAAGGAAGTAGGAAACAAGGTTAATTTCCAACAATGTGAATAACTGAAGAGATAACTGACCAGTGTATTTGTGTACAGTTTCTACATGCAAACTGGCTGGTGCAGTAAAGCATGCTTAGCTGAGACAAAAACCCCAACATGCACAAAGATACCACATTATTACAGTGTTTTGAGACACTTCAGACTCAAGCAATGCAAAAAAGAGAGACTTGTTGCAATAAGTGTTTTGCTATGGTCATCTTCAACATGAATTTCTCTGGTAGCACCATAGAAATAGCTAACCTGTAGTGTATTTGATACTTGTTGAAGAATTTATCAACATTGTCAAGTACTGATACTTATCCTGCATGGATGTTGATTTGGGGTGTAGAACTAGCAAGGCTAACATGCTCATAGCAGAAGTTATGTCAAAAAGCAGCGGTAGCACACATGTAGGTATACCCAGGAACCAATCTTGTAAACTATAAAGTTAGAATGTGCTTGTAACATTACTGCAATGTTCCCAAAAGACATATATTAACGAGAGTCTATGGTTCTATAATGTCATCTTGGCACAGAAGTCTCACAAAAGGAATCCACAGTGCAATCTAAATAATCTATTTCAACTAATACGAAAAATATAACATTTCAAGAGATTTAATGTATGTTGTAACAGAGTAACATTTAAGGATATGAACTCACTGCTGTTGAGTGAGAAATGACCAGGATAAATACAGAATTGTGCACGTGTTTGTTGAAGGCTTGTGAAGGGCTGATTGTTCTATGTTACGTGTATCAGTATCTCTTTCAAAGGTCTTTGCTGCTACAACTGTGATCATGTGTGTGGAAAGTATGGTGAGAATACAGTAGAGCAGAGTTGTCCTGTGAGTCGAAAGGTGGAAAAACAGTATGTAGGAACAATGGATGTACATTTTCTTCTCTATCATAAGCTACAGATGGAAAATAGTATAAAATGATATTATATTAAAGTTGTTGTTACATAATTATACATTACTGCTGGAATGTTGCAATGCAATAGGAGCCAAGGGGGAATTAGTATATGAGTGCAATTTTAGCTTTCGTATGTATTCCTATAGAATATGTTGGGTGGATGTTTATATTTCAAAACTTTGTCTGTATATCCTGCTCTCTTTCAGCACCTTTTGATGTACACATTTTGTATATGGGTACTGTATTTTTCTCCGTTCAATGTGTAGTTAAATTTTAGGGTCAGGGGTAGATATGGTATGTGTTTTACAATGAATATTGATTGTCATGAAAAGGAAGGATGTCGTCTTGAGACAATAGTAGTATTAGAAAGGTTGTCCAAGTGAGCTACTATTCTATAAATGGCCCAAATGTCAAACTCATTCCAGGGCAAGATTCAGTCAAAGTATATACTCTCGTTTTTGCCGAAAACTTGTGTGTCAGAGTTGTCGTCTTAACTGTAAATTTATGTAACATGTAGTAAGATTCAATATAAATACACAAGGATTTGGTGACCTCATACCACCGCCAATGCACTGTTGTGTGTCATGTCTTTTGGAAATGACTAATTTTGATAAGTCATATATTACTATATGGAGTTTTTGGACAGTGGGTATGTAATCTGTATGTAATGTTTCCTGTTGCAACAATTAAATGCATGGAAAGCCTTCCCTCACACAAGGGTCCCTGCAGTCTTTTTAATCTCCTGGTATTTTCACAAAACAACAATATAGTTCAAAGTTATCTCCTATCAAGGATTTAGAATTTGGGAAATTTCATTTTTTAAACTTGAATAATTCCTTAATGAACTAACTCTACACACATACTGTAGCTGCTAGACCCGTTTCTCCTCAGATGAGGCACGGTCCGACAATGTCATGTGTAGAAGCTGCCAGATTGTGTACGTCGGACGGAAGCCAGTGGCTGCAGTACCTACACCCTTCACTGTGTGGCGCTAGACTGTGGCAGTCAGGTTCAGCTTGTTTGTACATGTAATGGTGGATGCAGGCTACTAGTTTAAGAACCTTTTTACCTTTCACTAGGCGATCGGTGCTTCAGGAGCATCATGTCAGTATCTGCCAAGGACATTATACTTAGCAGAAAGTGTGAATGTTATTCAGCACCTAGGACAGGGATAGTTGGCTCAGTGTGAATGTTATTCAGCACCTAGGACAGGGATAGTTGGCTCAGTGTTCATGTCACTGTCCCAAAATGAGTTATGGGGGGCAAATTAATTGGTTTGTTTAGTTTAGGAAGGGACTTACACAAAAAACAATTACGAAACCAATGTATAAGAGCAATGAGTTTCAATGTTTTAATCACAAAATGCAACTTTACAAGATCTGAGGTTTTGTCTGATGTTGGATCAACCGAGCCATTTTTTCACAGATATGATAAATAGACTTCCTAAATATACAAGCACAATAAACTTAACTAATGTTTGTTACATGCATGAATACATAGGTACTAGACTTTATCCCTATCAATGCAATCTATACATAAAACAAGCTACACTGCTCATGGAATGCATAGTTTCTTTTACAAGCTCAAAGACCTAGCTGCATATTTTATATATCTCCTTGCAGTTACTGACTTAGAATTTGGCACCATATTTTGTATTTGTCACAGGTTCAGGCAGTGTAGGGGTTTGAAACAACTTCTTCAAAGGTTGAACAGCCTTAAAATATTCCTTTAAAAACCCAGATGTTTCAAGTACATATACATGACAAAAGGAATAAAACAACTCTAAATATACAAACATATAAACATCTAAAAAACTATACAGAACATCTAGATATTTTCAGGCAATTGTTAACAAACCATTCTCACACAAAAATAATGCATAATTTCAGAACAGCACAAACCAACCTCCACACATTAACTATTTAACTGCTAACTGAGGATTCAAATATGTAATACACTGTGAGGTTTGAAATTGATTTGAATCAATGATTTTGAAGTTTCTTCTATCGTCTAACATAAACATAACTGCTGTTATGTTGATAAAAACATGTACTATTGTCTAATTTGTACTGCTTTCTTGGCACCACTCTTTTTGGTCAAAAGAGAAAATATGATAATCATTGATCCTGAGATGTTCTTAATTTCTGTATTAAGTAATCTAATTACATAGTATTTTCCTCAATTTCTTCTTCAGAATTTCAACAGGAATACAATTCCTCACAAAGTATCAATTTGGTTTTTTGTACCACTGCATTGACAATTCATACACATTTTATAAATAATAACAATATTAGCTAACAACTTCTTGTTTTGCTGTTTAGAGGTGATAAAAATACTCAATTATCAGGATCACTAGAATCCCATGGTCCTGACTTCCTATATTGGTCACCCATAGAATGAATGTCTCTGCCAAAATAGAAGTGAACAGGTCTATTGAAAACTTGTCCAATTTCACTTGCTTTCCTTTGGTCCCATGGGACAGAGGAATTCTTCAGATTCAAAAGTCAAAGCACAGGCAAAACAGCAAACAAAAGCAAAGATAAACAAATCTGATAATCATATATGACAACATATAAGCATACAATTCATAAAAAATAGAGCTTCTAGGTAAATATATTGATTCTCTACTTATACTTTGAATGTAAACATATCCTAAGGAGGTACTCTACAGTGATCAGGAATCTATGTACATGGATAATTTGTCTGTAATAATAGATAAAAATAGACTAGTGTCATCAGATGGATCTTTGCAACAACAAAGTTTCCACTATCCAGGAACAATATTCTGCCACATATTTTCATTATAGTGATACATTCAGGGCAAACCAAATGTAACAACCATTCACTGTACTCTGTAAAAGCTAGATTCTCAGCTACCCATTCAAAACAGGTAGTCTTTTAAAATGATATTATGTAGGTGTTAGGTGCAGGTTTTTTTTGTGATAAGATGCTTCATGCATCAGGTATAGACCAAACAACAGTTACCAGACAGTGTGCACAGCACAGTCTGTATAGATCAGACCATTGTTGTTCTTTCATATTCCTGCTCATAGTTCATCTGATCCTCTCCCAGTTCCTTTTGTCGCTGTTTGTACTCTTGGAACTCCTGTTTGAGAGCAGCACACCGTGCGTCGACGTCAGAAAATCTTGATATCCTTCGATGTCTGCGAATTTCACGAGGACCGGGCAGTTTTGACTCGGTCTGTCGAGGCTTCTGTTTTGGTAAGGGGCTCTTGCCTTGAATGATGTATCTTTGTACAGCCTGGAGAATGTTTGAGCCCAGTGGCTCTGTACTGTCCCATTCAAAGTGTTCATCTGCATCTGTGGGGTGTGGGGTGGACCCTGAGACTGGAGACTGTTCAGAACTAGTAGACTCGAATGGGCCGTCCTCTCCGCTAATGTTATCACTGCTGTAACCACGAGACCCCTGAGCTGTGGTGTGGGACGTGTTCTTACTTACAAACCCACTACTGAGGGAATCATGGTCGGGTGAGGTATATCCTTCACTTGTCCTAAAGCTGCTACCTCGCGAGATAGCGACTGTGGAAGTTTTGCTTCCCCGGCCACTGCTGGCACTAGCAGAACTTGCACGGCCTGGTGAAACCTCAATCGCCTTTGGCTTTTTTTCTGTGAATATCTCGTTTACCAACGTAGCATTGCTCCCCTTGAAGGACTTGTCTTCACTGTCTTCTTCAGTAAGAGTTTGCTCGGAACCGAAGGTGAAGTCTGAGTGGTCCAGCTGCGACGTGCTGCTCTGTGGAGTACTGTGGAAGACGCGGTTGAGTCGTCGAGCGGACAATGTCTCAACTGGTGCACTGTGGCGGTTATCTAAGAAATCTACCTGGGAACTCGAAGGGAATCCACTGTCTTCTGGCACATAAGGATAAGACACTCTAAAGGCAGGTTCTCGGAAGGCCTGATGCCGTGGTGGCTTTGGTGGCCCTACAGGGTAGACTTTATGGGATTCTCTACTGGAGGTGCTACTGTGGCTCTGGGGTCTGGTGTTCAAATAGTGCTGCATAGGTATCCCTTCAAATGAAGTCCTGGAAGCACCCGAATATCTCCCCAGACCACTGCTGGGATACTTGGTGCTGGTAGCTGAGCTAGGGTACCTTTGCAGACTTTGACCTGGCATGCTGCGATATCTAGCAGGTTGTGCGGTGTGAAATAACTCAGGACTACTGTGGACATCTGCCGAAACAACTCGCTGTGATCCTCTTGAGTAACGCGACGAGCGACTTGGCGGAACATTTGAAGACGACTTAGCAGGACTTCTGCTAGAAGCAGGTTTAACCAGGGCCCTCCTAACCTCTGAACTGTGACCACTCCCATAGCTCCCGTCACTGCTGGTCGGGGAGGGTGTGACCTCCTCCTGTTGGATTGGTCGGAATGTGTTCTGTAGTCGTGGTACTGGACAGAACGAACTGTCCCTAGAAATATGGAAAGGCCTGCCTGGTGGGACAAGCTGTGGCACGGGAAGGATGTCATTGGTTTGGTATGGCGAATGTCGCCTTTCTTTTGTAACACTCTTATCTTGACCCAAGATGAAGCGACCATCTGGGGCTCGACTGATAGTCCCTATCGGCCGGGTAATCTCAACGTTATACCTGAAGGTACGCGAGGACCTTAGTAACCTGTACATGCTCGGTGAGTCGTACTGAATGTTCATGTTTTTGTCCTGAGACGACATACTGGGCTTCTCTGACGCAGACTTGCTCCTGTAGGAATCTGGTGGGCTTTGTGAGCTGTCCAGGAAGAACCGGTTTTTGATGTGCCCTCCAAAGCCGTTGGTGAAACCGTTAGAATAATTGTTACTTTGTGGGGTCCACCTCACTCTGTCTTGAGCCAACCTGTACAAGGATTAAAGGAATAG
>NW_017803932.1:1575449-1576462 GCF_001625305.1 Branchiostoma belcheri | reverse complement strand
TCCGTGAACAAGATGGACTGATAGCCATCGAAAATTTGAAGGTTAGTATCCTTATCCTTCCAAGCTGTCACTGATGAAAGAATTCACTAGTAACCGAAACTAGAATATTGTCAAACTCTTTGGGACAGGATCTAATTTGCAAAACTAATGGAGAAATTCTATACATCTGCTGTGTTCCATATTAGGACTGTTAAACATTTGTGTCATTTGTAATTGACAACAATTAAAAAACAAGATCTTAAGCATATTCAGGGTACAGAATCAAGCTGCAAGATTCTGTATGAACAACTATGAAAGAGGTGCCAGTGTCACGGAAATGAAAAGAAACCTGCAGTGGGCCTCACTGGAAGACAGAAGAAAAATGTCCAGACTATGCAAGATGTACAAAATGACTAATAAACTGGTGGACGTCCCAACTACTAAGTACCTAATACCAGCCCAGAAGAGAACAAGAAATAACCATGCCTTTAAGTACCAGAGTTATCAATCGAATATTGAGGTGTTCAAGAATGTATTCTTCCCTAGAACTATGGCAGAGTAGAACTCGCTGTCACCAAGTACAGTAAGGGCGTTGTCATTAGATAGATTTAAACAATATCTAGAGTTAGAAGTTCAAGGCTTAGGCGTAACAAGTCGATCGGTGTAATATAGCCAACTGCCGCTGCGCCGCGTGCCTGCGAAGCTGGTGTGTTACGCCGAAAGGCGGTAATACCGGCTATGCAGATACAGATATTGGTTATATATATGAAGACCTAATTTACATAACTAATAGGAACTATACAATGTTATAGTGGTAATTGCCGGGGAATTTAGTACTTGCAATACTGTAAGTTCGGTAAAGGAAAACATCACAAAACAAAATTTATTCAAATCAGGTTCTAATTTGCATGATTTATAAGGAATGCTAGAAAATGTTTTTAAATGCCACTTTATTTTATTTACATTGTAGTGTTTGGATGTCATATTTTTGAACAATTCTATTTTTGTAAGTTACGCTTTCTTCTGTTCAAATT
>NW_017803932.1:1573989-1575399 GCF_001625305.1 Branchiostoma belcheri | reverse complement strand
CAGACAAACAAAATGATTACACTACTTTGACAAGCTGATTAACTTCACATTTTCTGCAGAGAGAAGAAAGACTGTGTTAAACAGAATACTATCAAACAAAATATTTTCAATGTCATCTTGCACTAACACACGACATGAAATCATTCAGACAAAAAAGATGCAGTTACAATGCCCTCTCATGATCACTCACCTTGTCTCTGCTCTTTCCTCTTGACCTTTCTCTTGTTGATGACCTTGACAGCAAAGCAGCTGAGCAAGATGGCCAGGAGCAGAAAACCAAGGCCTCCAGCCACCCCTGCCAGGATAGGTGTGGAAGCCCCAAACTGCCCTGCCATTTCTACGGGGTCTGTGTATACTGGGATGTCTGAGGAAGATGTTCAATTAAGATATCATTATAAAACACTGGTTGATAATACTTAGAATTTAAAAAGACACAAGGAATTTGAAAAGTCCCACTAACATTTAGATAACTAACTAGGACCTATATAGCTACAGCTGTAAAACATAATGTTACAACAGAAATGGATATGTCAGTGTTCCTGAAAGTCAATTTATAACAGAAATTTGTCGATTCCTCATTGCCCCAGAGGCTGAAACTGCCTTATCAAAATAAATTTGTATTGACTGAAATTGTAGGCACTATTTTCGATTGCGACTTTGGGAGGTCATAACTATAACTAAAAAGAAGAGGAAAGAAAAGAAGAAACGCAAAAATGTCCAAGTAAGGCACCTTCTGTGTAGACTGAAATGACATCACTGGGTTCACTGAAGGTCACCTCTGAGAAGGCGAACACACGGAACTCGTATGTTGTTTGCCGATGAAGACCGCTGACCACAAGTATACTTGTGTTCTCTGCTGCTATGTTCTCCTGAAAAAGTGTACAGACTAAATCAAGGCCCAGTCATATTCATCTTATAATTTAAAATATTGGTTCAGAACAGAAATTATTTGTAATAGTAATTGCTGAGGTTCTTAGAAATTTCTAATTTTTGCATAATGACTCATATACATGCAATGACCAAAGCCCCGACGTACCTGTAAGATTCTCCAGGCATTGCCCTCTCGCCTGTATTCCACGGCATATGACACCACTGTTGCCAGAGACAGCTGGGGTGGTGCCAGCCAACTCAACATGACTCCCTCTTCAGTAACATTGGCTGTCAGGCCCTCGGGTGGGAGGGGCTTGTAGGGGTCTACATAGCCAGGCTCTGAAGGGAAATGAATTGTGTAGATATGTTGAGTGCATTGTTGAAGACAGTAGGCAAACAACATTTAAAAAAAAGACCCCCAAAATGACAAAAAAAGACAAAAAGAGTTGGCAGGCTAATACTGCTTTGCAACCCTCCCAGTACCTGAGACTGAACTATTGGGAATTACACTATCTCGCACACATACATACACATACAAAC
>NW_017803932.1:1572797-1573969 GCF_001625305.1 Branchiostoma belcheri | reverse complement strand
ACCTTAGATGTGTCACAGCTGCGTCTTATCCCCTTGGCTGGAATAGCAATTATTTACAACTTGCCCATCTACACCCAAAACACACCACGTCATGAGCTATATATGACATTCAGTTATGGGTCTCACTGTCCTATTCACTCAAACTGAAGGAATTATACACTGTGTAAAATGCATAGCATTTATACAACAACTTCGTAATACACCTGTCACAATTACTTACAGCACGTAACAAATTAAGTTACAAGCATTAAACTTGAATTTTGGTCTAGTCAATGATGTTTTGACATTTTGATAATCCTCTTAATACAGCCATGAAAAAACTAGGGATATCTTCCTTTTTGTTGAAGCCGGATACATCTTTGTTGCTTACATTTGTATACACACACTTAATTTGATTAAAACCAATAAAGCAATGAACTTGAATGAAGTAAAATACTGTAGATCTTATATATGCATTTGCCTGTAGGTGTTGTACTGAGCTGAACCTGTAACATTGCCCAATGCAGTTATTTAAGATTTCAAGCTCAGTGGCACCTGGGGTGTTCCTATAACTGGGATACATCCCAGGCTGCAGCTGTAAGAGGATAAGTGGGAAAACAAAGTCTATTGTTTTATTGCTATCACAACCTTGGCAGTACATTAAGGGCGGAAACCGAGATCTTGAGCTTGGTTGTGTTACTGTAACTCAGTATTGAATTGGAAGGACATTGTATGTACAAGTAAATTGTAACTCAGGACACGAGGCCCCAAATCTAGGGCATAATATGAAGGAGAAATTTTTACCTTGTTCAGTGTAATAAAATAAACATAACACTTTCTCTAGCTGTTGTAATGTGTCAAGATGAGGAAGCAAGGTGAAACCTAAACAGTGTTCGAAATACCTGTCTGCAGTCTGCAATCTGCAGATAGGTTTTCAAGATTGCAGAAGAAAAATTTATACAATCTGCAATTTTGCAGCAGGAAAAATTGGCACTTGGGATTTGATGCTTTTGGCCCCAAGGACAGACAACACTTATTATATAATAAGCTCCTGTTTTGAAACAACAGGAGCTTCTTCACTAATTTGCATCAACCTTGTCTTGAATTGCTTAATATCTTTTGTTTCCTTTTGGACTTCCAAAAATTTGTCTTCACTAATTTCTGTATCTGTATAGCCGGTATAACCGCCTTCG
>NW_017803932.1:1563208-1572777 GCF_001625305.1 Branchiostoma belcheri | reverse complement strand
CCAAAGCCCCGACGTACCTGTAAGATTCTCCAGGCATTGCCCTCTCGCCTGTATTCCACGGCATATGACACCACTGTTGCCAGAGATGGCTGGGGTCGGTGCCAGCCAACTCAACATGACTCCCTCTTCAGTAACATTGGCTGTCAGGCCCTCGGGTGGGAGGGGCTTGTAGGGGTCTACATAGCCAGGCTCTGAAGGGAAATGAATTGTGTAGATATGTTGAGTGCATTGTTGAAGACAGTAGGCAAACAACATTTAAAAAAAAGACCCCCAAAATGACAAAAAAAGACAAAAAGAGTTGGCAGGCTAATACTGCTTTGCAACCCTCCCAGTACCTGAGACTGAACTATTGGGAATTACACTATCTCGCACACATACATACACATACAAACACACCCATAGACAAACTATTAGGTGCAGTAATGAAAAAAAGGTTATCAATAAAATAACGTCCTCTGGAGTGAAGTTACTACTGTAATGAAAAAAATAAAAGTTTTCCACTACTAAAAATCAGCATGGCCTCAGACTGGCTGATGTCTGCATTAGATACTGACATAACAATAAAACTTCATAAATCTGACATCTTACAGTTACTATACATACCTTGCGTGGCTCTAACAACAATCGTGGTGAACATGCTGTCTCCTAGTCTGTTCCTGGCCATGACACTGAACTCGTACATGGTAGAAGACATCAGGTTGTACACGGTGTATCTGTTGACGTTGCTGTTGACCTGTAGGGTGTTCCAGTCTCTGGCAGTCACTGCTCGATACCACAGGATGAAGGTCTGCTCACTCCCACCGTCGTAGGACGGCTGCCAGGTGACGTGGGCGGAGTTACTGCTGGTGGCCACAGACAGGCCGGTCGGAACATGGGGCGAGGTACCTGTGGAGAAGTCAACAAATTATGTTTAACTGCTATCCATACACTAGTGGGATCACATTTGTTGTGCATGTATGATGTTGCTGCCTCCATGAAAGGTACTGTTTTTCATCCATTCGTCTGTCTGTGTATACAGCATGTATGACAAGTGATTGGTTTGAAAGCCTTTGAATTGTAAAAAGAATGCAGAATATCATTCATATAAGACCATCAAGATGAGAGTGTGCATTACCCAATATTGGTGTATTTCACACCTAAAAGAATATTCTGTCAAAAGAAGCTAATGATTACGCAGTCTGAAAGCTTCAGTTGGCATACCTTGAATGAAGACGTGGCTTGTGACAGAGATGGTAGTGACCTCATTCTGTGCCAGGCATTCATACACACCATAGTCCTCTTTTGTTACCTCCCACAGAGACAGGTTTCCTCCAGCGATATCATACAGCTCATCATCCAGATCAATCCCATCCTACAGACAACAAAAAAATTGTTGTACCAGTAATGTCTCAATGTGCTACATATGGTCTCAATGACTGGTGCAGATATCAGAGTTTTGAATGACAAGAAACTGAATCCATCTTCGACATTCTCCTGCCTTCCAAGATGTGTATTGGCCTTACTGCTCATTTGAGAAACTTGAAAAGGACTGGGAGCAGTTTTACACTCACTCTGACAGTAGATTGAAGTATGTTGTAATTAAAAAAGGAAATACCTTTCTCCATGAGACAAACGGCATTGGCTCTCCAGTTGCAGCACACACCATGGTGATATCCCCACCGACTGTGATGTAGTAGGACGACTCTGGCTGCACCGTGAACTCTGGTGGGTCTGGGGACAACAGTGAAGACTGTAAAATCCTGGACTTTTTGGATTTAACTCTACTGGCTGCTAGGAGGAATTATGTATCTGTACTAACACACCAGTAATATGTGTACTTGCACAGCTTTAACACCTGCACCATACAAATGTGCTAAAATACCTGCATTAACACCTGTATTGACAAATTATCTATCGGTAACACCTGTAGCAAACACCTGTACTGATACACCTGTAACATACACCTGTTTGGACACACCTGTAACAGCCACCTGTACATACGGTGACTCCCCTCCGGATCCCAGCACATTCCTGGGGATACAGCTGTACAGGCCTGCAGACATGTCCGTCACACCCGTGATGACCAAGGTGCCGTCTCGGTCAGTTGACAGGGACGGCTCACCCGCAACGTCCAGCACACGACCGTTCTGACAGTGGGAGGAGAAAAATGTTATTCACATGCAAGCTGTCAATGTTCTGCTAGCAATACATGACTAAAATTCTTCATTCTACCTCTTTGTAGGCTCCCAATTCAATATTACAAGAGGATAAAAATATCAAACAAAATCTTAGAAACAATATAGGACAAGGGAAATGGTACCTTCTTCCACAGGATAGTGTGTATGGGAGGGTCAGCATCATGAGGGCAGCGGATACGGCCCACTCCCCCTCTTGGGATCAGCTGGGTGGCCGGCATTGGCAGCAACTGGGGAGGATCTGTGTCAAAAAATGTAACAGTTGTTACAAGAAGAATTCAGACTACCAAACCTGCTTATGTTACAACATGCATAAATGCAGAAAATGTATCTAGTACCAAATTGAACATGTTCACGTTTAAATTGAAGGATACAATGTTATCTGGTCCATAACTCAAGTTAACGCTGAATCAGAGAACATGTTCTTATAACTTTTCTAGTGATAACCCTGAACTCAAATACGATAAGATTTGCCCATATACTGTAAGTTTAACAGATCTTGAGAACAATAACTTACACTGAACCCTGAGATATGCCGTAGCTCTCGGTGCCACACCTATCCCATTGGTGGGACTGCACGTGTACATCCCGACATCGCTGCGCCGTAACCTCCTGATGATCAGCGTCCCGTCTCCCAGCACGTTGACGCGGGAGTACAGCGAGGTGTAGTAGAAGACGTTGATGCCGTCCCGTAGCCAGCGCATGGTCATGTTGGCAGGGAAGGCCTCCGCTTGGCATTCAAAGGCAACTTCTGAACCCACCACCCCTGTGGTGTTCTGGGGAGGCACCATGATGACAGGAGGACCTGAGACAAAGAAGCCATTATCAATAGACTTAACATTTAGCCATAACTTTTGGACTTGTGGACATGAAAGTCTTTTCTTTGAGACTGTCAAGGTATCTTAGAAAGTCTTTTTTAAATTCTATGCAACATGAATGAAGATTAACTTGGTACCAGGATGAGAATTTCCAACATTGCTGTTGTAAGCAACCTTACTTGATATGCATGACATGATATTTATGAAATAATAATTTTACAAAAAAATCTAAACGCATGCAAAGTTGCCTATAAACTAAGTAAATATTTCACACACAATAAAGAAGACTGAACGTACCAAATATGACCATCCTCATGGTGTGCTGTAGGTCCCCAGCCTCACTCTGTGCCGTACAGGTGTACACACCTGCATCTTCCCTCACCAGCGACACAATCGTCAGGCTGGTCTCAGTTAGTCTATACTTAACAGTCGGCATGATGGGCTGGTCTCCCTTCTTCCATCGCACCTGCAAATAAAAGGGAAACAACTGTTAACTCCACTGGGCAAGTAAGGAAGGAAGATGCCAATTTCAAAGTGATTCATCATCCAACTAGTCACTTGAATTTTAGGAGTCCTGAATGACCTAAAATAGATTTCAGAAACTTGGTTCTAATTTTAAGCACTGTGATTATCAATGAAGTCAAAATGATTAATTCCATTAACTTGGTTGTCCAATCAAAGAATTTAGGAACCTTGAATGAAGACGAATACACATCTTCTACAGAACTGAGTAGTTTGTGTACCTGTGGTGGAGGGTGCCCTGCTGCAACACAGAAGAGCCTCCCGGTGTCCCCCTGGTTGTACTGCAGCAGGGCTGGAGACTTGTCCAGGAAGGTGGGACGAGCTGGAACAGAGGAACAACCTTTTAGACTATCTGCTGTCTTCAGGTCAAAACAATACACTGATTAACTGAATATATTTAAAATATACTGTATATATTTATAAACACTCTTGGATTCTTGCTGAGTGTGCCTACAATTCATGACATTTTGAAAAATTCAACATCCTATTTGTTGGAAAGATTTTCTTTGTCTTGATGTGTTTCCTTCATACTCCTTTGTACAGCCCGCCCCCTCTCGATATGGTATTACCTGGGATTTGGTGACCTTATCTTATCAATATGCAAATAGTACAGTGTCATAGTGTGAGAAAATGCAGCAACAAGGAGCATCACTTCTTTTTGGGCTGGTGCTTTCAAATTGGCACATCAATACACCATGCCTTCACACCTTCTTGAGTAAACTTGAAGTTCAGTTAAATACCATACAACATGGTTAAACATTCAATTTAATATGGGTGTGATGAACGATATTTGTAATTTGGATGGAGAAGATTATCAACAGATGTGATTTATGCAGATGAGGGCCTTATTTACATTTATCTAACAAGAAAACTCTATATGGCATTAGCAGTAAATAATGGAGGTTCAAACAGAATCTGATTACTTAGGTATGAGGTTATAGGATCATAAATTATGTAATTTGGGGCATACAGTGCCGATCAAGGTGTTTGCTTAACACCTTTCTTACTAAGACCTCTCTTCTTCTATCTGTTAGTGTTACTTAGCTATGTGTACTGAGATGCAGATTTTCTCCCTGAGAGCCAGGTGCTATCATTGAATCAGATGTTTATCTTCCAGTTTAGCATGATTCTGTTTCAGTCAAAGAACCAACATGGCCTAGGATATTATTCATTAAAAAGCCTGACAAAAGATAATTGTTTTTCATTCACAATTTTGTGTTAACTTGTCTACTAGGAGGAGATTCCACACCACAGCTGTGCTACATCTGCCCAGTGGCACATACAAACAAGCAGATCTTGCTTGTCTGTAAATTACCGGCTAAAGAAGTCTGATCCCCATTAGGCATCCGGTTTAACCTTTGCAGACCTTCACTTTGAACTGAGTCATGACCCTGTAGACAGAGGTTGATGGTACAATCCTGCAGAATCTTTCGAGTTCCCTTCAAGTGAAATATAAATTCCTCTCAGGCGAAATGTTGCAAGTAGTAACAAGTCTAACCCGTATTATGATTGTACTCTACAATGTCCTTGGTCAGGAGAGGACTATAGTTAACACACCTCTAATTGTGGAGAACATGGTAACAGTACCCGGAGCTTACTAGTACTTGTAGAGAGCTGATGAAAAATTTCTAAGAGCTCAAATACATATAGAGAAGAATGCCTCATGTCCTTGCATGTACATACCTGCAGCAATATTCAAACTTGGTACATCTGTCCCAAACATCACAGCAGCTGAAGTCTGACCAATGTCAAAACTGATGAGAAGCCACAAATACCACCAACACACACTCTCCATAATCCAAACACTGTGAGTCCCTATAATTCTCCTTCACTACGTGTACATGGAAACATCCTTTTCTAACTGCTCTGGGTTTCAAGGACTCTCTCAGCCTGTGGACTAAGGGCACTGGGCCACTTCCCAAACATCAGACGTTATTCAAATGAGGTGTCAACAATGGGAAGGGGCGTTTGCATATGAAAAGCCACTGGAAACTAGGAAATTAGTGTTTTGTGTTATGATGGCGTGAACAAAAAATTAGTTACCAGGCTAACGAGTTTTCTCCTCCTCCTGTTTCTCACACCTAATCTAATGCACTATGACTCCTGCTACATGTGTATTAAAAAATAATTAGCGTCAGGTGACTTAACAGTTATTCCAAATTGTTATTTTTTGAAAATAACAGTTGTATTTCAAAGAAAGTTACAAGCCAATCGTGTGCAGGATTATAATAAGGGCTTAGCCAGTGTTTTTAAACTTTCAGCATAGTAAGTCACAGTGCTAACATAGATGTATTCTGTTGAATTCTATGTCAACTGATGGATAAAAGTTGATATAAATAACCTTTGATTCATTATACAAAAATATCAACGTTGATGAATGTTATCCAGACAAATATTAAATACCGGGTATCATTAATGGATCAAATTGCCTGTTTCCTTTTTACGTTCCACAGATAATTTTTTTCCATCTCCTGCCATCACTTCTGCTAAAGTGCATTGCCTTTACCCGTCACTAGGTGTCTCTGCTGTAAATATAAACAGCAGGAAAATAGCTCATTGGATTCTGCAAGTCTGCAAGCTGTAGAGGACATTTTCAGCAGCAGTCAGTTTGGGTTTTGGAGAAGAGACTTGGGCATTGTCACAACAGCTCATGGGAAAATATGATCCTAAGTAGGTGAATGGCCTGTGCTGCCCATCCCTGTGGTCAGAAAAAGATCCTGCTCACATTTCTGACATTGATATCATATCAATCTCATCTCTTTACCTGAGTTTTATGGATTGATGCGATACCATTCAGGTTTTGGACAATGAAGTCATTTTCATATCTGGGTTAAGAAGGACTTTCTTCAATCAGTCAGATATAAGGTATCTCATGGTCTCTCGATTGTAATATGTAAAATGCTTTTCATGTGGTAAAAGTGAACTGCAAAGGCCTCAATAAAAATGCCACCCATACCCCAACTAGCCTAACTTGATACCGTTACTGCATGAACTGTTTTATGAAATACTGACCCTTTAACCCTCTTCCGTAAAATAAGGGCTATTGAGAAATGGAAGGATATTACTAGTATCAAATGGACTGCAACACTGACAGAGTTTAAGTCAAAACTGACAAAGAAGGCCACTCTGATTTATGTGAACAGGTGGTCCTTTTAGATTCTTAGGATTCTTAATGCTTGTGTCAATAACGTAAGGAACTAACAATTTCCAAAGAAAGTGGTTACATTGATCAGCTGGTCGTTATGTAGAGGTGGTCACTCGTACTGGTTTGACTGAAATCCACCTGTTTTCTCCTGCCCCTCCCCCAACAATCAGACAATGTCTCTCTCTTCCCCTAGTATCTCTCCCCTACATGCTCCACTGCTATTCTGCAAAGACACTCTATTGAAGCCACGTTCCACCCAGCTTGGTGAAAGGGAGTCCACACACCCTATCCCCTCCCACCATGTCAGGTGATCCTATCTCTTAAGTGGGGAAACTTAAGCACCTCTGACCTCTTAAGTTGTTAAGACATCTTTTATTAGTTTAAGGAGTCTAAATGGGTTGTCAAGAGAAACTGGCTTCTTGGAAGGAAGCAGATTTCCTGTGCGGTTGCCCAACATCAACAATTCTGAACGGTGAACCAATAGATTAAAGAGCACACAGCTGCCCATGGTATACTTTTAGCTAGTGCAAGGCAGAAAGCTGTTGAAAAAGTTTTGAAGGTTTGAGTTCAAATCATGTATAATCTGCTCTAAAATGACACTAACAAAAAACATAAAAAGGAGTGTGTTACTGTTGAAAACCTTTTTTCATCATTTAGAGCTAGCAAGAAGGAAGACTTAAAAAAAGGAACAACCTATCTTTAGATAAAATGGTTAGCCACAATAGTAGATACTAACATTAGTAATAAGAGCAAGGATTGATGAGAATTACTACTCAGTATTACTAATAATAAGATATGGTCAAACCTAAATTGACTAAGAAAGTGAGCAAAACCTGGGACCAGCTGGCTACCATGACTTTACAGTCATGACAGTACTGTTACTTTTTAGTGGTCCCTTAGAATTAGATCATTTTCCCAACTGACCAAAGCATTAAGTCACTATAGACAGTGAAGTTCGACTATACTATATTTACAAAGACCATACAGAGTTTCTTCTTCCAAACGCCTAACATTTGTCATAATTAAAAGTCTAATGGCAGGACAGGAGCATAATGACATCTCTACAGTTCACTGGAGTGGACCTAATGGTACAAATGTAACACTATACCAGAAATGCAGCTTGGTCACCTGGCTTGCCCTTTCAAAATTGCTCAGGCCAGAACAAGTTGATTTGTTGGTTGTTTTTAACCCAGACATTTATATTTATTCTTTTCTAGTTTGCTGTCCTCTTGCCTATAGCAATTTTTTTACAACTAAATGTCACAGAACCAATGTAATAAATTAGTGTGGCCTAAAAGTACACTCAGTGAGTAGCATATATTCTGAGTAAAGAATTTTCAATGTCTTAGCAAAGAAAGTGTTATTTTGATATAAACAACATACAGGAACATTTGTATGTCAGATTGTTTTGGCCAGCAATTCTGAGTGAAAACAAATGCCTTAGGTATAGATTACTTCAATTTGTACCTTAAATCACTGTTCTAATTAACTGCCTGGCATTCAAAGACGATGCTTTCTGGAAAGTTCTGGGTTTCGTCCACCATGTTGGATTAATGGATGGTGTTGACAGACTTTTTACACAATGACCAAGAACAGGCCAGACAAATTGACCTAGTAATACTGTTGTTTGAGGGCATTTTGGTCAGACTGGTCAAAGGTAATTTTGAGGTACAAAGAAAACTATGGCCTACCATACACCTTGAGATGTACCCATGTCCCATTTTTCTGGGCGTTGTCCACACGGTCGAGAAACACAACCTTGCACTCGTACCACCCCGCATCCTCCGCCAGCACGTTGTCGATCTGTAAGGAAGCTTCTTGGAACAGGCTGACTCGACCTTGGAACTGCGGGTCGATGTGGGGAGGGTAGCCGTTGAACAGAATGAAGACGGGGATGGCCACGCCCTGCTTCTGCCACTCAATGACGAATGGGAGGACACCGTTGGGGTACTGGACGTCGCAGGGCAGAACGGCGCTCTCACCGTAACGAGCAATGACTTCTCTTGGTGGGAGGGCAACTGTGGTTGGAGAAAAGGAAAATGCTTGTTATTGGGAAGTTCTTTATAAAATATGGGTCAAGTATCGAGTATGGATTCCACAGTCTGGAAATGAAATAAAATGAGACAAGAATTTGGTGCAAAGTAGTAATGTTCATGGCCATTGGCAACAATCCTGCTTTACAGTAATTTGAAAGATTACCGGTATTCTTTGTATTAATAATTTTTATAAAGGCATGGATCTATAAAAGGCCTTGCATGCACCTTCTCCAGGTCCTCAAAACTACTAATACTACTTCGCTGTAATGGAACTGTTACAGTTAGTTATAGGCAGACCAGAAATTGTCTGAATTTCTCTCCGGTAACTAGTGGGCTGACTTGCATTATGCTAGCTACGAGATTGCTGGGCCCTAGATATCATGCCAGGTGGTCTTATGCCATTATGGTATTATGGTAAAGTGCCTTTGTTCCCAAAAAGAGCGGAAACATTCATACCACTAATGTTGATCCTAATTGCTTTGGTTCTACCAAGCTGAAAATGGCCAAACAGGGTGAATAAATTGCCCAGAGAATTTAGTCAACCAGAAAATGTCCAGCTGGGTACCCGAGGTCTTAGCGTAGCCAGCAGAATTACATTTAAGTTGACGTTAATCTTATCCTGAATTGCATGACGTACAGATCTCTGACCTGAGGATTTTAATGCATGTTCTATTGCTTGATTTTGACACATTGTAACTCTTAACACGTGAACAAATTCCGTGATGTTGACTTTCGGATCTAGCCATGGCCATATTGAATGAAGCATTATGGGAAACTAAACTATTACTAAGTCACTTCTGATTGGACCACACTCTCTGCACATTGTTCTGGGGTTCGACAAGGTCAATTGGATTGATCATGCAGCGTTTCTAGT
>NW_017803932.1:1560561-1563188 GCF_001625305.1 Branchiostoma belcheri | reverse complement strand
CCGGCAATGAAT
The DNA here is from genome assembly GCF_001625305.1 of Branchiostoma belcheri. Classification (NCBI taxonomy): domain Eukaryota; kingdom Metazoa; phylum Chordata; class Leptocardii; order Amphioxiformes; family Branchiostomatidae; genus Branchiostoma; species Branchiostoma belcheri. The sequence continues at coordinate 1,563,176 of NW_017803932.1, read as the reverse complement.
GCACTTCCAGACCTCGGACCTTAGATGTGTCACAGCTGCGTCTTATCCCCTTGGCTGGAATAGCAATTATTTACAACTTGCCCATCTACACCCAAAACACACCACGTCATGAGCTATATATGACATTCAGTTATGGGTCTCACTGTCCTATTCACTCAAACTGAAGGAATTATACACTGTGTAAAATGCATAGCATTTATACAACAACTTCGTAATACACCTGTCACAATTACTTACAGCACGTAACAAATTAAGTTACAAGCATTAAACTTGAATTTTGGTCTAGTCAATGATGTTTTGACATTTTGATAATCCTCTTAATACAGCCATGAAAAAACTAGGGATATCTTCCTTTTTGTTCAAGCCGGATACATCTTTGTTGCTTACATTTGTATACACACACTTAATTTGATTAAAACCAATAAAGCAATGAAGCAGGCTTTTAGCTAGGATTTTTTTGGTGGGCGTCCATTTTTTTTTAATTGTATGCTATGCACAGTGAAGACATGCTGAGTGCAAGATTTTAGGGGGGCTTTTTTGAAATTCATAAGGCTCTCAAACACTACTTTCTGCATTTTCAGGTGTAAATTTGATTTTTTTCCTTCAGTAAACCATCATTTTTGTATTTATAGTAAGGCTGAAGGGAGGCATGTGTGCATGGCAGGGGTTGGGAGTGGAAAAAATAGGGCGTCTTTAGGGTGCCCTACAAAAAAGTAGGGCGTCCAATTTCTTATTATTTTCAGTACAGGGCGTCCAAAAGACACCCTGGACATGTACACCCCCTAGCTAAAAGCCTGCAATGAAGTAAAATACTGTAGATCTTATATATGCATTTGCCTGTAGGTGTTGTACTGAGCTGAACCTGTAACATTGCCCAATGCAGTTATTTAAGATTTCAAGCTCAGTGGCACCTGGGGTGTTCCTATAACTGGGATACATCCCAGGCTGCAGCTGTAAGAGGATAAGTGGGAAAACAAAGTCTATTGTTTTATTGCTATCACAACCTTGGCAGTACATTAAGGGCGGAAACCGAGATCTTGAGCTTGGTTGTGTTACTGTAACTCAGTATTGAATTGGAAGGACATTGTATGTACAAGTAAATTGTAACTCAGGACACAAGGCCCCAAATCTAGGGCATAATAAGAAGGAGAAATTTTTACCTTGTTCAGTGTAATAAAATGAACATAACACTTTCTCTAGCTGTTGTAATGTGTCAAGATGAGGAAGCAAGGTGAAACCTAAATATCTTCTTGGACTTGGATTGTAGTAGTATAGAGCATCCACACGAGTACAAAACTGTGCCTTGCAAACTTGCATTTTCAAAGATTGTCTGAAGCAGCAATTTGCACAACCAATTGCACAAGGCTGTAGCCACAGGTCAATGATTTATACATTAACTCACTTAGAAGACCCTTTCATAATACATTTTAGTCGACCTTTGAACAAAAGGCGGGTGAAGCCAAGTTGATTTCTTTTCCATTAAGTAGCATATTGTGCAGGTAGAGGAATACTCGCAGCCATTTCAGTGATTATTGGTTTCAAGTAGCCTTTGTTGCAGTCTATACAGTCTAGTGCACAAAACAGCTGAGATATACAGAGTACCTCTTTTTTGAAGAGGTACTCATGAAGTTTTGACCCGTTAAAGTGCTTCAAATCAAGCCAGGAACCTAGTTGTTCAAATCTGTTGGTGATAGAAAATTATAATGACACTGGGTTTGTTGATCCATCATCATGATGATCTACAGTTTTCTTCCAAGGACAGATCTTTTAGTCGAGTTGCAGGGTGTGAAATCATATTATTTAATTATATGCATATGATTACATAATGTGAAAAGTTGTCATTGTCAAGCTGAACTAAAGCAAAATCAAACCTCCGGGTATATAGCACAGGAGGTGATCAGAAAATCATCAGAACCAGTAGCTTATTAACTAGTTACCTCTCAAAACAACCTTGTTAGTTGTCACAGTCGTTTTCCTAAGAATATCCTAAGCCTCAATATCTGCCATGCTGACTTGGATTCCGCTCTGGTCAGTTAAACACAATGTTTGTCCAGATTTAAGGGTGACAAACGCCAAAAAGGACTTTACAATAGAGCAGGTATGTCCCTAACATACGCCTCCCCATTCTTTGAATCTCCAACAACATATTTTGACATGGAAGAGAGCAACAGAAAGCCTGAAAAATGATGTTGATGTCATGGTTAACATAATGGACAATTGACAGATAGCATCAATCTGTGGCTTCTTTAGAAATATGTGATAGTAGGTGTGGTATCACATAATGGTTTAAAAAGTCAAAGTTATGGCAGTTTGGTATTGATTAAAGGATTGCACAGGACCGGATAACGTTGCCTGCTCCACTAGACTCTATCCCAACCGGGTTCTTTTGTAGCGGAGCAGGAAACCATGAAGCGTTCAATTTAAGAAATACATTGTACTGGAAACCTTCTAGGAAATAACCTATGAGATCATCTCTGTGACGTAGAGTCAGGCTTTAGAAAGGGGCAGTGACACAGCAAATGTCTTTAAAATCTCTTGTCAACATTCTCTTGGACACTGGCAAGCAAACAGCCGGGCGCTTGCTAAATTGATAATACCCGGGTGGCAAAAGAATG
>NW_017803932.1:1551739-1560541 GCF_001625305.1 Branchiostoma belcheri | reverse complement strand
GTCATTTTGCCCTTGTTAAGTCTTTTTGCCCTTGTTTGTAACAGCTGATCGTTCTAGTTACTAGATATTTTATTATGAAAGTTTTTTGTATATGTAAACTTTAATCATCATGTTTTATGGTAACATTAACAGGTACAAAATTATGCTATTCCACAAGTCAAACTGCTGCACAGAAAATTGTTTTTGACAACAATCCAACTCTGCAAGCGATTAACCTACTCTTAACAGCATTTCATAGCAGGGATATTAGCCTTTTTTGTGAGAAACATAAGCGTACATTCATTGCCTTTGGCAGCTTAACCAATCACATAACAGTGTTCGAAATACCTGTCTGCAGTCTGCAATCTGCAGATAGGTTTTCAAGATTGCAGAAGAAAAATTTATACAATCTGCAATTTTGCAGCAGGAAAAATTGGCACTTGGGATTTGATGCTTTTGGCCCCAAGGACAGACAACACTTATTATATAATAAGCTCCTGTTTTGAAACAACAGGAGCTTCTTCACTAATTTGCATCAACCTTGTCTTGAATTGCTTAATATCTTTTGTTTCCTTTTGGACTTCCAAAAATTTGTCTTCACTAATTTCTGTATCTGTATAGCCGGTATAACCGCCTTTCGGCGTAACACACCAGCTGCATATCAGTCAATAGTTCGTGCTTATAAACCTGCAAGATTGTAGTATGGAGGCTTGTGTATTTGCAGAAAGTATTTCCAAATTGCAGAACAAAATTTTTACTCTTCTGCAATATTGCAGAGCACTGAAAAAAAGTATTTCGACCACTGCCTAAATATCTTCTTGGACTTGGATTGTAGTAGTATAGAGCATCCACACGAGTGCAAAACTGTGCCTTGCAAACTTGCATTTTCAGAGATTGTCTGAAGCAGCAATTTGCACAACCAATTGCACAAGGCTGTAGCCACAGGTCAATGATTTATACATTACTCACTTAGAAGACCCTTTGATAATACATTTTAGTCGACCTTTGAACAAAAGGCGGGTGAAGCCAAGTTGATTTCTTTTCCATTAAGTAGCATATTGTGCAGGTAGAGGAATACTCGCAGCCATTTCAGTGATTATTGGTTTCAAGTAGACTTTGTTGAAGTCTATACAGTCTAGTGCACAAAACAGCTGAGATATACAGAGTACCTCTTTTTTGAAGAGGTACTCATGAAGTTTTGACCCGTTAAAGTGCTTCAAATCAAGCCAGGAACCTAGTTGTTCAAATCTGTTGGTGATAGAAAATTATAATGACACTGGGTTTGTTGATCCATCATCATGATGATCTACAGTTTTCTTCCAAGGACAGATCTTTTAGTCGAGTTGCAGGGTGTGAAATCATATTATTTAATTATATGCATATGATTACATAATGTGAAAAGTTGTCATTGTCAAGCTGAACTAAAGCAAAATCAAACCTCCGGGTATATAGCACAGGAGGCAGGCCTCGAAATTAACTTTTTTCACTATTGTCCCAGAATTGTCCCGAACATAGATTTCAGTTGTCCCGAACTGAATATGGACTGTCCCAGCCTGCTTTTCAGGAAATAAGTTGATGACAAAAATAAGAAAACAACAACTGAATTTGTACTACTTGAAGTCCACTTTATTAGTAAATGTAGGGAAATACATGATAATATCATGGGCATGGCACCGTCCCTGATATTTGGAATCCCTGATTGGTCAAATTTAAATGTTTGTCAGAGTATTATATATTTATAGGCTGCCAGCAGTCTGCAGCAGGATGGATGGATCGCGTTCCCAAATGACGTGGATGGTCTTAGAATTTTCCAATTGCCCCAAAATTGTCCCGAAACGTAATTTGAATTGTCCCAAGCTGAAAATTTAGTGTCATTTGACACTGGGACAATGTTAATTTCGAGCCCTGAGGAGGTGATCAGAAAATCATCAGAACCAGCAGCTTATTAACTCAAAACAACCTTGTTAGTTGTCACAGTCGTTTTCCTAAGAATATCCTAAGCCTCAATATCTGCCATGCTGACTTGGATTCCGCTCTGGTCAGTTAAACACAATGTTTGTCCAGATTTAAGGGTGACAAACGCCAAAAAGGACTTTACAATAGAGCAGGTATGTCCCTAACATACGCCTCCCCATTCTTTGAATCTCCAACAACATATTTTGACATGGAAGAGAGCAACAGAAAGCCTGAAAAATGATGTTGATGTCATGGTTAACATAATGGACAATTGACAGATAGCATCAATCTGTGGCTTCTTTAGAAATATTTGATAGTAGGTGTGGTATCACAAAAGAACCCGGTTGGGATAGAGTCTAGTGGAGCATTTTAAACCATTATGTGATACCACACCTACTACCATAATGGTAGTAGGTGTGGTATCACATAATGGTTTAAAAAGTCAAAGTTATGGCAGTTTGGTATTGATTAAAGGATTGCACAGGACCGGATAACGTTGCCTGCTCCACTAGACTCTATCCCAACCGGGTTCTTTTGTAGCGGAGCAGGAAACCATGAAGCGTTCAATTTAAGAAATACATTGTACTGGAAACCTTCTAGGAAATAACCTATGAGATCATCTCTGTGACGTAGAGTCAGGCTTTAGAAAGGGGCAGTGACACAGCAAATGTCTTTAAAATCTCTTGTCAACATTCTCTTGGACACTGGCAAGCAAACAGCCGGGCGCTTGCTAAATTGATAATACCCGGGTGGCAAAAGAATGGCGAGAAAAAACAAGTCGGGGTTCCTTCTGTGTGCTTACCGCTAACAAGACAGTGTGAAAAATGCGACAAAGAGAAAAGTCTATTATACTGTATGCTAACGTCGTGACTCAATAATACACAGTCATTTAGTGGTACAAAATGGAGTAATACGCAGCGATGATAGCAGTACAAAGGCCATGTTTACAAAACTACGGTTCGGGTATTAGTATTGCTGTGCAACTGTGACCGACCTTGTGAGATAACGGACCGCAACTTGGCAAGAAGTAACACGGTAGCAAGTTGCCATCCCCACCAGAGAACACCCATCGCCCTGTCTCCTCTCCTTTCTTCCCAGTACTTGGTCACGATTTAGCTACGATCTAGGATGCATGTCTTCTCACTGTTGATAACGTCTGGGTTGTTTGTCTTGGCTTGGCTTCGGGACGCCGTCTTATTCCGGTCATCGTGTATCAGACCACAAACAATACTCCGCTTTCCCACGTTGTTACTTTCTTTCAATTGCCATTGAGGACGCTTTGACCAATCCTGTTACTTCTTTCTGAAGGGTATGGCGGGAAAAGCCTTCGAGAACCAATTGGAGTCCACAATTAGGACGCCATATCCAAGCACTGACCAATAGGAGAGGGGAACACATCACGCAAGGCATTTGATAAGAGAGCGGCATAACAGTACCACCCAGAGAATAGCTCTGAATTTACTTGCTGCAGATTCAGCACGGCTGAAGTTGGCCGCCGAAGCAAAGCAACATTGTAAGACCCATTTCCCTGTTCAGGGGGACGCAATGGTTGTTCCTGAAACCTATAACATTAATGAATTGCAGCATTTACTACCTTTAAGCATGGAGGTAAAAAAAGTTTATAAAAAGTTTCGCCTCCCACTGAAATGCCCAGGCCTGGTGAAAACCCGATATATTTACAGCGCATGATGAAAGTGTCCATCACAGAGCTAAATGAAATCAACACAAATGTACATACTAGTGTAACAAAAGTAATCCCAACCTTTTGTGCCATGTGAAGTGTTCAGGCCAAAGATCCGAGTTGAACCAGGTGGTCCAAGAAGAATACAAATCAAATCTCCTTCTTGTGTGGAGCTGATGAAGTGTGACAAAGGCGCCTTCTGGCGCTCAATTGTATATTGCACCATTCAGTACATTGTACCATTGTACCTCCATGGTTGTACAATATAAACCTTAGACAGCGTCGAAAGATAAGACCATAGCAAATAATTCTTATGGCTGGCATCAGAGTGGCAATGATTTTCTCCTGGTTTGGGAAAAAGTTGTTCTCAACTGTCAACATACCATGATGCCGAAAATGTTGTCACAAAAGCTCAAAACCGTTGAAAGCAGGGTATTATTGAACGTAAGGATGGATGGAAGATGAGATTGAGATGAACAGACATCTAGACGGGCAGGTACTGTAGTACTGTTGAATACCTGTTGGCTATAATATCGTGTTTTGTTGACTGAAATGCAGGAATCATGTGTTAGTTGATGCCTTGTTTTCGTTTCGCCCCGTCGCGTTTAATTGGGAGTCTGCTGCGGAATTGTCATCCATAAAATTTACTTTCTGCGGCCTCAGCAGATAAAGATTGTGCTGAGATTTCGATACAACATAGCCCCTCTGAAAGAGATGATGAATAGGAAATATGGACTAAGTCTACTGGTAAAACGCGAAGGAAGAAGGAAATGTATAACATATGACCGTCATTTGGTCGTCAGTGGGTTGGGTTTAAATTATTGCTGACCCTCCACCGAGGTCAAAAATATTCAAGATGTTAAGAAAATTACTGCGTTCGGACGCGTCCTTCGCGTCATATTGTGACTTCGCCGCGAGACGATCTCCTTTGTGATGTGTAGTCTATTCTGAAAAGCAATCCTCAAAGAAACGCTAGGGGGAGCGAATAAGCCGCCAACTGGACAGGCACTTTCAAAAGCCGTCATGTCAGGCGCAGCAGCATACATGATGATACTAAAGTCTTTGTAGAGACTGTGAGACTTTATGATAATATGTATATACAGTATATATATATATTTTTTTTTCTATCATGTGCTAATGTAAACAATAGCCTGGATTGTAGCAGTCCTGGCTAATCATTGGTTTACAGCAAGGTTGCAAAGTTCTAGCTACATGCATAAGTCCTGGCAGTGGAAAGAAGATGCCGGTGTACTCTTGTTTTGAATGACTGTAGGTTGTTGTCAGTGATCCGGCTCACCACGTTGTCCGGAAGACTGTTCCAGATGTCAATTGCAGTATGTATGAAGGTTCTGCCGGTGGCGTGAGTTCTAGAGACCGGCACAGTGAGGGCATGTTTACCAGTGGAGAGGCTGCTGCGGGTTGTGCGTCTGATTGTGTAAGGTTTAGGAAGCATCTTTTTCAGGTCTGGTGGGCATGTTGACAGGTGCATTTTGTAGATTAGCGAGACAGCAGCCACCTGACGTCTGTGAAGTAGTGTTGGGATGTTCAGTTCAGGGATATATATATTATCATAATAATATGATGTTGTTGGTAGTTTGTATAGGATACGGCCAGTTGTGTTTGGGTCTCTGTGAAGCTAAGATTCATTTGTCAATTCTTGGTAATTTTGATTTCGACTGAGGTCGATTGTTGTGTTTAGCTGGATATCCTCGATACACGCTCGTTATAGTACAATTGGCTACACGATATTTCTAGTCCCCGACCAAATGCGCTGTCATTTCGACAACGTTACGACAATGCAGTGCGCGAAGAAAAGGTCAGGCGTGTTCATGCAAGCTCTATTAATATTGGGGTAGTTATGTATTGAACGTAAGCACATGTATCTAAATGTATAAACGCTGTGGGGGATATGATTATAACGTCTTGTGCTGTAGTCAGGTTAGAAATGTGTTCGGTTGTGATATATAGTACATTAGTTGGAATACTAAAATGGCTTTTATTATTCTGTACAAAAAGGGCAAACGGTTGTTTAAGTACATTATATTGAAATATTTTTTTCCTGTTAACGTTGGCAAAAAGTCAATACACTCAGTTATGCGCATGTTCCTGATGTATGTTATGTTTCGCGCAATGGTCCTGAAACAAGGCTTTCAAAGGAAAAACACACGCATGCGAGAATTGTCACTTTTGCAATCCAAGTAAATGTATCATTTGATTTAAATTCTGTGCGTTATAAGTCAATTTTCAAATAAAACGAATAGAGCCATTTAAAATCCGTTGTTTAGGATTATGGAAAAAAAAAGAATCGGACATAATTTTGGCTGTTGTGGCCGTCAAAATAATGTTTGAAGTATGTTTAGAAGTTTATGTTCTGCGAGCAAAAATCATCTTTTGTCTAGAGTGCAAATTTTCTCTAAATGCGTTGATTTAAAGAGTGAGGTATCAGGTTCAGCCTGGTAGAACAAAGCATTGTACAGATAATCCTGCCGATTAGGGTGGAAGCCAGAAACACAGGTGTTCTTTCGGGACGCACCGTATGTTGAGTAGTGGCCGTAAGACCCAGACTACTTTCACCGGCGACCACAACTAAACACGGCAGTCTTTGACTTTGAAACTTAATCCTTCCACCCTAGCAGGGATTTTCCGTCACGCTTACTGGGATAATAAGGGCTTTCCGCGTCCAGAAACCCAGGATTTTTACTTCACGATTTGTTTTTGATTGTTGTTCGGCCATGCTCAATGAAATGGTGTCAGAATCTATTGATTTGCAGAGTAGAAACAGCGGCCAAACGGGTGGTTTTCGCAGCCTTGAAGTCTGTGAATCCATGAATCTTCGAAGTCTTAGTTTCGTTTTCAAGGGAAAAGAAAAAAACAACAACTGCACATGAATCAAACTTAATCTTATCGTTTCTAGATGTTTGATGACCTATCGACCTTATAGATGGCCGATCATTCAAACGCAAGAGCTCGTTCTACAGCTATGGCTTGTGTCATCCATCCTTTCCCACATAAAAATCAGAAGAAAATGACGACCCCCTCGATAGAATATGAAAAGCGGCAAATCTTGTAGTTACGACTCCAAACAGTCCGTGAAACTGGACCAGTTGTCTAGATTAGATGTGTTTATAAGCATGTCCGCTCGAACTGAGCGGTCACCATTTTGTGGCGGGGACATACAAAACGCCAGTGTAGAAATCCGCTGAATTAGATTAACATGTTTCCCCTCCGGCACAGCGGCACAGGGAATCAACCTATAATCTACTCTAATGCCACACTGGCGACAATCTGCCTAATATGCACTCACAGACCACTCAGCCATCCGTGATGTTAGGAACAACCTTCGTTTGGAGCCATTTATCCAATTAGCCACTTACATAGTCTACCAAGGACGCTTTTCTTGAAATAATCTCTAGATGTACCCAACGCGACGTCCTTCTGATACATTGTGTCCTTAAAAAACTACTGCGTTCTAGTTATCTATCTTCAACAAAGTAAAACAAGAAAAAAAGGTCACATTTTACTTCCATTTTCCTCTTTTAAAATCTCCACGATCCGAGAGCCTCTTGCTTTAGAGCGGCCGACGGTGTTCTTCTTACAACTAGAATATGTGTATTACATATCTAACACAAAACAGTCACAACAAAGGAGGTTGTGACTCTTATTTTGTGTCACAACATAACTGCACGGTTGGCGTACAACACTGTAATAAATTGTTTCAACCATGTGAACGGTTCGTATCAAGACCTTGTAGCAATTAGACAAATTATTAGTAAGATTACTGAGAAAACCCTGTCTAAATGGAACAGTTCAGTTTCTATTGAACAGAACAATACAGGAAAGTAACAACGAGAAAACAAATAGTACTCTTATATGTAGGTACAGAAGTCTGTATTACAGATAAGAAAGTTTACAAAATTCGTGGGAGGGGAAAATGAGTCAATAGTTGAATATCATTGCTGGTAATCGGGATATGTAGCCAAATGACGTCAAATAAATCAGATCAAACATACAAGCATGCAAAAAAAATCTCTGAAAAAATAGGGGACATCAATTCTCATCAGCGGTGATGACAAAATCACTCACGAGAAACAGATAGCTTTGTTTCTCTGTCTCAGCTGAAGATTATTTCCACTACAGCAAATTGCCTATTAATAATTACATGAGATCCCACCAAGTAAATCACTTTGGCTACCACAGGATATAAACATTCTTCCTTCCCTTAAACGCTACATTGCAAAGTAGTCAAAATGGGAAAAGTACCTCGCAGTTTGTGCTTTTGAATGTTTCCTTGGACGATTGAGACATTGGTTGGATCAGTCGGACTTTATTTCTGAGACAAGTGGTGGTTTAATTACCGTGTGAAGTATCCCCCCGACTGGTGGGCAAATAGCAGACGGCTCAGACGACTGATTATTCGTCCTCCGCTCCTCCCAGTAATTAAGGCACTCCTGAAACTTGAGTCCTCCAGGTAAAAACAGAGATTAGTCCACCACGTGTACACACAGGATCCAGTGGTGTGTGAAACACACTTATCCGAAGATCTGACCTACCATCGACAGAGACGCGCACAAGGACAAAGCTCTGTAGAGCCAATTTAACAGTAGGTCTACGGGTGGTCCGCGCACCTTAGTGTTATAACCTGACTACTGGACATGTGTGCGTAGGAGACACTTGTAGTAGGTAAAGTATGTAGTAAAGTAGGAGACACTTGTAGGATCTCTGAGGTCTGTGGTTTGATGTGTTTTAAGTAGATGTGTTTTTTTTATTGTACGAAAGTCCATACGAGTTCATGTCCGTCACATGGAAGCCAAGTCACATACGACTCATCCACGACACGTCCTGAGAATACCATCGAATCCATATGGTTATAAAGCGTCTGTCAAGATGGGTTCTAACAAAATCGACTTTGACACATGCACACATACAAACACACACACACACGCGCGCGCACACACACACACACACACACACACACACACACACACACACACACACACACACACACGCACAAAAAACCACGCAGGTGTGCGCTCGCACATACACAAAGAAACACACGTTGTTGCGAGCGCGTATGTGTGTTTATGTGTTTGTGTGTATGTGCGTATACTAGTGTGTGTGTGTGTGTGTGTGTGTGTGTGTGTGTGTGTGTGTGTGTGTGTGTGTGTGTGTGTGTGTGTGTCGCGTCG
>NW_017803932.1:1547762-1551719 GCF_001625305.1 Branchiostoma belcheri | reverse complement strand
GTGTGTGTGTGTGTGTGTGTGTGTGTGTGTGTGTGTGTGTGTGTGTGTGTGTGTGTGTGTGTGCGTGCGTGCCTGCATGTGCATGCATCTGTCTACGCACAAACCGGTTGGGTCCATTAGTATCACCGTATCCATGCAATTAGCCAAAAAGCCTCAGACGGGGTATCCAGTTGCATACGTCGCCCTGCTAATTAAAAGGTTATTCAGAAACCACTCACGCTGTAGTCCTCACGAAAATTGCGACAATTTCCCCACCTGAAAGGCACTCATTGATGGCAACACAAACACAATACTGTTAACATATATGGTTAAGAACAGCGATCAAACACAATTCAGTTCAATAAAGGGTGGAGCAAAATTTGATAAATCCAATGCGACACGACAAGCTTGTTCCGCGAACAGAAAGGATTTTTGACACCTCGCTACACTATACCTAGGGACGGCTGTACTCGTGAGTAATTTGTATACCTGTTGAGTCCGTAACAGGCAAACAATGTGAAAAGATAACTCAATGAGTACGTTACACCATGTGGGGGTAAGAGGAGGCCAACAATTGGCAGGTAAAGGGCCTCCCGCTGAGAGGACATTCCAGAAACGGGTGCCTTTCCCCAACAGACGTTGACTCTGACATTTGTCTCAGTCTGGACTTAAATACATTAGACATGAAGTGTTAATGTTTCAGCTCTAAGGATAGAGATGGCTATAGAAATCAGTAATTTTAAATCAGTAAAATTAAAAATCAATGTTTTGTCGATTACCTCCTCCAAAAAGGTTATATTTTCGGTTATATGTGTGTGTGTGTTTGTGTCTGTCTGTCTGTCGGTGTGTGTTTGTCAATACGATAACTTGAGAAGGCTTAGGTGGATCGTCTGGATATTTGGAATGTGGGCAGATCTTAATGAGACTTTGAAATTATTAGACTTCCTGGCAGCTTGCCATGGTACTGCAGTTGAACCTCCAATTTTGATACTCGTTTGCTGGGCATGGGTGGATATCTATTGCGCTCGGGAAGACATAGATATGCTTGGGCCACCAGCAGCTTGTTCTGAAAGTGCTGGTGCGTTTTTGTTAAAATTCGAAATCGAAAGAGTATAACCCAGAAAAACGTTCATGGATCGTCGTGATTTTTGTCACATCCGAGGATACATGTGTAGGACAGCTTTTCTCACCAGAAAACAGCACATTTTGCTGTTATATATATATATAAACCTACCGCACGATGATGTGACAGTGCTTTGTAGATTTCTCTTTAATAACTGCCTCCGGAGACACATTGGTAGCTGTAAAATGTGCAGGTTAATTAATCAGAATACTTTCTCCAACTTGGTGTTGTGTATTTCAATCACAATATCTACTGTTTTTCCTCGAGCATTTTTGTAAAGGGGATCCTGTGTCCCTTATACTTAAGCACTTGTCTACAGTAAGTCAGTTTCTCTCATGGCACGACTTAAACTACATACATCTTCCCCCACCATGTCACAAATTTATGGGCCCTTTTCGATCCGGACGTGGGGAAAGGGCCATGGACTTCAACCATCATCATTCGCAAAGGTGAAGGTCCCGTCCGCGGACCCGACGTGTGTGCCAGGTATTTCCCGTATTATTGATCAGGTGTATTTGATTTCGAATCCACCAACTTACATGGAAATCTAACGGCAACACAGAACTATCTTGTATTCGGTAAAGGTCACTTGTATTTCGTTACCACTGATTGTTTTATTATTCACTCTCTGTGCCCACGTACGGATGTAGATGTAGCAATTGCATGCTGAGCCGAGTCAAGATTTCAAGACATTTGACATTCGCAGGCAAGCCACACCAGCGGCGAGTGGCCATGGACAGATTGGTTTATGATAACATAAGTCAAGGAACACTTCAGACTCGGGATAAAACGCAAATGCATTGGGTTCTTGCGGTCCTATTTATGACAAAAAAGGCATCATAGTGCATGTGTATGGATTAGATACATCTCTCTGATTAACAAAGAATTATCATATATATTCATATCATGCTGAACGTGGAACACAGATAGACTGGTATCGTACATTTCACAAAGCACATTGCACATATTATTCATACAGAGACGACCATCGAAGAAACAACAACACTGCAATAAGTACAACCTAAAAAGCAGTACAATAGATATAGCGTAAAACAGTCCATTTTATTTTTTTTATGATCGTTGTATTGCAGAAATGAAGAGTATATAAAAATGGTGTAGTTAGTTCCAGTTCACGTTCAAATGCCATCTCCGGTACGACTGATGTCCCTGTTGTGTGGGCAGGCGGGGTTTACATATGTTCTGAAACAGGTGGTTCCAGAGTACATGCGGAATGATACTTCCCCCCTCTAGAATATCATTCATCCCCTGACCTTTCACGTCCTGGCATATTGATCAAACAGTGGTTGGGCAAAATTATCTAACGCATTCTGCAAAGTATTACTAAGTACACATGTCCTATGTGCTCAATCACAACTCTTTTAAAAGTAAGGCCGAATTTCCGCATGCCGTCGCCATTTTGACATGAATTCCTGTCCACCCGTGTTCACCGTAAATTCAAAGCTCCTGTCACACATTCAGAACCTTCCCCCGACTTTGCCCCGACCGTCAGTCAAGCAAGGTTGGCGCTAGTTTGGGAGCGGTCTGGCCAGTGTTATTAGGCCAAACTTTTCCTAATTTCGCGACGGCCACGTCCCTTCCCTTTCAGAACCATTTCTGACTCAGTACATTAGCTACTCCCAAACGCGCCCGGAATACTTTGGAACCTACTCTCAACTACTGCACAGCTGACGACTCCCTCCTGGCTGATTCCCAACTTGAAATGGGGATAATCATAATCGAAATTGATGATTGAATTTTCACCCTTACAGCATGCTCTTCCGGAAAAGTCGTGAAGTCTTAGCTAGCGTACCCTCCGAAAGGCTACGTTGCCTCCAGTTTGAGGGGACAATTGTGCTGGTGCGACATGCTAACTTCTCGCTCATGAACTTCTTTATACCACCACCATTGAGTTATACCACCATTACCATTTACTGAGCATGATTTGGGGTGGACAGGGGGCAACATAACCCCCTGACACCCCTCCCTGGTGCCGCCGACTGTGACAGCAGCATGTCTATGTGCACGTGGATCAGGCCGCCGTCCGAACAGCTCTGTGGACTCTCCTGTAGACATCGTACTGGCTGTGTAGACAGTGTTGAACTGGGTTGAACTAGACACGTGACTGGAGATAAAAACACCGCAGCTACAATGTATTTATATATGAAGCTATTTTAGGCCACAGAACCATACACGTGACGAAAAATATGGTATCGCGGCTAGAAACGTTTTTGAGGTCTGGCATGCTGTGAAGCCACGTTTCCAGTGGCCTCTACAGAAGACGTGCCTTTCATTTGATAACCCGAGTCGCATTTTCTGTACTTAGGGATTCTGTGCTCGGCTGAAGCGAAATTTCAAACAACACAAGCGTTACATGGTCTATTTTTACCTTGAGGAGGGAGGTTATATTTTTATTTGACATTCGTTGTTCTTTTGATTTGTGTATGAGTAGGATAGGTCAACACAACATCAAGGACGAACTTTAGAATCTGTTGGGCATGTGGCTAGTCTTTGCCCTAGAGATCTAAACAGAAGTTGTAATGGATTTAGTAGCTTACAGGCATGTTGATCCATGGAGTTGATGTTTTCATACCCTGCGGAAAATTCCATGTCTAACTGTACAGTAGTCCTCGGAACATACTAGTAGTCACTTCTTTGTTGGCTTGTGTTGTTTCGCACAATCGGTGAAACCAAGAACGATAGAACGTCCTGGGTGAAACGCTCAAGACGTAACATACACACCTTGCACAGTAAGAACAAGATCTCATACCTCCCTGAAATATTTAGAGCTTCTGTAAATTTTGTTGCTTTATTCTGTCCCGTACATTATGAAAATTATGTCTCGTAGTTAGCATAAT
>NW_017803932.1:1547264-1547742 GCF_001625305.1 Branchiostoma belcheri | reverse complement strand
GAAGGATACANGTTTTTTTTAAGTCTTTTTTATTCATTTCAAGATAGAGAAAAAGAAAATCATGGCACAACAAAATTCGTGGCGCACATGACAACAAAACTGATACATGTACATAAAACCAGTAGACAATAAGGACAATACAAATAAGGCCATGTTGATTTGATTATATGGATGACATCCGCGCGCGCATGAATTTTTCGGCCGTTTCAAAAAAAAAGTTTTCAACCATACTGGCGAAAGACGAAATTGTAAAAAAATGAACTTGAAGACTAGATTATTCGCCAAACCATATTCTGTGCCATTTGCTCAACCCTCATGACCACGTAGATTTCATAATGAAAAGTAACTTTTTTTTTGCAAAACTTTTTTTTTATTCGCATGCGCGCATCAGTTTTGGGGCTCCCGGAGGATGTCATCCATATAATCAAATCAACATGGCCTAATATATAAAAAAATGCAAAAATCAAACAAAACTGAT
>NW_017803932.1:1519530-1547244 GCF_001625305.1 Branchiostoma belcheri | reverse complement strand
TCACTCACTCACTCACTCACTCACTCACTCACTCACTCTCTTTCTCACTCACTCTCTTTCTCACTCACTCACTCACTCACTCACTCACTCAGTCTCTTTCACTCACTCACTCACTCACTCTCTTTCTCACTCGCTTGCTCGCTCACTCACTCACTCACTCACTCTCTTTCACTCACTCACTCACTCACTCAGCTCGCTCACTCACTCACTCACTCTCTTTCTCACTCACTCGCTTGCTCGCTCACTCACTCTCACTCACTCACTCACTCACTCAGTCTCTTTCACTCACTCACTCTCTTTCTCACTCGCTTGCTCGCTCACTCACTCACTCACACTCACTCACTCACTCTCTTTCACTCACTCGCTCACTCACTCAGCTCGCTTACTCACTCACTCACTCACTCACTCACTCACTCACTCACTCACTCACTCACTCACTCACTCACTCACTCACTCACTCACTCACTCACCTCGCCACATGTTGTACGTGTTGTGCGTGTTAGGCGCCCACACAAGCGTACAGGGCCGATATGAGCTAGACTTGTTCGTGGGTCTTTTGTGGCATTTTCCTTATAGCAATGCATGTTTAATGTATCCCACCTATGGGAGAAGGTGAAGAGTTAATATGTGCACTAGTAGATAGACGTATCAAATGCTGAGAATTATAGAACACCGGTGTAACACTGACACTGATCCGGTCGGGATTCTAAGAAGCCTCCGTAGATAAGTAACTCAGGTGTACAGATAGTTCAGAGGCACATTTACCGCGATTTCTCAGTAGCGCCCGTCTTGATTATAAAGTTGCACAACCCACCAGTTGACATACACTACAATGTCACAGCCAACTTCTTGCTTTTAAAGGATAATCTTTTACTTTGCAACGAATTAGCTTGTCGAGGTGACCTTTTTTTCAAAAGTGTATTGCTTTTCAGCCGAACGGGGTTTCTTAGAAAAGGCTTAAGAACACAGAAGAGACGTATTCATATAAAAGGAAAAATCTTTTAACATTGTAGTCATTAGATCTGACGTTAGATATTTTGGAAGATAATGATATTGGACAATTTTATGGTCCAATCAAAGACGTTTCTGTAGCCTTTTAAAGGAGTTATCAGTTGCCCTTACTTTACCCCCACCCCGTCCGCCCATAATCTCCATGTTTACTCTACCCCACCTTTAAAATGGTTATGCCATTAAACGCTTTCCTGCCATCTTCCTTGAGTCTCCAGGTGAGCACCTAGCCGCTCCTCCCACGTCTTGCCCCGGCCGTTATGTAATGTGCAGGATTAGGTTTGTTATAGCGCGTAGGGGGGAAACTCCTACGACAAATGACGCACGTCTTTGGGCCTGACTCATGCCATTTACGTACGTCACTTTTAAGTTGTTACATAAGGTATTTTGTGTCAGGTAGGGGGATTTTCCTACTAGGGATTCCCTCTCATTTGTCGACGTCGGCTCGCCCACTCCCACGCACGTCTACGTGCCCTACTATGGGGATACATCACTTCACGACTTATATAAGAAAAGCCGTGGGTCTTCTGAGACGTGTAAGTGAGGTGAACAGAGTTTAGTGACTTGCTCTTTTGGCATCTTAGAACAAAGCAATTTTATACACTTGTTATTGTATTAGAAAGAGCGCGCGCTTTCCAAGTAGTGCGTCAACTGCGTTCAAATGACTGCTGATTTCGTAATGACAGAATGATAAGCACGTCAGACGTCAGGTGATGCTATAGAGGAAAACCAACGGCCATATCGATGATAAATCACACACCGTAGTCTTATAGAAAATCTACGTGTTATCTGCAGTTATTACGTACACTTGGTCGAATGGTGTGGGTAGGAGTTAAAAGTAGTGATCATGAAGCCATGACATTTCTGGCCTTGGAATCAACGGAGCAGTGCGACCTTCGAATTCTTGCATTGTTTTCTTCTCAACAATTGGCATCTTCATATTCGTCGTATGTTCACCAGATAAGGTTATATAGTTAAACTTACGGCGTGAGGCGCAATCACATTCGTTTGTACGCAGTATTCTTTATTTAAACATTATTACAGCACGAAGTTACGGAGACTTATTTTTACGCTACCAGTTACTCATCACAATATCACGATCATTACAAAATGAAATCCAATAAAAATGAAATACAAAGGAAAATGAATATCTAACACATTGAAAGTCGCAGTATTTACAGCGAAGCTATGATAGCGAGGACCGCCGACATACGGTAATACAACATTTTCCATCACAAGACAGGACTCATTCAAGGACAAGTTCGACACAACCACGACTTCCCCAAAATCACGGCGCCCACAAGTTGCCGTCGTAAATTTGTCGTACGATGTGACCGCGTCCTTACCTCACAGTGACGTTGGCACAACTGGTGAGACCCCAGTGTGTATGTGTGTGTGTGTGTGTGAGTTGTTTATTCCACGGACCATCGCAGATCCCGTTCGCTAATTACAAACACACAGGTCACTGGGCATTAGCTACAAAGTAAAAACTCACCCTGCCACCCCACTTCATTCATTCACTTGTGTCGAAAACGCCCCGCTTATCACAGATCTTTATCGCTCAATTACGAATGTTTTCATTGGAACCCAAAGCGTCTGTCGATTCCACTCTCTCCTTGAGTACAGCTGTGACAATAGTTTCCTCAATAGTGTGGTCTCGTGTCTTCACCAAAGAGCGCATAGCAATACACATGTCATAGGACGTTACCCATACATTTTGAGTGGGCAATGCTAGGATTATGTGTCATGAAATACACAAAACTATGGCTTACTGTGGTAGCTTTACAAGGAGGACTGTGAAAACCCGATAACACGACGTTATTCTAACAGTAGATCTAGTCGTATTTCTGTCATATTTGTTTCTGTGGACAGAAACGATCAACGAAGTGTTCGTGTAAGCCTATTTATTCAATTAATATTTCGCCCCCTACTTCTAATGATTTTTTTCAAACTGCCCTGCAAGACCAATACCATCTGCCCTAGGACGACAGAATGGCTTAATTGTGTTATTTTTCTTTTTTTGTCGAACAATTAGAGACGGGTCCTGTTGGTCTTTTCTTTATGTCCTTAAATGATTTTCACAGTAAGGCTGTTTGAATAATAGAATACAGAAGTTAACGCCAGCAAGCAGACGATATTTAGTTCCCAGTTAACGAGTACTCGCATTACGAAGATCTTGTTTCCTTTAGAAATTTTGAAACACGATCCAGATTGCCTTCTTTTTCCCTTTCATATCTTGTCAACAAAACAGACCTCCCCCACCGATTACCAATCAGCGTGTTTTTGTCACAGGTTACCACAACAGCGGAGAGCGGGATTTGGGCGGCTCATTACGTCATTTTCAGACGACTTGTGGCATTTGGAAGGAATTGTTGAAGTGATGAGTCATATCTCTCCGGTTTTGGTTGACTACCAGTGATGTTATCTGTGGCAGACATCATCATGTTCCGTCTTACTTGTTACAAAATATTGAGAACGCACGCCATTTGTGGAAATATTTCTTATCAGTTGTTTTCATGACAGGTGAATTGCAAATGTGAAACACCGCCTCCACTCAAGCTATTGTTTCCAGTGCCATGGAAACAATGATACACTATTGCAAAATAACAACTAACAAAATAAAAAGTATCTACTTTAAAAGACCTTCAGTATATGCGAATGTACCGGTAGTGCCATTGTGTGAATATAAACAGTAAAGGCTTGCGAGGGCACAGTTTTTCAGTAAGAGGTTTGTAGGGCTTTGTCTTGTTGCAGTTCCCATACCCAACTTAAGAATATCACAGGTGTTACTCAAGGCAATCCAACAAATAAGGCGAATGACGAGAACTCACACTGTAATCGCACATTGTCTGAGAGCAGGGGAAAAGTTTGGCATGGTATTGGCCAAGGAGGTTATGATTGTTCTGTCAAGAAACATGCGGTGTGACTTTTCTTATTTCTTAATTATCTTATCTATCTAGTAGTTGTTGTTTGGGGCGTTGTACATTTCCCAATAATGCAAACTTTCTTTTAGTATCCGTCCTTGCTATCTTATATGTGTTGAGGCATGGGATATTGGAGGAAAACATTGCCCAAATAATTCCATTGCAAACACAAACTTTCACAGTACTTTCCACGCACATAACAAGCCACCTGCCGTTTTCCATACGGTATAAGCATCCCGTAAGCTGGGATGATCCGGCCTCCCCAGGCCTGGCAGCGGCCGCCAGCAGCGGGAACACATGTCCGGATTCAGCGGGATGTACCAAACCGAGCCGCGGCCGTGGGCGCGCGTGTCACGTCCGCTGTGCCTTTTTTGCTGTAGGATTTTCGGCGAGGTTTTGATAGAACCGACGACAAGGATGTGCCACAGCTATTTTCACTGAAAGACGTCAGTTAATATGGTACGACACATCGTCATTGTCCGTAGATTTCCTTTCATTTGCTAGCTGCTGTCAGAAACCTGTATCGTCAGGAAGAACACGGCCCTGATACACACATAACCTGTCCGCAACAAAGAGCGGGGCAACTTTCGAGAGAACAACTGTGTTTCCGATACAACTTGACTGGGGAAATAGGTTATTTATTCCCATTTTTTACTTAAATAATAAAGACTTTTGAATCTGAAAGTGTGTTAATGCAGAACTAACCCCTGAAATCAGTCTAAACAAACCGTAACCTCAACTGTAGCTACGTGTAAGCATCTAAGGGTGACGTATGCACACATTTCATGGTTCCAAGAAAAAATATTTATTTAAAACGCTTTCTCAAGTTTATATCACAACTGTATATGATAATGATATTCTTCCAGGTTACTATTTTGTGAGAGACTGCCCCAGTTCACAGTATACAAAATCTAATACGTCTTTTTTTCAAAACGTCAAGACGAAGTCATGGCAAAAAAATACTTGTAACATCACTCACGTCTAAAATACAGCGTCTGCACTCACAAGGTAGCATTATCTATTCTAACTACAAAACTATACGATTCCATGTACATATACAAACGTCTGAACAATAAAATAGCTTTCCAACAATATAATTGTTGTTTGATAGTTATCTAAAACATGTCAGATTCACATATTTGAGAAGGCAGCACTCAACACAGCATCGTTCCACCAGCCTACCGACTTACTGTACAACGAACCCACAGAAGATTTCCTTTGGCTTTGGCAACTTGCACGTGAAAACGGCACTTTTTGAAGATATTCCAAAAGAAAATGTACCTGTTGATGCATAACTCAGCTGTGTACATTCACGTTCCTATAATATCTCTATTTTCCAGTTCGGCTTGAATACAAAATCCCTCTTTTGATAGAAAGTTTCAGTTAAGTACATTTCAGCACATTTTAGAACAATGTTTTACGAAACTTAGAAAAATGATTAAGATTCCCTTTGAAATATCATCTACCGTAAAAATTAATATGAACCCAAACACCATCTTATTTCTGATGTTTTTCTCCGACTTGGTTCTAAACAGTGTCTTTAACGTCAAGTTGAGCTGTGCCAAAGTCACATTTAGATTCTCCTTCATTGGCATGGTGTTTATATGTTTGTATTCCAATCACTACATAGCGATGCGGCAATCACGTATGGCACTGGTTTGGTAGAAAATAGGCACGTTACACAAAACAGAACAACAGAAACGTGCAATATTGTCCCTATTTGCAGAGGTGTCGACCAACGATCACTGATACTAACTGTACACATTCAAAAATAACGACCGTTTGAAACCGATGGCACACAAGCATACCAGGTTGGTTAGTCCATTCCATAGGTGAACGGCACAGGTGTAAAAGCCGAGGTCCCCTGTCCCACAGCGGGCACGTACTGGTGAGTGGGGCTGGCCGTGGGCGAACCATGACTCGCCGCCTGGCTCTCTGGCCACGTCACGGCAGGAAGGGGGACTCCGGCCGCCGCTGCCGCCGCCTGCAACCGGCCCTGCTCCCGGTTCTCCCGCTCCCGTCTTTCACGAGCTCGGCGGTTTTGAAACCAAATTTTCACCTATAAGAAATAACACATCAGAAGTATGAATATCCAAGCACGATTATCGTTACAGAAATGATTGCTGTAGATGTTCGGACGATTACTTCATAGATATATACTTTTAGACATTAACAAAAACACCTCTATCTAACACTCCAACTGAAGCAAGAAGTTGAACCAATCATTTTAATTTTTCTATACTACGCATCAGCAGCCATACTAAAATGATTTTAGAAAAGTTAAGAAATCTCATGCCACATACAAGTCACAAGCGAGGAAAGGTATCTTGAAAAAAAAAACAAATAAACAAACACACCTATACACAAACACACAAACAAGTGATGGTAGAGCAAAGCGTTTGTCTCTTTTTACTCTCATTTTTTTCTGGTATGTGTGTGCGTATTGTTAATCCACTTTCTCTTCCATTGATGTATCCATCCATATTGGGGATGTGTATTGGTGGAGGTGGCGATCGGGTTGGGGGCAGACAGGAAATGCTTCTATTTCTTCTAATGGTTCTATTTCTTGTCATCAGCAACACACCACACGGATTTGTCAAAAAGCGAGGATTAAGAGATAAAAATCGAAACTATGAATCAGCACAGCGGGAGTTGTTTGCTTCATTCACACCAGGAAAGTTTTCTGCTGGACATTTTTCTTCTTTCACTGTGTATGTTTGACGGACTAAACTTGACTTAAAAAAGACGGGGTAAAATTGTTGACCAAAATGTTACATGAAAATTGCTCTGAATAAAACCTAATCGGCTAGTGCGTTCTATGAATATCATTTCACAAATTAAAGTTTAGACTGTCACCAAATGAAGTAAAATGTATATATCTATATTTAGTGTCTTAACTCTGAATGTCCAGCAAATGAATGATTTTTTTCATAAAACAATTTTGGCTTCGTATCAGAGGTACGTCCTTTAAATTATTTAAATACAAGAAAACAGTGCTTTGATTTATCATCCAACAGTCACAAATAGATTTTGCAGATTTTTTTCAGTATTCTTTAACACTTTGGAATCTGGTTCCTTATTGATTTTTTTGTTCTGTATTACGGGAATGTGGTGTGGGCTGCTGACCAATATTCAAAACGAATTATCTTGTTTGAAATTAGGCTTTTAGAAACATTTTAAGACAAAAAAGCAACCCTACAGTAATGTTACTACATGTATTTGTTGGTACACTTATTATATGGCTTAAAAAATAGAGCTTGTATTGCTATCGTTTCTCAAGTGGCGGAGACAGCACATACACGTACATCAATATAGCTTTTTGTTTTCACAAAGACCTTGGCAGTTACATGCAGCTGTTAAATTTGACATTTTTATAAAGCCTTGTCCGGTGTAAGACTGTCACGCCCGCGCAGCAAACACGGTGAGAGCGGGAGAGAAAAGAAAACAGACGGAAATGTTGTCAGGCATGAGGATTTTCCTATCAACCTTACATCCGCTGTAGTAGACAGAAGAGAAAACATAAAATCGCCGCCGTGATCTTTGTGAATATTCCTACTTTTTCTACTACCGGAAATGTACTTTTTAGGGGAACAGATAAGCACAAGAAGCCGACAGAAGAGTCTGCCTACCCGGTTTTCTGACAGGTTGAGCGCCACGGATAGCTCGGACACGTCCACGCTGCTCAGGTAGTGTGTCCGCCGAAACTTGGACTCGAGCGTCGCGACCTGGTGTGCGGAGAAGGGAACCCTGGGGTTCCGCCCGAGTTTCCTCTTCTTGCTGCCATCTTTTCGTTTGGCACCTGATAAAATAAAAGAGGGAAATAGTTATGAAAACTGCACCAGCGTGTGTAATTTTGCCCCTGTGGTTGTGCAGGTGTAATATGGCGGACAGAGTTCGGTATTTTGTCTGACGTACGGGCGGGACGTAACGTCACAGAGTACGTAGTCATGAGGTGGTGCATGCCGCGAAATTTCGCCATTAAACGAGCACCACACAGTAGCTTGGGTGCCGTCCTGTTTGTATACCTCTCATACTCGCTCCCTATATATGCCCGACTATACCAATAGCTTGGCACCCAGGCTAGCACCACAGCACACTCTCAGTTACCCTTCATAACAACGCTAGAATCAAATCTTTCCAGGAAAATAATATACGATGTCGTTCATAACAGTATAATAGAAGTGTTTCTACGTGTCTGTCCTACATTCTCGTTGCTTCCCCGTGCGCGCTGGTGAAAATAAAAGCATGGCTAAAATTGACGGAATGAACGTGCTTTCAGTCTTATATCAATGCTTTGACGTATATTTTACTGTTAAACACTTCAATATTCATTAAGTCAAAAGCGATAGAATATGGAAAATATGGTGATCACTCTACATAACAGAAACTGTTATACTTTCCAAAGAAATCGAATGCAGCGTTAGAGAGTGATTTAGCTCACGCCACAACCGCGTGGGGTTGAAGCATTTATTACCGAGACAGACAGAGACGCTAGCATTAAGATGAATTTATCAATGGTTTTTCTGCAGATACGACTGTTTGGGCGTAAATAAACCTTGACAATCTGTGCTAATATTCTATCATCAAGCAAAACATAAACTAGTGATATAGTAGTCCGCTGTGGGTTCACTAACCACCCAAAAAACTATCCTAGAGCAAAAGAGACTGGTGGAAGAGGGACTTTCACAATACACAACAGGTTCGAATTCATATATAGTGTTTACTGTGGTGAAACATAATCAATTTGACGGATGCATTACCTGTGAATAGAATTGTTTAATGGTAAAAGAATCATAAAAACCTTGCCTACAACTGGGGCGAGACTTGGAATGACATTTAGGGGAAAACGTATTGGTCTTAGTCCAAGGTGTACCCTCAGTATTGTTGTTATTTCTTCCTAGCGTTGCCATAGAATGACATATATTTCAGATAGGTGTAAAGAATTAATTCCGTCAGACATCGTAGGAAAATATTTTTGAAGCCGTGGGTCTTCAATCATTAATTTTCTGTCACATTACATGTTATCAGAACGAATGTTTTCGGCCTTTCTGTGCATCAAAGAAATGTTGTGTTCAGCGTCGGTGAAAGAGACAAAGGAACGTTTTAAACACTACAAATTGTCCTTAACCCTCTTGCGAAGAGCTGGAGTCGATATAATGTTCTTGGAAGGTATTAATAATTGTCTGAAAACATGTTTATACTCTAGAGGGGTCAGCAGCCCCATGTGTACAGAGTTCTCATTAGTCTGCTTCGTTGGACTCTTAAAGAAATTGTACGCACAAAGAACATGTGGGTTTGACGCCTCTGGCGCAAATATAAGAAACAATGGAAGATAGTCCTGATACAAGCTATCTATTTAGACCACCTAGAAAAAAATGGATCCTACACTGCTTACGGCTCCTTTGAAGTACTGTATTTCTTATGTAAGTGTATTTTCATGTCTTGATGACTAATGAAAAGAAGAATGAACTGGCACTTGATGTGAATACAGGCCACAGTTTTGTTGTGGAGGCGTATAAAAGATTTATAAACACTTACGTGGAAGTTTTGGTGGTTTGTACCGGGTACACTGCAGCCAGGAGAACTGATATCTCGGGTCGTCCATCCCCGGGAGTGATAATGCCCCGTCGGCTGATATGGACGAAAGACTGGTAATTTCCGCGTCGGAGGTTTTGGGGGCCTCGTCCGAGGCCTCCCCGGCGGCGGGCACCCTGGCCTCCTCGCGGCCAGTCAGACCGAGAATCCCGTCAATTGAGAAGTTGATGATTGGCGTCGAGGGGCTGGAATTTGTGCCACTAGCTGCTCTAGCGGGAGGAGAGGCCGGGGATTTCTCCTCGGGGCTCGGGGACCGCTCCGTTGAGGACGACGACATTTCCGTGATCACAACAGGTGGTAGTTGGCGTAGGCAATGGCGCGGGTAGACTGACAGGAGCGGGTCCGGCCGCTGGTATGTACGGGGCAGACCCACAACAGCGCTTGGTCTCACCACGTTCACCCGCGGCACTTGGAATGGATAAAAAGTACAACTACCTCCATACAAGTGGGAGAGGAGTGCCATGGAAACTTGGCAAATATATGCGGGGCTTCCGACTACAAAATGTCACTCAACGAGGAAGTTGTGATGACATCGAAGGTAAAAGCTTGTGTGGCGTCCAAGCCGCGGGGGCGGGTTTAAATAAGTTGTTGACGTGTGATTGTGTTAACAAGGGCTAATTACATTAGGTTAATAGGTTGAGACTGTACTACTTAGGTTCCAATCCCACGGCTGAGGTAATGAGGCTCCCCCCTGGAGTTACTTGTGTTGGGATGACTCAGGACACCTGATCATCCCCCTTTTGTCTTGTCTGTCGGCCCGTCTGACCAAATCCCGCCGACCAATCACAGCGTCGCAGACGATATCTCGACACAAATCCGATAAGGTACAAGACCAGCTTCGGCCTTCACAAACTTATAATTTCAGCCGCCTTGTAATATCATAAAACATTAGAAGACTTACGTCAACAAGATTTGGTTCTTGTATGGCCAATGGAAAAGTCAGGACTTTGCCAGATGTTCCGTTAAAGCTCTCTGTTGTAGCATTCAGACACACTTTTTTTTGCTAACAAATCACATAACCTTAATTCAATGGTTGGGCTAAGCTGTGATTCGATTCTAAGCCAAAATGTAGGATTCTCCACCCACCTGAACAATCTTACCGGAAGAGGGAGTATGCAGTGGGATTGGGATATCAGAAGGACAGACCTAAAGCTTACGTAAACTTCCACAGTTGTGAAGGTTACGATGGACGTTAGCTTTCGTAAGCGGTTGATAGTGGCGTCAGAAATTTCTAAGATCACAGAAACTCTAGGAAACAGTAGCATTTACCTTGTATGTTCAAAGGTAGCCACGTACCGTTTTATCAATACCTACATCTATACTTAACAGCGCTGCGTACCGTAAATGTAACATCGGGTACAGGTACACGTTTACCCACGGTATACTGGACCTGTACCTGTACCTGTACCTGAACAATTGACGAAGGAACTTACAGTCTTCCTTCAGAAATACAGTAATGATGACAAAAACATGAATGAACAGTTAACAGATTAACCGAAATGCTTATTTAGATTTCAGGTATCTTATGCGGAGAACCCTTTCGAGAGGATCTGATGGTGCTGATTTCAACAACCATACAATGTTTTCATATTTTTTTCAGTCTTGATTTTGTCATCCTTGTGGCAGGAGTAAATTTTTGTAGTAAACAAGCAAGTCAAAATGTATACATGAGTTTAACTCTATTCAGGTACAGTACCGGTATACTGATGTTCCGATATTGACCGGTACCTACATGAGTTTCACGGTACTGTATATGTGTCTTGTGCGCAGCATTAACTACTCAGAGTCTATATACGGGCATACGGATTAAAGTTCCAGGAAGGCATTCGACGTCAATCGACTCAAGTCAGTTTATGTCTGAAACAATGTATTAAGGTTCATTAAGTGTGCTTCATCGTCTTTAGTACTACTGACACACATTTTATGTAACGCGTCCAATATTAATGCAACAGGAACTGACTTTATTCTGTCAAATGCAACGGGTATTATATATCTTGCCTGTGATGGGACATTAGCTGTGCTCTTTCAAATTGAATACTTGTTTTTAGGAAGGTTATTGCACATTTGTAATGTGCATGCATCATGAATTGCTTGCATCATCAAGACAAGTCAATAATTCTGAAGCCTTTTAATCCGATAATGAGTAACTATTTTCTATTGTTTTTTCTTAAGCTTACTGATTTGGTAGTTTGGTTGTTTGGGCACTAACGAAGTTTGTGAGTCAGAGGATCAGTACGGGATCGGCTAATCGCTTTTTCTGTTAAGGTACAGCCGCTTAACAGTCTCCGTAGCAGACTCGCCCGAGCTTTTCCCAACCATATCCGAGTTTGTGCTCTTGTACTGGGTTCTGATAGATACTAGGTTCTCATCCTCAGCTGTAATGGAGCTCGAGGGTATTTACCTAAAACCAAGAAAGCTCCTTGCTAAAACTAAAACTCCTCCGAAAACACATGATATGCAGCACGTCCACTATTTGATATGTTCATCTATTATTTAGATAACAATGTGGTAGAGCATGCCCAGGTAAATATCTGGAAAAGAAGAAACTGAACCAGAAGAAGAATTATAATATCACGGGGAAATAATGTATCTGAGCTTTTCCAATAGTCGCAAAATAACATGGAATTTGGCATGAAGGTAGAGTGGCCAAATACCCCCAGGCGTTTTTTTTATTATGTTTTGGATACAGGCTTTTAAAATTGTTTTATTTGTTTTTTTTGCCATTTTCCGACAAAATCTATACATCTGGGGTCCTGCAGACCTGGTGTTACACTCAAATCATCTGAAATTTGTTATGGGTATGCTTAATATGATGTGATATGAATCTTTATTGCATGTTCTTGCCCAGATGGGCTAAATACACATATATATCTACCAACAACAATTCATTATAACGTTTGGCATGCGCCCCTTTAAAATTGTATAATTTGAGACTTTTGACTGTTTTCAATGCCAAATAATGAAGTATACTTACTGTATACCATGACATCATCAGTAAGAAATGCAGAGAGCAACAGCCAATAGGCATGCAGCTTTCGAGATCGTTGGGCTGTTGTAATCTTCTTGCTGATTGGATGCTGGACTAATTGGATTAACACATTGGACACATGCTCAGGATATAGCACATTGACAGCTGAACTGCATTCAATTGTTTTTAGTAGGTTTGTCACACTTTCTTGCAAATAATGTAGGGGACAGCTATCCAACTGTTGTATTCTTAAGTATGTGTCAGTTCATACTATAGTTGTATCAATATAAAGCATTGTTTTCCCTTGTATTTCTCCTTCTTTCCCTGCCATGTCGTAAAATGTGGTGAAGCGATGCTGTATTTGCTCCAAAGCAAATGTGGGCCTTTCTAGTTAAAGTTTTTTTCCAACAAAACATTGTAAGAATAGAACCTCATTGGAGGTACATTTGAATGGCATCGTTCGGCCGTTACATATCATTTAGTGTTATGTGACCAGCTGCCTTTGCATGCCTGCGAAGCTGATGTGTTCTTCCTAAAGACAGTTCTATCAGTTGATCGATTCGTACCTGCATTCAATGATGCAAGTCTTCCGAAAGTAGCGAAATCCGCGAGAACTAACCACAAATGGTCCCGCTGATTCAAGCGAGTTAACCAGTTGGCCACAGATCCCTGGCGACGGTTGGTTGTAAAAATCCTGACTACACGGCCGTTCGTAGTAGTCATGTATGACTATGAATCATCTCGCATGTCTTTACGGTTCCGGTGATCTAGGTAAAACCCATGCAGCTGAAATCCTCGCCGATCTCGATGACATCGCTGATTCTATGATACTGCTTGGAAGACTCGAGAGATAAAGTTCGCACAAAACCTTCTCACGAAAGTGGAAAACTTCATGTCTAACAATATAGTTCTGGATTTACACCATCCTGCAACTGGCAGGATATCATAGTTAACTTTCCAATAAGAGATTTCCATATTTTTTATTGTGAGAGAGGGGCACATGACATCGATCACGACAGTACATACATATTATGTATGTACTGTCGTGATCGATGTCATGTGCCCCTCTCTCACAATAAAAAATATGGAAATCTCTTATTGGAAAGTTAACTAAGACAAGGGTGTTCCTGTCTATTCGTGCATCGAAACAATTCTACCATATATATGGATCAAAACCGTTGGTCCGAGTGAACACAACACGAGTTCCAGAAATCTCAACTCAAAGATGCTGCGTGTCGTATACCATAGGCTATGTACAGTTATACGGAACACTACCAAATGTCACCACGGCATCGTTTCCGAGATGGTAGTAGTCAGAAATACCGCGGCCGGATCCGGAAACAGAAATGTTAGAAATGGGTGTGACCGTAGCAGTCTACACATTGGTCCTACATGTAACATGTACAAAGCTCCAATCAATTATCAAATATAGATTTGTATAAAGAAATCTTTTGTTATCCTACAACTGTGCAAACTTGTGTTCAGTTTTCAACAATAGGTAAATCTCACTTTTATGTACTAGTAGTAGTATATCAAATATACGACATTTATAAAACACGGTGTTGCAAATGTTAGCATTTTCCATAAAAGCTCTGGTTCACTGGACTGACTATACATTTAAATATTTCTCTACACTTAATGGTTAGATTGTCTATAATGCAAACATAGAAATACAAATGTAATGAACACCACACAACGAGAACACTTGTGATATTTTCATAACTATTGTGGCCGAAAATAGTGTTTGCACATGTGATTGTGTGTATTTATATACCCCAGCGGCAGGTGTTTAACAAAAAATACCACTGTATCCAAAAATGATATCCAGATATAGCACGGAAACGTGCCAGAGATCCCTGTATAACACTGTGGGCTGTGGTGTTAGGAATCCGGAGTCTCTTATCTTAAGATCAACTTTATTTTTAGACAAACGTGAGCGCAGTTTTGGCTCTCCCACGAGTTTGGTCGTCACGTGCAGGTTTGACTCGTGTGCACGTGCGCTTACTCTGGGATCACCAGCCAAAGTGTTCCCATCTGGCTTTAAGAATCAATTAGGCTAAAACATCTCACTTTGTGATAATGGTTAAATCACTCCAATCCCTTCTACCATCTAGCCAACATATTGGATATTGACAGGACCTTTCATATGAACGAGGAGAAACATAAATGCTGGCTTTGATCCGCAGTAGCAGACATGGGTTTTTACCAAAGAACACTAAGCCTGGCTTTTAACAAAATTAACTCTGGTTACACCGGCGTATTTTGTTCGGCGGCGCGAAACGTAAAACTCACCCCAGTAGGTATCAAACACCACTTTGATATAGACATATCCTTAGAAAAACGGATATCCTTCACAATTTGCAATAATTCTTAACAGCGCTCAAGGTTATTTTATGATCTATCTGATGGAAACATTCAGATATACGTATTGGTAGATAAGACTGATCTGTATTTAGTTGTGAGGTTTGGACCATTCATATCGGAATATGCACTTCTACACGAATATCGATAAGTCAGGGATGGATAGTTGTAATATAACAATGACATGCTCGGGGTGTGGTTCTCCACAAACACAGAAATGTGTTGCCCAATGCTATTCTTGGTTTTATCTTCTGTGTTTGAGGTCGGACGACCTTCCGGCGTACACATATGCGGTTGAAGATTGCCGGTAACGTGATCAAACTACTTACTCCAGTGAAATGTCAAAGTGTCGTTAGTTCTGATTACCCATGAGGCACAGTTCACATTAGCATGAGACGTTCACATTTTAAATGCGTGTTTTCATTCCAGGATTTTGGCTTTATATTGTAGCATATTGTCATAGCTTCACTTATTTTATGCCTATAGGCTTTAGTTATTGTAAATCTGTCTATATTAGAATAAACCATTCATTTACTCGATTTTGAAGCAGTTTTATACATGATAGTACAATTACAATGTATGATCATGTATGCGAGTGGACGCAAACCGTGCAATAACTTGTACAAAACGTGAAAAAATCTCCTTAATGCAAGATCTAGCAAAGGAACAAACAACAGTCTCCTGGAGCCCACCACAGCCCCACACAGCACCACACAGGCAAATCAAATGTCCAAAAGTCAGCACAAATAAGGAGAATATAGAGGAGTTAGCCTGTATGCAAGAGAAAGCCTGCTGGAGTCATGTGGAGACTGCTGATTACCCCAATCTTAGATTGGTTTATCTTAGATTGGTTTCAGACCAAATAAAGATTAGATGTCTCCAAGCAACAGATGGGAATGGCGAGGATCTACCTGAGCTCCGTACGTAGGTTGAGGAACCAATCACTGATTAATTCCTCCCCACCGTTGTCCCTGTGTAATGAAGCACCTGATCAGCCCGAGCCGGCCCCCTTCATGTTCCAAATTACTCCTGCACTCCGCACAATGCCACCATTGTGTGTGTGTACCACCGCCTCAATCTCCGCTCTTAATGGGAGAATGGGAATTAGCAAATTGTTTTCGCATTACGCGGAGGTGTTTTGTTGATTTGGTGACAGGGGCCATGTAGAGCATGTGTGTAGACTGACATGGACGGTGGGGGCTCCAGAAAATGAGGCGGAAACTCAGAGGTCCCAAGAAAGGAACAGGTTTACTCTGAGGCCCAACACGCATTAGTACGAACTATGAAGTAGACTTGAAATAAGGTTGAGATGGTAGACCTGATCTTGGTATGCAAATCAGATGATAATAGATGTCATTTATGATAATAACATTGTACCAACAAATCACTTATGCAACAAACTTTATTGCAGAATAACTGCAACGGGTACAATGTATGGCAACTTGTTAAACAGTTCTATGTTACAAGTCTAATGAAGTAAAATATGATGATCAGAACGCACAGGTGGACATTAAATGTTCGCATCTGAATTAATACCATCTCTTTTGCGTAGTGCGCCATATGTATATCAACTGACCTTGATATAAGAAAATTGATTCAAGACATGACATAAATAGACAGAAGTCTCTGTCCTTAAGCTTGTTTTGAGTAAGATCGATAATATTAGTTATGAACCTGGTGACGAAGTAGGTAAATCGGGCTATTATATGGATAATACAGATTTGGAAATACCGTAATTTGATTATCATTGCCTTCGCCAAGAAGGTTATGCTTTCGGCAGCGTTTTTTTGTGTGACTGAAAATATTTGTGTTTTAACAGCATGGCTCAAGAAACTATTGATGTTTAAAATCCTGCACAACACCACCCCTGTCCGCGCACCACTAGTCCTGTCTCGGTCGCACTAACCTCTCAAGCTGCAGACCATTGCGCGTAAGAATAACTACTACTGACTCGGAGTTGTCCCTCGTACCATCCAAGAGTGGAATGAACTTGAACCTAGTGTGGTGGAGGCGAAGTTCCTCTCACAAAACTGAGCTGGGACGGGCTTCGCTTCATTGAGCCTCTGCCTGTCCTTGTACATGTGTTGTTATGTTTAGCACTAAATGCACTTGTGTTGCTTGCACGTGTCCCCCATTTCTACCCTTTGATTGTACCTACCGTTACTAACAATACGCAGTTGCTAGTAATCCGCTGGGCTCAGCAGTACTGAAGATGATGATTATGACTATTATGAAATTTAGTGTAGGGTCAACAAAATATACTACATGTAGTATGTTTTCTATTTGCCTTTGTTGCAATACCAACAACATACGATAGAGGGCGCTGTGCTGCTGCTCCATGTATGAGGACATGGCGCACTCATGGTGCTAAGTACAATGGTGAGGCAACGCCGGCATTCACGAGATCGAGGCTCGTTTCACGCTCAAGGGACGATGGGTAGACTTCCTGGCGGCAAAGTCAAATTTTTTCCTGTTCTACATCACATGTCTTACTCTTAGCGAGTTTTTGAGTTCTGATTCTTGACTTTTTAGAAATTTTGTACACATCATTATCAAGATATGTAAATATTTATCCTAAACTTATACTTAGGCCATTTCAATGAAATTTCTTGGTACTGGGATAATATTCAGGAAATTATTGGATACTTGTCTTCTGTGAAAGCATGATACATGTACTTCTAGCTTGTCATCCCCCAATGCCTCCACTGTGCTGAAGTGTCATCTTGTTGTGAAATCATACTTTGATTATTTATAAAAGAACAAAAAATAAGGCAACACAGACAATTTCATGACAGTTTTTTAATGACTATCAAAAGGAATGCACAAAAATTGGTACAGTACAGGCAATACCTTGGGTTTATGAAAACAATATCTTAAAATTGTACACAGTGACAATAGTTGACACAAGTTATTCCTATCATAATTATAGTGATTCTAGTCAAAATGCATGTACATGTATCTACAACCTTCCAATAAATTAAGGTATGTCTTACCAGAATTGATCCTACCATATACACATGCACTTTAGATATCATAAAATAGAACATTATAATGCCAACAATGCAATCGCTTGACTAGCATCAATTACTTGTATAGCTTGCTTACAGGTCCAGGTAAAGTTGGGATGAGGAATCCCAAGTCATCCAGAAATAGATATGAAATCATCAGCATCATTATAATGAAGAAATAAATAATAAACAATATATCTTTAAACTACATTGTCATGTTTTAATCCAAGGTATGAATATTCTGGTTTTAAGTTGAATGATGAATGGGACTTAAAGATAGCAATAGAAGGTGGTCTGGAATCTTAGGCAGGGTTGGACTCCACATTCCTGGTGCAGAACAAACCAGTACTTCAACTAGAAAATAAAGAGAATAATAATCAGATGAAAGTACCATTTGCTTTTCTTTCTGCAGACAATCAGTAATTGAAATACTGTCAACATGCAGACTGCATCACATAACATTGCATGGATAATCCTCTGGTACATGCATTACATTTCTATTCATACACCATGAATGACTTTGTAATTTGTCTTTTTCTAAGTTGATACTCCATCAAGAGTTCCTATTCCACAATAATATTACTGGCTGTGCAGCTCAGAGATGGTCATAATCCAAACATTCATGAATACACACATTTACTGCAGGTGGGGGAGGGGGGTGGCCAATGTATAAATAATACACTAGGTGTATCATTCTTGTGTGCAAATGTTTCTGATTGATAGGCATGTATCTCTTTGAAATTACAACATATGTTAGAGGTGTAATATTATGTTACTATTCTACTTTATTTGGGAAAGATCCTTTATTTCTTTGAGAATTTCTCCCTAGGCTTATGTTTGACACCCAAAGCAGTTTTGAGTGTGAACAATATGGATGACAAAATTTTAAACATGTTTGAAAGTCTATAATTCTTTATCAAAAACATGTACATTCTCAGTATCCTGCAATATGTTGGACTTACATATGTACTTTTGTTTCATTTGACTTTTAAAGAAATCTGTTGTGGTATTGAAATGTATGCCAGTACTTGAAATTCCCATACTGTAAACAATATGGCTGACAAAATGTTGGGAACTTTGAGAGTCTATATTTCTGGATCAAATGAAAGGATCTTTTCTATATCCTGCAATGGTGTAACAGGAGATATGTAGTTATGTTTCATTTGACTTTGAAGAAGATCATTCTATATGTTTAAATTTATGCCAGCACATGATGTTCACACACTGTAAACAATATGGCTGACAAAATATTAAGCAACTTTGACAGTCTATATATCTGGATCAAAAGTCCTGATCACTTTGATATTCCAGAATATGTGGGGGTGATATAAGTAGTCAAGTTTCATGTTACTTTCAACAAGATAAGTTCATGTATTTGAATTTATGCCAGCACTTGTAAACAAGATGGCTGCCCAATTTAAGCAAATGTTAGGTCAGTTTGAAAATCTATATTTCTGGATCAAATGAATAGATCTCTTCAATATCCCAAAATAATTTAAGGGGGTATATGTAGTTATGTTTTACTTGACTTTGAAGAAGATCAGTTGATTCTTTTAAATTTATGCCAGCACTTGAAGTTGAGGAATTTAAACAAGATGGCCGCCAAAATGTTAGGTAACTTTGAAAATTAATATTTCTAGATCATATACACAGATCTGTTCGACATCCTGATATAATTTAAAAGGGGTATATGTACTTAAGTTTTATTTGACTTTGAAGAAGATCNGCGCCATATGTATATCAACTGACCTTGATATAAGAAAATTGATTCAAGACATGACATAAATAGACAGAAGTCTCTGTCCTTAAGCTTGTTTTGAGTAAGATCGATAATATTAGTTATGAACCTGGTGACGAAGTAGATAAATCGGGCTATTATATGGATAATACAGATTTGGAAATACCGTAATTTGATTATCATTGCCTTCGCCAAGAAGGTTATGCTTTCGGCAGCGTTTTTTTGTGTGACTGAAAATATTTGTGTTTTAACAGCATGGCTCAAGAAACTATTGATGTTTAAAATCCTGCACAACACCACCCCTGTCCGCGCACCACTAGTCTCGTCTCGGTCGCACTAACCTCTCAAGCTGCAGACCATTGCGCGTAAGAACAACGTAACTACTACTGACTCGGAGTTCTCCCTCGTACCACCCAAGAGTGGAATGAACTTGAACCTAGTGTGGTGGAGGCGAAGTTCCTCTCACAAAACTGAGCTGGGACGGGCTTCGCTTCATTGAGCCTCCGCCTGTCCTTGTACATGTGTTGTTATGTTCAGCACTAAATGCACTTGTGTTGCTTGCACGTGTCCCCCATTTCTACCCTTTGATTGTACCTACCGTTACTAACAATACGCAGTTGCTAGTAATCCGCTGGGCTCAGCAGTACTGAAGATGATGATTATGACTATTATGAAATTTAGTGTAGGGTCAACAAAATATACTACATGTAGTATGTTTTCTATTTGCCTTTGTTGCAATACCAACAACATACGATAGAGGGCGCTGTGCTGCTGCTCCATGTATGAGGACATGGCGCACTGCATAGTGGAAACCTCCAGCGCCAACCGTTTGAGTGCAGATGTTTCAATCAGTTGATCTAATTATCTCAACAGCCAATCAGTAAGAAGAGTCACGAACACCGTATGCCAGTCTGACATCTACCACAGTCTGCCATCATGTAGTCCAACCGACACACCTGCACCACAATCATCCTTCATGAATGGCACTGGAGCCACAGACTTGTAGTTCCCTGAAGAAGTTTTATTCAGCCCGTCTTTCCACCATGTAGGAAAATCAAAAGGTAATATTGCTGAGATTGGTGGTGATTTTAAGATATACAAAAATATAATGTCATTATATAGTGCTTTTAAGACACGCAAAAGATATTGTAAAAATAAATTCCTACCCCAAAATTATATATACAACTCGCGAGACGTGGTGGTCAATGTTCTTTCATACGGACAATCACCGATCACCTTGGACCACTGAAGAAACACACCTGGTGCTTATTCGATCCCTCAAGAGTGACAACAAAAATTCATCATTGACGCCGAATCTATTTTATTGTACATCCTCCTTAAAAACGTCGCCTGGCAATCCTCACTAGAACTGCAATACTTTACGACCCCACCACCAATAATGGCAAGGAGGCTTGGTTTTACCGCCAGGAAAAAGGAGATATTATTTTTGTTCTCGGAAGGCCAAGGTCAAGGTCGAATATGTGTGAAGAATAGATATATTCATGTGTTGACAGTGTTCTAGCAGCATTTTGTTGTCTAACGGTTCCGTGTTCAGTATCAATGACAGATATGTATGAGTGTATCTTCGTATTTGTGTGGGTGGATAGCGTTCAGCACCAAGGACAGGTCGCTTGCTTGTGGGTGACAACTGCCGGGTATGGTTCGCCCACGAAACAAATTTCCTCACTTCCTCACAAAGTTCATGGCTTCAAACAGCAGTCGCTAGATGTCGCTTTGTTCGTGTGCTGCATGTATGGCGTGTTGAGGCAGTGCAGGAGAAACCACCAGACAAGCCCCTCTCGACAAAAACGTTGAGTCTGTCCGGGACTGAAACATCAGGGAGACGTCAAGAGTCGTATACACAGGGATCCATTTCTGAAAATTTTGTCAATCATAAGGTGTAATCATAATCATGAATCGGAATGCTTTATATGCCATTGGTCAGGCTGATAAAATACACTTTCAGATGGGTTGATCTGGTCTGAATTATAGATGTAAACGCCGGCGGATCAGTCTGTGCTGTGTCGGGAATCATTATGTGGCCTGGATCAATAAATCAACGTTACTACAATTCGGCTGGATCAAGAGATCAGTGGATCAATGAAATCTGTACTGCAGATCCGTCTCGAGTACAGATCATGGAATCAATGCGACCTGTACTGGAAATGAAAAATAATAGGCCCTGACACACAGTATATCGCCCCTCCTGCAAAACAATCCAGATTGATCAGAATAACTATGGATTTATCTGAAAGACTATACTTAGGGGTCCGCAAGAGGAATTATGTGTTAAAACGAGCATCTTACATGATTAAATGACTCATAATATCGCTCTTTATAGGGATTAAGTACATCTCTGGGCAACAATAAAGCTTAGTGAATATTTTGTGGCCATTTAAACATCCCCACCTTAATGGACCACAATGATATATGGATAAACTGTCGATTCGTGAATCATTAATGATCATAAATCACTGTTTTTCTATTGAGTAGAAAACGAAGTCTGGGCACACGTGTGGATGATCTCTGGTGGCTGTAGAATTTCGCATTCCTCTCATTTTGTCGCACGATAGATTTACGACAGCAAACCGAGGGCATTGTCGTGACAGTCGTAGGTATGTTGTACAAAAGTCGGCTGTCTGGTGACGAAGGTTGTCGTAACTCCTTGTAGGCGATCTGTAGGTTCTGGCATAGCATCGCTGAAAACCTTTGACAAGAAAATCATGCGACAAATTCTGGCCGCGACTCGACTCATGCAACTCGTACCATGGTAACCATGCAGTTTATTATAATCATAAAGTACACACACATACATACATACACATACACATGTATACA
Source organism: Branchiostoma belcheri (assembly GCF_001625305.1). Taxonomy (NCBI): domain Eukaryota; kingdom Metazoa; phylum Chordata; class Leptocardii; order Amphioxiformes; family Branchiostomatidae; genus Branchiostoma; species Branchiostoma belcheri. The sequence goes on along the minus strand of NW_017803932.1, from coordinate 1,524,804 downwards.
CATACACATACACATACACATACACATACACATATACATACACATATACATATACATACACATACATATCATATACATATACATACATACATAAGATAAATGCACATACTATGCTAGCTAGTTACAGCATATTTGCATAAGAATTGCCAAAATGTAACATTCCGATGATCATTTTCTAATGATGACATATGTGAATTAGATATGGCTTTTGTAGCTATAGGCCATAGATCTAGGCCTAGTAATTACAATATATGTGCTGGCCGTGGGTAGGCAACAATCATGTTTTCCAGCCAAATATCAGAGGATTCAATTTTTTTTCTGTCAACAAATTTCTGAAAACACATGAATTCTGTCCGGCATCGATCGACCGTACAATGGTTACGGAATGCAAATGACGGTTTATTCGACATTGCGTGAATTGATTTTTTTTCATTTACTGAAAGGTCGCGTTTGGCTGGGATGTATCCACGTGACGCCAGGCCGCCATGTTGGAGGGTGGGACCTGGTGGAGGCAAATTTACCGACGTCATAGTCACGTTAGTGCATATTGTGTATATTTGACTGACTTGCAATTGGTCCAAGGATTTACATTCGTCTTCATGTATGTAGCATTGTAGATGTCATGATCACCACATCTCGTAATTTATAGGACCGTCTTGTTGTCCCTATCATATTTTTAGAAGGTTTAATGCTAATAGAAAATCCGTAGAGAGATTCTGGTCTCGTATAGTCATTAAACCGTACATATACGTGCCGCGTTTCATGTATATTAATACGCATAGTTAGGGTTCTAGACGCCGACGAGCAGGAAATAAAGCGCAGCTGACTGACGCGATACAGCAGTAATTATATGATGGCTGGCCGCTATGGTGACATGGAAACTCCGGCGTTGTTTGGCGCATAATTAGTGTCGTTCTGACCAGCGCCTGGGCGGCTCCCCGTGGCCGCGTGAGCCGGCGTCGGTGTGCAGTTGCCGCGCCCACGGGGACAGGCTGGCGGGATGACAGACTGCTGCTGCAGAATTGCATGAGCGATCGATACAACTCACCCTGACCTGACGTGATAGCCAACCCCGTGCAGACTGTATTACCCTAAATCGTCACAAGAGACGCGTGACTGGAATACAAAATACTAGCAACACACACCTACACACACACACACACACTCTCTCTCAACAGCTTCATGTCTTATTGGAGTAATCATTGTGAGAATTTGGCCTTGAAATGTTCTTCTAGTTGAACACACCTGCTTGATTACCATTGCACAATGAAATATACAATGATTTTTCCTCGATCAATCATTTTTGACGGTTAGAAATACCAGGGATGAAATACCAGCGCATGTCAGGTACACCCTTCCCACCACGTCTCGGGAGGTGAGGGGTCCCTGGTGACGGAATCTTCAATTTATAATTTAGATGACTTAAATGTCACCTGCCGCGCAGCTCTTATCTGAATAAAGTGCGAATGCGACAGTGGGCAGCTGGCGTCCGTAATATCACATCGGCACCTCGCGCTAAATTATTCTATCTGAAAGGTTTTTGGGAAGAGGTTGAAATGAAAGTTTACAGAGAAAAGCCAAGCTCGATTGGGTGATAACCCGCAGTGTACTTATAGAGTGTTATCACGTGAGGTCCCAGCCACCATCTCGGCTGGTTAAACCCCAGTAAGGTTCAGATCTATGAATTTGCCTGTACCATAATGTGTTTATTACGTGACTGTGAATACATAAATACCAATTCTAATTTTTCTGGCAACTTCCAGGTTCATCCGTCGAACATGATGGACAATACTGACGTGCAAGTAAGTCACGTGAGCGGAAAAACCCCATGCAGGACCCACCTGTACCCCGGACCGTGTGTGCGTGAGGCCCACTCCGTCGATGGTGGCCCCTTTAAGAGCAGGAGTAAATTTTATCAAGATCTGCTGATCGAACTACGTACAAACTCATGTCCGTGAATAATGCTATCAGGTCGTTACATGATGTACACTGGAGTTATTGGAGTTATTACACACAATTACACTAATTATTGTTCCTTAACTTCCAGGTTTCGGTAGTCGAATATAGAAGGCAGCAGACCTGAAACCTTTCCGGCGAGGATAATTATGATTGAGTGCTAGCTATAGAACTTCACACCATTTTTCTGCAAAACAACGTGATTACCTTGCAACTCATTAAATCTAACTGACATTCACATCTAACCACGGTATTCCAGATTAGGTTTTTCCCTGTGAATGTCATTGTAGCCTCCTTAGCAGACTCTAAAGACAACTGAGGCTTTTTTTTGGAGGGGGGGGGGGGTCGATAATGCGCTTATTGTCTTATGCTTATTGTCTTATTGCATACTAGTATATCTTACTCTGGTTCTTGTGCCGCCCAACGTAAAACCGGTGAGACTTCGGTGTCTCAAAGCAAAAGGTGTTAGAAATGCCTTTCAGAGGCCCTATTGGGCGGCACAAGACCAAAGTATAGATAGAAACAAAGCGCGCATTACAAAAGCTTCCCCAAAAGCCTGGTAAGGAGGCTATCTTTCTTCACGGGTGAGAAAATCCACATTCGGTGTGTTTCGAGTTCTATTGGGTATCCACCATTGAGCCAGATGGCGCCACGCCTTCATTTCAAGGCTGAATGACATAGAATTTAGTCTGGCTATAACATTGCCATATGTTCCGCCGAAATACCTGAACTATCTATGCAAGCATTTTTATGTGACTTTCTTTGTTAGTATCAACCGAAAGTGAAATATGTATCTTTACCATACCCTGATTTTCTATCGCCTGAATAGATACCGTAGTGACATTTCTTATCTTGGCTGTACGTAATTTGGTTGGAATTCACATTTCATGGTGAATTTCATACGGATGAAATTTGTAATATATGTAGCAAAAGGTCCTTGTGATGTTCATGTAATAAAGGACAGGCTGATCTCGTCATTAACGTTACTTTGTGGACACTGTGGCGTTTCTGACCACAAAATACACATTTACTGTATTGTGTGTCTTTATTTTTATAATCATTTGGCTAAATGGTTAATCAGTTTATCTCATACTCACTAAATGTATTTTAAGAGCCCTTTGTGCTTTTGCCATTGTGTTTTATTGCTCTTGGGATAGATAATAAAAGATCACACTAATTCAACATTTATATCCTAAAGTTCCCACATTCCTTGGGGAGAAAAGGCACGCTAAGCTACAGTCTGTGTACATGACGGGGAAATATTTAATTTTGAATTGGCAAGGTGGTCTTTGTGGTTATAGGATTGTTGACTTAGATTCTTAAGATTCGACTCCCTGGCAGGCCCCAGTATTATACCCTTGGGGAACCCACTTAACACCTGTTTCTTCAGTATACAAATGAGTACCTAGATTCGATTAGGGACGGCCTCTACATGGGGCGTAAAGCCGAAAGTCCCCTACTTGAGGAAAGCCACGCCTCGAGCACGTGAAAGATCCCAGCACATTTATCGAGAAGAGAAAGGGGCCATCACGATGTGAGTGGATCAAACCATACAGTCTAATCTTCCCTGGGCGCGTTTCCCCATCTGAGGGGTGTTGCTCAGTACCCAATCAAGATCAAGAAGCTTACGCAGCCTGTACAAAACTGGTGTGTCATGCCTGTTGCACCAGAACAGACTAACAAAATATGTTTCTTCCAAATCCCAGAATTTTCGTCACTGAAATAGCATTCAGACGTACAGTCACTCTACCTGAGTGTTGACTATTTGAAACGAATAGCTGTAGAACTGACATTTCATTTTATCCGAAGCTTACATTTTCAACAATGTCATGTTTTTAGTTTTTAGGGATTCAAAGTGAATTGTTAGATTCGGAAGAGTTATACTTCAGTTTTGTTTGGTATGGGCATTCCATAATGTCCATACATTGTATATTCTTTGAAAATGTATTTGATGATAATGATTTGAAGATTAGAATTGGTTCAGACAGACATTTTTATAACACCGAAACCATCCGGAATAAATCTGCCCAACTTCATAATAAAAAGAGACCATTGCATTTTCATGGCTAAGCTGTAAAAAGTACTGCAAAGATCTGCAAAGTATGTCAGGCATGCGTTTTGATACGGACGGCACCATCGTGTTTTGGTACAGTGTCTTCAAATGAACCCCTTAAAATCTCCATACCCTATAAAACATATAGAACGTTACGAGTAATTCATTTGAATTCACAAATCATATTTCATGTAAGCCTATGGCAATGCCCCGTGTCGAATTGGGACCTGAAGCATTCTCAGAACTAAACACGTGGGTCAAATTCAATTCACATAGTACGAAACTAACTATTCCGAAACTAACTATAAAAATAGGTTATAAAATCTGAAATGAAGTCGGAAAGAAGAAGGAGTCCATCCCGGTGTGACTGGATCACGTGTACGACGGTACAGAATGAAACGACCTGGGAAAATTACCTGGGTGGTTTTGGTGTTTTCATTGGTGGTTTTGGTGTAAAATTATATTTTCATAACAAAATTTAGAGGGACTTCGTTCCGTTGTCCCTGTTCGCCAGCCGCTGACTGTTTCGACGTCCAGTCTCAAAACCGTCAAAGTAGAACTCTTCTCGGAAGTAAAACTGCACAGTGTCCTCCAACCTGCTTCACCAACACGGCGGACAAAACACAAAATGTGGTCGATCTGTGGACGGTTCCACTTACACTTACAGTAGTGGGTGCGGATAATTCTGTTTTTCTTTCCTCCCGTTCAAATTTGACTTTATTTGAATTGATTTTAGTTATCTACTGTGTGCAGATGCATTAATATGGTAAACATAAAAAACATCAAAACATGTTATAAAATTATCAGCGAAAAGAGCCCTACATACATAATGGTACGGTCGAATAGCGGTCAAAAATTTAATTGTTATTTGACTACTTAGGAGCATGATTCACCACGTGGTGGGGTTACTGCGTCACAACCAATATCAAATAGAGACTTCTGATTTGTTGACGTCGTCTGGCTATATTTCTATATGGGTTATCGTAGTTAAAACACACGTAGTTAAGTTCTGTTATGACTCTAATCTTGAACTGGGATCACGGTTGCTTCTTTCAAGGGTATCGCAGTAAAAACGACAGAACAACTAGAGGTCGGAGATCTCATGTCTTCGTCAGAGGTACATCGTTCTAGAGAAATTAACATGCGTATTCTTTTAATAATCAATTTGGTCTTAAGAACAAAAGAATCTCTGTACTATTTTTATGGTACAGAACACCCTGAAACGGTTTGCCGCAGATTATACAGATGCGTCGTCACCCGTGTTA
>NW_017803932.1:1500575-1519510 GCF_001625305.1 Branchiostoma belcheri | reverse complement strand
CCTATGGCAATGCCCCGTGTCGAATTGGGACCTGAAGCATTCTCAGAACTAAACACGTGGGTCAAATTCAATTCACATAGTACGAAACTAACTATTCCGAAACTAACTATAAAAATAGGTTATAAAATCTGAAATGAAGTCGGAAAGAAGAAGGGGTCCATCCAGGTGTGACTGGATCACGTGTACGACGGTACAGAATGAAACGACCTGGGAAAATTACCTGGGTGGTTTTGGTGTTTTCATTGGTGGTTTTGGTGTAAAATTATATTTTCATAACAAAATTTAGAGGGACTTCGTTCCGTTGTCCCTGTTCGCCAGCCGCTGACTGTTTTGACGTCCAGTCTCAAAACCGTCAAAGTAGAACTCTTCTCGGAAGTAAAACTGCACAGTGTCCTCCAACCTGCTTCTCCAACACGGCGGACAAAACACAAAATGTGGTCGATCTGTGGACGGTTCCACTTACAGTTACAGTAGGGTGTGCGGATAATTCTGTTTTTCTTACCTCCCGTTCAAATTTGACTTCAATTGAATTGATTTCAGTCATCTATTGTGTGCAGATGCATTTAATAATAATATGGTAAACATTTAGAAAAAAAACACAAAAACATGTTGTAAAATTATCAGCGAAAAGAGCCCTTTCCACCTACATAATGGTACGGTCGACTAGCGGTCAAAAATTTAATTGTTATTTGACTACTTAGGAGCATGATTCACCACGTGGTGGGGTTACTGCGTCACAACCAATATGAAATAGAGACTTCTGATTTGTTGACGTCGTCTGGCTATATTTCTATATGGGTTATCGTAGTTAAAACACACGTAGTTAAGTTCTGTTATGACTCTAATCTTGAACTGGGATCACGGTTGCTTCTTTCAAGGGTATCGCAGTAAAAACGACAGAACAATAACGTGCTGACATTGTGGTAAGATTTTGATACGAGAACTGCATTGAGAAATGGGGACAGGGAACCAACTCATTAGTATGTAGAGGGCACACCTATGGCGCAGTATTGTTTCTATTCCAACTATGTTGAAATATCCAAGAAGGCTTACATAGTCTTTTTTGGGTTCTTAAGTTTGCTAAGCTTAGCTGTACCGTGTTCTCCCCACACCGCCTTTTGCATGTAACGTCACATGATAAATTGCAATCGGCCATGAAGTGACTGCGGTGGGAAATTGTAAGCCGGGTGGGTTTACCGTGAAATATCGCGTCCCGGCCGATATTGGTCTTACACTCATCAACCTGGACCTTATAGCTCCAGATAGGACGTCAATGATATCGGTCTTTATTTCCTATCGTATGGTTATTTTCCATGACACACAGCTCAGGTCCCATCAGCATATATGCAAATGATACCAACACGCACTGAAGACAATCTCCAATAGGTTATTTCTTTGGCTTTATTTCCATCTTCGATTTTTCGATTTGACAGAGTTAGGTACTGCAATGCAGCAAAGCCCGTAGGTCGTTACATTTTATCAGGTAGCTTCTGAGAGAGATCTGATAAACAACATGCAAACATCGTTAGCGCCTTAGACCTTAGATATTACTGGAAATGTAATCAGGGAAGACTTACTTTAATAGTGATCTTTCCTAGCTGTGTGTTGAATATACGTGTACACTGAACCCGCAGGTCTGTTCTTAATCTACTTACAGTGTGATACAGGCCGCCCAAAATGGCGAAGGCTGTGAAAAGGGAAGATCGATATGTAAATGAGCGAAGACGTCTCCGCGAAAAACGATCATGCTGCGGCCACAGCTGATATGTACTTTCCAGTAGGGACTACTTACTCAATACATAACACCATTACCAATCTGATGAGTACACATGGGATATGGAAGGTGACCGTATCGACAGTTATCATGCATCCGTTACGTGAACGTGGTTCCAGTAGTGCAGACATTCCTTATACTATTGTATTGCAAGCCTCTGGATAGGCTGGAAGGTATAAATATCTATTGCTAGTATATGTACAATTTTGATTCATCAGTTTCTTTGTGCGATGTACTTATTACATTTATTTATTACCTGTATTTCTTATAATATATTTGGCTCCTTAAGGTATTTCTGGTAGTACATGGATTCTTAATTCAAAGGACTTTGTTTTCCGATCGTCGTGTGCATGCACTCCTATTCTACCTTATATAGTTTCCTTTAGCCGTTAGACTTAAGATTACTTAACTGCGCTAATAAAGGTGTAGTCTTTTATATATACATGAGAAATTGTGTTGTCACGTCGTGGTTATATAATCTATTGGGAATGACATGCAAAGGCCTTCAAGTCGGAAAAAATGCACAGATGAGAATAAAGCTGGGAAAAGGGGGTAAAAAATCACGGCAGTTGTGATTTTGCGGCACGGCTGGCGCACCAGGGCCTTCTGAACAAGAGCCTGATAAATTACACGATGTCAGAATCCCATCACGGCATGCAGAGCACGTCCCTGCCCTCCGTATTACCATCTGATCGACCGGTAGGCAAAGCTAGATGCGTCAGCAATAGGTTGTCAGATGGGCCTATTTTCCAAGTATGTGCTTTATGATCGAAAGGCACTAAAACTCAATTTGATTGTGTTTTTTTCTGTTTTAACCTTGATATGTTGATGAAATAAGCAAATCGTCTACCTTAACTGTTAAACATATTTCCAGAAGATACAGAATATTTGATATAGGCGGTGGAGCAAGGAAGGGAATCATTTAACCCATTCCTGTCTTGTGAGGCCTACATTTGCGTGTGGCTGTCATCCGACAACCATTACCTACTGCTTCAATCAACAGGACATGCCTGGCGCCTGCGCATGTAGGTCAACATAAGACAGGGAGGATAGAGTATACGATTTGAGGCCAACAGAATATTCAGAGGAGATAGGAATGTGGGGTCAGATATATGAGTTTGTCGATTATTTCGACGTTCACCTGGGATTTCCTGTGTGCAGTATACATAGTATACGTGTTTTTTAAAGCCACGGCAGTTTTGCTGCGCCTCGATTAAATAATGAAATAAAAAGCATATCGGGGACTTCAGTTGCCTCACCTCTGCTCCTATAAAATTTTGATGTATCTATTTAGATGAGGACGTTCACCTTGTCAAAATAATAATCCACCCACAGCAGCCTTAATATGATACCGTCTGAATATTGGGCCATGATGATGATATTCAAACTGTAATATGAAAACCGAAATACAATCTATACGTGGTGTACCGCGTACTGAATAGTTATGGGGGACATTTAATGAATTTGATTTGTCAGATTTTCCAGTATCGGGTTATTTTCCCATTCTCGAAATCAAACATGCGCACTGCTGCATTTACATTGAAGTGAAGACGTTTCAATTTGGAGAAGCAGAGATTTTGTCAAAGTCTGTGGATTTAGGGCCATAAATAGCTTTTAACTCTTTTATGTCTTCGCTTTGCAAATTTTTGTTGCTACAACATATGATAGCTCCAATTTGTAATTGTTAGTAACAGCACTTTTGCGTGATACCTTGCAAATCTACACGTCAATACAAATTTTCATCGCGATGTGACGGTAGACTTTCACGGCGCCATGCCTGAATAAAGTTATTACGCATTTCACCATTTTTCAGAAGCCCTTGGTGATTGAATGTCAAGTCGAGAATCAGCCACTTCCATCATCTTAATCTCGCGTAATAAAGATTTCTAGTGGCAGGATCCAGCGCAGCGACCTTGGGTGGCACGGCGCCAAGACTATCATTCGAATCAAGCGATCTCCAGTGGAAACAAGGAGGTAAGAGACTGATTAAAACATCCGTTACGACACCGATGGCAGCACTTGGAATAGTTTGCCGGTGCTCCGGGTGATTGAGTGTCCGTCCCGGAGTCCAATTGAATTGGTAATGGAAACGGGCCCGCTGGTAACGGTCTCATTGCTTCTGACAAACGTGGTCCAACTACAATGGTCTAATTGTAATCACCGACTGGTCATATGTCAAATATGGTATGCTAGATATGCTTTGAAGGGGCGATAAAACGATCAAAGATTGGGACAGCAACAACAAAAAAGCTCATTTCTAACAAAGACTTTCATACTTTGAGACCTCGTGATTCAGTTTCATAAAAAAAGTGTCACGATACGATAGTAAAAAAAATGACAGGAAAAATTAATGCAGTGTCTATGTTTAAAAATGCATCTTTCAGATTCTGGGAAAGTATTGAAAATTAAAAAGAAATCCAAACACACAAAATCCAAACATACAAAGCGTCAGTTCACCTGCAGCTACACGTGACCGCAATGAAAGGAAAGCATTTGAGCATGAATGGTAATACATGATTGCAGTCGACATAGATGCGTATCTAATTGATATTCTGACAAAACTAAAGGCTTTGCGGTGCTATTCTTCTTCTCCGGTGCATTGATTTTTGCACAGGTACGCCATGAAGCTACGTTCTCTGCCTTCTTGATATTCCGTACCGCGCGCTCACCAATCTTATTGACAGATGGTACACAGGGCCGCAACCAAGGCAATTCGTTTTTTTGTGGCCAGCAAGACTGCCGCGGCGCAAGGTCGATCAGTCCAGTGAGAACGCACGACACAATTTCCTACCAGACATGTCTTGTTCTACGTGCATAATGTGTTTGTACTGTGATCCTTACGTCATCGTGAAAGTGGATGGATATTTATATAAATGCCCTTTTGAGAATCGGCAATGGCCTCTTCCTCGCTTCGTCTGAGGATCCTAATGTTAAGGGGCGTGTGATGCTTGTTTACCAGAAAGTCTCGATAGTTACATGTAGAGGTGGTAGCCCTATTCCCAACCCTATTTTAAAGAAATTTCACGTATGTAAGAATGCATACGTATCCATTCCTAATCACAGCTTACGAATAGAAAACGACTTCTGGATGCATACGTATTATCATTGAGCTTTTGCGAAGATCTTCATAGAATATTTCTCTTGCATAGGGCACAGAAATAGATAATCCGTTTAAGTTAAGTAATATGTAGCACATAGACTCCGCGAAAAGGGAAATGAGGTCCTAAAATAATTTGGACCCGGAATAAAGCTATCATCACTCAATTAAGATAGAGCAGGTCTTTTTTTAAAGACGCCGTCTGCATATTTGATCTTTTGGAGGGGCACAAAATGGGTGGTGCCTGAATAATATCGGTCTTGCGTCATGCATTCTCACTGTAACTGCTTCATGAATATTTAGGACAAAAGTGCAGCGCTCGAGCATGGCGTATTGCGGTGATATAGTCAGGAAATCCCAGTTCTTCTGTCGAACAAAGATAGAGGCTCACACGTGACTGCAGACCGTACGGGAATAGTAGGTTATTCTGGTGCAGGTCACGTGAGCAGATATGAATAATGCCTGGGAGCTGTGGAGGTAATGTGGCGGGTTGGGGTCACACAGAGCTATCCATGTTTTACATTAGAAATTCTCATGGTTTCCTGTTGATATTTGTATATATGCAAGATCACTATATATGTATATATCTTCACTGCCTGTCTTAATTAGTAAACATGTCGTTAATACAATTTCTACGTCGATAAAAACTCTCATATAGTCCAAAAATCGATCCTCCTCGCTTTTTTCCTCACTTATCTATATTTACAAGCACCGAGATTTTGGGGGACAAATTGTTGACGGTGCTCAACGTTGTGTGCTTTTTTTCGAACGTTTTTGTAGGTTCCCTTACAAATCAGTTGATCATGCCTTATGATGGAACATAAGGGAAAAGAAAATGTCAGCGCTGGACTGATTTCGCCCAGCTTGTCATGTCGGAGTGACTCACGGGGACCTGTACTTTCGTGTGGCGTCCTGCTTTCTTCAGAAAAGAAAGCATTTTCAGCCACACCTCAAACGTCCTACACATGACATCATTTTCAAAGGCCCTGAGAACTGAAAAGAACAACGTGATTTTGGCAGTACCAAAATACTTTTCTTGTTCCGTGAACATGCGCGTATGTCGCCATGATTTCACTTGATAGACTTGTCAATTAAAGCTATTTGCATAGAATCAAACGTGCTGTGCGTGAAATGACCTAAAGGGAGAAATTCTTCATGCAAAGCCGAACCAATGAGGGGTGCAGAGCATGCCACCTGTCTTTTCTAGCCTCAACCAATCAGGAAAAAAATGCATACACCTTCGGGCACACCGTACATGCGTCACTGCATGCTACTGCGTATGCATCACTGGTAAACTTCCCTGGTTGAGTAGATATCATTTTGTTTAGTTAAGTTTCCCCTGTAACCCATGTCCTATCATCTTGAGAACAACCTGACACGTCCTTCATAGCCTATTGTGGCCCCCCAACTGATTCCCTACTCAACGGGCTCGGTAATGAACTGAATCGAGGCCCGGCAGGGTTTTCGACATATATAGAGCCTTCTCCTTGATTTTGGCATCATGCACTTGTTTTGCCAAGCAAAATGCTAGGCGGTTACCATTCTCATACAAAATACACCCAGTGACATACTATGATAATATCACGGCATGCAAAGAAAATGATAAAGCACAGCAAAATTGTTTATTATAAAAGAAATACCACTGATTATTTATTACGTGGCCTTTGAATTCAATGTGATATGTGGATAAATATTGCATTTGCTTTAAGGTCTGGGTTTCATGTTTTGCATAGATGATCAACTCATGATGAGGTGTTGCCTTGTGCTGGCAGTAACAACAAACATGCATCAGTAGTAGAGATCATGCGATATTTTTGTATCCATTGTTTATCTAACTTCCTAAGTTATTATAGCTCTCGTTATAGTTATTGTGTCTTATAGGAAAGTGCCTGGGCTCACCTAAACGTCCGTGTTTAACCTGTTCAGTTTGGCATAGCTGGGAGTGTCAGAGTTCAGGCACTTTGTCAATCTTTCCCTTGAGGGATCGTTCGACATCCACCCTTCCTCAGTGTCGATGTAATCCATCGAGTTCCCGGTGCCATCACTGTTGCTCAGCTTCTTCTTGTTGTCCGATGGTGGGACGTACGGACAGATCTGGTCCACATGTCTGAATTCTTCTTCATCGGTGGCGTTCTCTGCCGCAGTCTCGCGGTTGTAAAAGTAGTTGAAGTTGGAGACGATAACAGGTACCGGCAATGCGATAGTCAGTACGCCGGCTATGGCACACAGCGACCCCACCAACTTGCCGCCCACGGTCTGTGGGTACATGTCGCCATACCCTACAGTGGTCATTGTCACTAAAGCCCACCAAAATGCCTCGGGGATACTGGAGAAATGGGTTTCCTTGTAGTCTGTCTCGCCGAAGTAGATTGCACTCGAGAACAGAATGACTCCTATGAAGACGAAGAAGACCAAGAGTCCCAATTCTCGCATGCTAGCCTTAAGGGTTAGTCCGAGGATCTGCAGTCCTTTAGAGTGACGTGAAAGTTTAAAGATGCGAAAAACTCGCACCAGCCGAATTATCCTCAGTACAGCTAAGGAGGAGGATCGATTTTTGGACCCCTCGGATTTGGCCACTACGGCGGCCAAGGTGATGAAATACGGCACGATGGAAACAAGATCAATGATGTTCATGAAGTTCTTGCAAAACTCCCACTTGCTTGGGGAACAGATGAACCTAATGATGAGTTCGAACGTAAACCACACGATGCACGACGTCTCGATGAGAAAGAAGGGGTCTGTTGGACCTGGCACTTCGGCTTCTATCTTTACAGTTTTGTTGCCCACTGTCACTTCTTGCATCCTTTTGAACTGTGGCATAGTTTCTAGACAGAACGTGATTATTGACACCATGATTACACTTACAGACACAATGGCTATAACCCTGGCTATGAAGGACGTGTCAGGGTGTTCGAACGCGACCCAGATTGCTTTCATGACTTTGTTTGTCGGAAGTTCTTCCTCCGGCTCCTTTACAAATCCTTCCTCTTCCATAAAAGCTTCTATGACATCCTCCCCCAACTCAAAAAATTTGATCTCTTCCGTGAAAATATCCGTGGGCACGTCGGCAGGTCTCCTAAGACGGCCCCCGCTTTGATAGAAATGGAGGATGGCTTGGAAGCTAAGCCGGTGCCTATCAAAGAAGTACTCGTTGCGCAGGGGGTCGTAATAGCGCAGTCTCTTCTGTGGGTTGCCCAGGAGGGTGTTAGGAAACTGGGCCAGTGTTCGCACCTGGGTTTCGAACCGGAGCCCAGAGATATTGATGACGATCCGGTCGCAGCAGTTTTTGTGGTCCCACTCCCCGCCGCCATCTTCGTACGCCTTGGGGCTGAAAGAGTCTAAGTCAATCTCTTGCAGCATGGCCATGGACCGGGAATGGGAGACGGGTGTGATGCTGTTGAGCCCCGAGTTGCGCCGCGGGTCCTTGCTGTTGTCGGGCGTGGGGCCGCTGCGGGTCCTCACCGGCACCTCATCCTCGCTCTGTACTACCGCCAGCTTGTTGGTGGAGCCATGATGATCTTCTTCCTCTACGACCGGGGTGTTGGTATTGCTGCTCTTCTCTGCAAGATCCTTGGTCGAGTGCACTTTGGGCCGCAGGATGGGAGTTAGCCCGTAGCGCTCCACGAGGTGCACGGTGGTTGACATGTTGATGCTCGCCGGGGCTGCCAGTTTGGTAGCGTCTAGAACACAGAGGTCTTTGAAAGGATCTTGTTCCCCTGTCTCAGCCAGCGTGGACCTGCCGGAAGGGGAACATCCTGTAAAACGCGGCTCTACTCCTGGCGCCGTTTCCGCGAGCGCGCACCCATCTTGTCCGGACGCGCTCGCGGGGTCCACCCGATTTCGATCAGTGAGCGCTATCTCCCCGCCGCCTCCTCACGGCTGCTCGTTCCACTTAATCGCACCCGATAATATCCAGCAAATCACGTTCCCCATCTCGCGGGCCACTCAGCAGCCATTCCTCAAATCCGGCCAGTCAGCACCTCCTATTGGAAATATCGGAATCTCCCCTCCCCCCACCAACAATGGCGGAGGCGCGGCGCACTCTCGACAACGTGCGCCACTTCTTGGAGACAGTTAAATGCCTCTTCCAAAAGGGAAATCAAACAGAGACTGTACCGTCCCTGTCTCGGCCCAGTCCTTCAGCTACACGAGCTGCGAGTGGTCCTCACTGCGGCCCACCTGAGTCAGCAGGGCTGCCACAGCCTCGCTGTGATGCAGGCTAGATACCAACTTGCGCATTTTCCTTCCTTACCTATAAGCAGCCAACACGCCAACCCTGGAGGCCAGCCGCCGCTGCATTATTCAAATTTTCATACATAATACAGTTGGACCTCTTGCCTCCATTTCGTGCGACTTGCTCCTTATTACGAGACACGTGACGGGCAAATAATGCAACAATAGACAATTCTGTCCCCATTGCCTGAAAAAAGGACCACCCCAATAAACACCGTGTTGGGGACGGACAATTCTTCTGATAGAGGGTTTCAGAGGGCCCCATTGCTTTGCGATCATCCCAGCACTACGCCCATATAATTCAGGCAACAATGGAAATCATGGCCCCCGGGGCCCTGTTTTATATTAATTTGTTATTGAGGCGGCGGTGGCAACATCGATCAGTGGGGTGCGCTGATTGCGGGGAATTGATTTGGCGGGAGCGAAGTCACAACCCATACGCCCTCATCTCCATCAACTCACCATTACTCATCTCACACACTTCCCCGTCCCTTAAAAACCACCCCTGGATCCACCATGTACCACCGAACCTCCCCCCAGACTCCCCACCACCACCTCCCAATCTCAGTGCTCGGAATCACAATTACGACAACCCCGGAGCGGTTTATCAGTTTCCCTCTAAAAATCGTCAATACCGCAACGCCACGGTATCGATCGATTCAGCCGCTGAAAAAAATCACACCGTCCATATTTCTCCTCCTCCGCTGCTTGGGGCCCATCTGTTCGTATTCGAAAGAAGGCCAACGTCAGGTCCAGCGTATAATTACCACCCTTTATAACACATTGTGGAGCTGGAGGCCTCGAAAACTTTGCTCCTGTGAAAGGGTGGCCCCAGGGGTGGTTCAGCCGTAATGATTTTCAACATTGGCAATAACCTGAATAAACGCAACGACATTCCATTTCTCATTGGCCTTTTCTGTATATTCCTACTACGTTCTAGGCACGACTCAGTTGATATATGTTCTGTGTTAGTTCTTATCTGTCAAACATTTTGGGTCGACCTGCTGTTTTTTTCTCATAGACACATCAATAAAACGACGGAATGGTGTCGGCTCCGCCAAGAAGGGAAGCGGGCTAGCTTGTGAGATTCATTATTACGCACGGCGTAAATAGCTAGCCGCAAATACGCCCGAAAATTACAGTTCTGCAGCCAGTCGATCGATAAAACTGCACCGCGAAGTGTCTGGCAAGGTTTTAGTCTCACGGAACCACTTGGAATGCGAGGCTTGAATCAGGAAATCAAACTAACATCACAAAACAACAAAATCTGACTTAAGGAAATAGGTTTCTATCATTACTCAGGACTCTTTCACTGTTATGCTAATTACGTATATATACGAGCAACACGAAAGACCGCAAGCAATCGCAAGGTCACGGCTAACTAGGTTTCTGGTACCCTCGGCTATAACTGTTGAGCGCCCGCTGCGCGCGGAGCAGACCTGCAAATCTCATAACCCTCCATCCTGGGGCCTTGTTTTTTCACCAGCCCACTTCAGATGGAGACAAAGGATCCTTGCTTCTCCCCACCCTGGCCCCACATTATTATAACACATTAGACGCCTGCTGTGCTGCCAAAAATCGAAGCTCTTACGTCTTCTCTTTGATAAGTATATAATAGTCATATGCCAAAAGGGAAAGAGCGCGAATTGTGGAAAGTTATCTACTTATTCAGGGACGTCGTAAATGCTGTAATTCGAGACAAGCACGGGACCTTGAAGAAAAGCCCCTCACCTACTAAGGTTACCCAATATTGGGTTATTCATGATCCGTATCTCGGAGACGCCGCGTATTTCTTGAAGGAAACGGACCCAGATGAACCGATAAATGTCAGTAGCCGGATAAAGTACAGTACATTTCAGAAGGACCAACTGTCCCAGGGGCATACGGAATGGTCACGACGTACATGTACATGCTCAACTCGCAGCAAGTGTTCATGTCGGCACATCTGCTTTGGGCTGATTTTAGCGCATCGCAATATGGTAGAAAAATGGAATACTACAAATATTTAAACATGAACGCGTAGGTGCGTGCCAAAAAGCACCCTTAGCCAATTTTAAGCATCGTTGATTTCAGTATCTTGGCACAGGGGGCTCGAACTATACAGAAAATGCTTTTGTTAGCTGATTGGAACCGTCAACCATGTAAAGAAACTTCTGAAACATAAATGATTTCTTTTATTACAAATAGTTGGTTATGTTTTATGGAAAAACAGTGACAGTACAGCATCTTCACCTTCTGGTTTAACCATCCATTATGGCGAACCCTTGTCACGTGAGTGAAACACCCTATTCAACTTGATAACCCTACAAACTTAGACAACTGCGTTGCCCGTTGACAGACTGAATTGACAATGGTTAAATGGTCAACAGAAATACAGAGTGTTTCTTTTACCATCTATTCATAAAAATGCTGTACTGAATGCAAAATCTGGCTGAGTACCATCAAGACCACATACGTACGTAGAGCAGAAAAGCGCTGTAAGCAATCTTGTTCATTGTTTACCTGGATATCATTATAGAGACAATACCAAGACAAATTTTCAAAGGGAGAGATCTGCTTATGCCGATGATATCGCACAATCTGAACACTCCTACTATGAGAAAACTGGGGGATGTTATGACAAAATGAGACGACGGGAAGGGTCTAAAACCCAGCTATGGCAAAACAGAGTACATGTACATGGCAACTGGCAAGGGCTTGGTAACTCGTGACCTGAACATTAATTTGAAGCTAGAGGAAGGTGAATTTTTGAAATTGAAAGTACAATGTACTTGTGTATTCTAGACGTTTATATTTACATTTATAAACTTTGTTAACCTGTGCAATAAAGGCCACTTATCTATTAATGGTCATCCCATCAAGCCTGTTGATACATGCCTCGGAAGTACAACATTGCCACCAGTGGTACAACAATCATGAGCAGAATAGCTACATTCTCCAAAAACACCGGTACCGATGCACTATTCCGTAACACCCCAACAGAGGCGAGAGCCCACATCTACAGCATATATACTGAAACCAATCTTAACCTACGGATGTGAAAAATGGACCCTCGCCGAGAGACGGAAAATCACTCTCCAGACTAAGCTAGTAATAACAGAACAACATGCGTTCGCCCAATAATTTATGTCACCATACCTTTGAAGTAAAGAAATAAATAACAAGATGAATCATTTTAATCACACACAACAGAGAATAACAAAATTATGATAATGAAAATGAAATGAGAATAATGATTATTACAACGATGATAAAGCTACCATAACTACAACATTGTTAGAACACCCGTTGAATTGTATCATTTCCATGGTGGGGAAATGGAATCTGGTTGTAAAACACCACGTAGATGTACATATATTGAACTACAACTACATTATTGAATTTGTGCAAATCCGGGATGTTGATCCTTTTGATCGTGTATCACCTAAAGGCACAAGAGCCAAAATTATCTAAAATATGTTTGCTTACCTCCACCCCTCACTCAGACAAAATAGACCATTCCTGAATTTCACGCGTGCATGGGTCATACTAGATACCGTCTGTTTCAATTACCGGCTCTATTGCTTTCACTATTATGGCACATTATCCAAAAATGGGGATTTGGTTACCGCAGATTGACCTTAAGGTCGAATTGGAAGGGTGACGTAAGATGAGAGAAAGTGATGGATTTACTCACACAATAATAATCACTATGTACAAGTCACCCACTTTATTGGGGCTTGTTCGCTACAAGGTTTCTGTCCTTTTATTAGACCAGTCATTCAGGAGCTTCGAAGTGTCCAATGTTTTTCATGAATATGTCCTTTCACTTGTCATTGGTAATGCATTCCATAGATGCCATTGTCGGTCGGATTTGTCGCACGAGTCTTCTGCTGTAGGATTTTCTGTAAGGCTGCCACAAAAGCAACCTTTTCCGTCTGAAGAACGCTGAATTTTGTGCTTCCCCATGCAACAACTGTCCTAAGAATGTCCTCAATTTATTACGGTGTACCCTCTGTGCGACCAATGTGACCGGGTCCTCAGGAGGGAGGACCTAGTTTCTGCTCCAGTTTAGCGAGCAAAACGCTCGCACATGACTACATTTCCCACAGGCGAAGTTAAACAGGCTGCCGGTGAATGATAGCCAGCAACACCTGAGGGACGCAATGACAGCTGTGGTGGCGAGATTAGTAAGCCAAGTGAGAGCTCTGTGTCCTTCTCAATTGGTATGCTACTCATGTTTCTTCTTATTCTCAATTGAAGGCAAATCATATCACGGACACAAAAGTTCACTGTTGATATTCCACAGTTTCTCAGTGTCAGACCAGACAATCGCCGTTATCCTAGAAGTTGTTTATCTGTGTTGTATGTTTTTTTTATACATTGTATTTTGTAACGTGTGGAGAGCAGCATCAGCTGTATTTGCTGCCCAATGTCCCACCGTGTAGTGCAGTTACAACTAGAATAAAGACATAAAATTAGATGTCAAAATTTATACATGATAATCTACAAATGTAAATCGTGATATACGATACGCTTGGTTAGATCCTAACCTATCGAAAAAGATGATGAGATTCTTAGCGTCCTGGCGACTTTGTTTGATACTGCAGGCGAACTTCTGTGTATCTTATATTTTGAACATGCAAAGGTCATGATCTTTCTTCAAAAGGTGAGCATTCGATATTACTAGTTATTTGAATCTAGTACTTTATGCCTGTCACTAGTCTGTTGTTGCTCAATCTACAGCTGTGTATGTTTATGTGTTTGTGCAACACTGATGTTGGAAAATATTTCAGTACCTGCAGGTGTACTAATTCAAATATATGAACCAAAAGCCAGATACTAAAAAATACACAGGCTAAACCAAATATCCAAGCCTTTGCTTTAATAGAAAATAGACTATATATACAAGATGCTTCCCAAATATTACCGAAGTTTCAGAAAACAAAAAGGGACAGCCTTTTCTACATGCGTAAATAGCAGTATTCTGAGTAATGTGATATTTTCATCCAGATCTGCTGATTTACATTTTACCATAACATCATGCTTTAGTAACAGAAGCAAGTTAAAAAATGTCCCCAAACTAATGATAGAATTTTATATAATGCCAACAATTAAAAAATGATGGCCCGCTCAATACATGCAGACATGCCGTGGACATGATGTTGATACACTAAAAAAGCAAAAATAATCAACAATTGCACAAAACATATAGTATGGAGCCCTATGGAATCTAAATCATAGTCTTTTCAACAGTCTTAGAACTACCTACACAAGTTTGTATTGTACAAAAGCCCTTATGCATGGCAGGTTCTGCTCAATAAGGCTATATACAGCACTGCATCATACTGTAATACATAGCTGCTCATGACTTACGAATACTTTCCACCATTGTACATGTTCATCAACCCTTATCTTGAAGCAAGGGAATCTCATCATCATGTCTTACTCTAAAGTATCAAAACACAGTCAGTACTAATGATTCTGATCTGTGAAACATGCGTAATATTACCTGGAGGCATGCACAATTTCATCTCTATTAAAAGCGGCGCACTGCATTGGTCTTAACTTTCCTATAAATTTCTACAACCTGCTAAAGTTACCACAAATGTAATATCTTTGTATCATTTCCCATGCAGTTGACAAATATACAGCCATTGACATACACCATCATACGGTCTCAGGGAAAATAGATGTTGTATCAGTCTGTATGCTTTTTAATAATATAAGACAAGACAGACATAAAATTGGTTGTTTACACCATGTACTATTGAGTTTGGTAGTATCTCCTTGTCGGAGACACTGATCTAGCGCGCCTTGGACTTCTTGGGCTCGTCTTAAGGAATCTCCGCGCGTCCTCGTACCCTACCACAAAGTTTTCATCCAGAGCGGTCTCCACGCCGAGCGTTGTCGCAGTGTGAGCGTGATGTGCGTTGACCAGTTTCTCTAGCCGGGCGATGATCTCGTAGTTTGGCACGGCCAGAGTGTGGATCTCTAGACCCAGCATCCGGGCGATGACTTGGCGGAAGTCAACAAGCTGCAAGATAAAAACAAAAATGCCTTTTGGTTATTTACTGATGTCCATCAATGTTGACATCTCAATGTCATTATGACCTTACCACATACAAGCAATTATGATGCAATGCTAATATCAATGATTTGTTGCATTTGAAAGCATACTACTCTTGTAGATGCCACAAATGGCTTTCTTCCTAAAAGAAATACACAATGAAGGGATTGCAAAACTGTGAGAAGATGATACAGACCTCCTTCTCCCTCCTGGCCACTTCATCCAGTGCCAGCTTGGTGCTCCTGAGTTCGTTGGACAGAGCCTGGACAGTGTTGGATGACAACACCTTGGTCTCTTCACTCTCTGCCTCAGTCATCTGGATCTCTGACTTCAGGTTGCTGACCTTCTTTCCCAGCTTGTCCTTCATAAGACGTAGCCTAAGGAGTTCTTCCTCCTGGTCCTTGATGTGGTCCTTCTGCTGCAGGGTCCTGACCTTGAGGTCGGTGACCTCCTGCAGCTTGGCCTTCAGCTCAGTGTTCTGAGCACGAGCGTTACCCAGCTGTCCCTGCAGCCTCTCCACCTGCTTCTGCAGCTTCCTGATCTTCATGGCTGCGTCGTCCCTCTCCAACGCAAGCTCATTCCGACCCTGATAATGATAAACAACTGTTAGCACTCCTGCACTCCTCATCCTTTAGATACAGAATCTATATACCATACTTGCCATCATACACTTTGCTACCTCTAACTGAATTTGACTGAGAACAGACTTTGATATTGTACTGTAACAAATGTAAAACTTTCAAGGCCTTCTGTTCTGAAATTCTCAAAGCTAATTACTCTGATTATCATGAAAGTTCATCTGTGTTGGTAGTAATCATAGTAAAACGTTAAACTTTATTCCAACACACTATTTACAGGGATCAAATTTTCAGCGACCACTGTCGCCTTCATCAGGATAATCAATGACCAATCACTTCAAAACGTGATCTCGCAAGAGTTACGGTTTACAAACACGTGACCTCATTCACACGAGACTTTACTGATACGTGACGTAAGCAATTGATCAATTACTAATTACTCTGTTTGCTTCGGTTCCTTTTCAACTTTATACTGCCAGCACAAACAAACTTGTCACAATCTAAACCACAGTACAAGCAGACAAACAATGATGTGGAAGAGTTGAGAAGTGCTCCTACCTGCAGCTTCTCCTCCAGCTGACCGATCTTCTTGCGGAGTAGGTCCATGTGAAGGTCCTTGCTTTCCAGCTGTTCTTTCTGCTGCTTGACCTGCCAAAAGCCAAGGGACTCAGTCAGCATGGGCCATTTTCGAAATCTGTACTTTTGCATTTAATGCAATCAGATATTCAAGACTCTAAAGTACACTTTTATTGATTCAGGATCACAGTATTGGAATAATGACTTCTATCCATCTGTCAGACTGCTATGATTAGAGTGTCAGTACAGTAAAAAAGAATTTTCACCAAGGACATGTATAATGTACTAATTGGATGGTGTTCAGCACCAAGGACAGGTATCTCTTGTGTTTTACAAAGTTCTTGCAAATATCTTTGCGTACCTTCCTCTGCAGGTTGTAGACATGTGTTGTGCGGTCTTTCAGTGAATCTCCCTCCATGTTGACCAGCTGCTGGGCCCTTGCCACGAGTGCGTCACCGTTCAAGTCGAAGCCGACATCCAAGGCGATCTCATCCAACTTCATCACTCGTGCCATCTTCTCTAGGAACTCCAGATACTGCACATGGTGTAACAGAGACTAGAGTTAGGATCAGCTTTGAAATATGAGCTGACATCTTAACCTGTAGCATGTACAACATGCACTTAAACCTTTAGCATTTTGTGCTATATGCACATGCTACTTTCTGACATTTACATGTACTACATAATAGTTAGCGGCCAAGGACTGATTTACTGGTAGATCTTTGCACCTTTTCTTTCTTAAATGATTAAGATATATTAGGGCTTTGCCACAGAGCTTTTAACAGCTAATTTTCACACTTTTTTTTGTAAAGAAGAGTATAGAATTTACTAGAATAATCTGCAGGTTGATTTACCCTCTGCTTATCTGTCCTGAGCCCATCTCTCAGTACATCTGCAGACGACAGTTCACCCTCCAAGTTGGTCAGTCTATCCTTAAAGTCGCCGACGTCAGCCTCTGCCTTCTTGGCCCTGCGGATGGCCTGTTGGTGCAGCTCACACTGTGACTCCAGCTGTTTGGTCAGCTCCTTCACCTTCAGATTCAGCATGTCTGATTCCTGGGGAAGAACAATAAAGATGAGATGAAATGAGTGGTATGGTCATCAAAGATTGAATGTATGAACATGATATGTTACCTCAACGGAAAAAGTGATCAGCAGTTTTGGACAGTAAATATATAGGATGTACGACACACGAAAAATAGCCCAAAAATCGTCTATTTCAAAGGAGTTGCCTAAAATGAGATGGGAAAACCCTCAGGCTGTACTTACTGCGTGCTTGTCCCTGCTGGAGCCCATGATGGAGCGGATCCTGTCCTTGATGTCGTCCTCCCTCTCATGGACGATGACCTGACCGTCACTCAGGAGCGATGCGATGGCCTGTTTGAACGTGTCCAGCTGTGTCTGGGCTGCCTTGGCTGTGTACTGGCTGTTCCGCAGCTGTTCATCCATGGTGTGTACGCGACCTTCTCTGTGTTCTAGCTCCTCCCGTGTGGACTTCCATGCCTTCTCGCTGGATTCGATACGTTCCCTCAGAAGCTGGTTCTCCCGAACCAACGCTTCTTTGGACCGCATTGCTTCCTCCCTCTCCTGTTATATCAAAAAAGAAAATCTTTTAGTTTTAGGCAAATTACTAGTCTGTCACACTCTGACATTATGACTTTGAATAGCATAAGTCAAGGCAATTGGTCATTGAAGAATAAGGTTCCCAATACACAACCAAAAACGCTTTTATTTAAATTACCTGGCTATCATTGAGACCATTATTTCCCAAGCTTCTCTCTTATAGCAGCATTTAAAGCAATTCAAGCCTACAGGTAAAATATATTACTAGTAGCTATAAGCAGTCTTAACAGCAAACCTGTGCTTGCTAATTTTTAATGCTTTGATGCATGAGAATTTCCAAGTGATTGACAACCAAAGCTATACTAGTACTTCAGTGTGTCTACCTGTGAAAGTATTGTATAGATATACAACAGGATGAGAAGTGGGAGAAGTCACTAGGAAACTTGCCTTGGGGGAATGTGGGTTCATGGGATATACCTCCATGGGGGGAGGAGAAGAAGAGGACACAGTTAATAACACATCCTTGATTAGAACACAAGCTTGAAGAGGATTTGTGGACAGTGCTGTAGGTGTCAGAAAGCATCGCCAGTACAACATTGAACAGTGTTAGGCCCACTTAACACCTAGTTTCACAGAAGCTGAGAAGTTGGAAAAGCTGAGAAACAGTACCTGGTGCAAAGGCTAGACACCAAAGGGTGCTGTAGATCTGAGAAAAGAGGAAAGCAGTGGACAGAGTTGCTATAACATTGAGTGACATTGGTGGGAGAGAAGTCAGACATTTATTGATACATAAGCTTTTCTATTAGCAGTTTTAAAGGAGAATTTACCAAATAAAGATGCAGTACAGATGACATAAAAGGGGTGTGCCGTTGACAACAGAGTAAAGTTGTCTAGATGATCAGAAAACAACTGCAGGTCAACTCAGAGAGATTGCCTCTACTCACCATTCTCAACTGCTCTGTACTGGTGTTGATTTGAGACAAGTTTCGCTGCTCGCGGCTGACCTCTGACACCAGCCTCATGATGGTCTCCCTGCTGGCCTTCGGTCTCCAGCTCGCTGCTGTTC
>NW_017803932.1:1476660-1500555 GCF_001625305.1 Branchiostoma belcheri | reverse complement strand
TGGTGAATAAAACCAAAGCGCTGGCCAGAAAATTGATTTTTCTAAAAGGGGCGTGGCTCATAACTCGAGATGACGTCATGATTACGTCATCAAAATTTGCATAAATTATCATCTTGCACTAAGGTACTCACACAAAAAAAATCAATGGCCATAGGTAATCCTAAGTAGTATTTTTAGGATGTCCCCAAAGTCCTCAGCCACCCTTCCATACCACCTTAATCAAACCACTGCATTGATAGATGGAAAAAACTGTAACAACTAGGAAGAAAAGGAATTTCCTCAACTGTTGGGGGCAAAATATGAGCATTTTTGAGTTGATTCAGAACCAGAATCTTTTTTTTTTTTTTTTGCAAATCACAAAAAAATGAAGAGGCGAATCCGAGAACCAACAAATTAAATTGGTGTGGCCTTAAAGGAGAATTTACCAAATAAAGATGCAGTACAGATGACATAAAAGGGGTGTGCCGTTGACAACAGAGTAAAGTTGTCTAGATGATCAGAAAACAACTGCAGGTCAACTCAGAGAGATTGCCTCTACTCACCATTCTCAACTGCTCTGTACTGGTGTTGATTTGAGACAAGTTTCGCTGCTCGCGGCTGACCTCTGACACCAGCCTCATGATGGTCTCCCTGCTGGCCTTGGTCTCCAGCTCGCTGCTGTTCAGTGCTTCAGTCAGCGTGGACAGCCGTCCACGGAGCATGGTGTTCTCTTCCAGTATGGAGTTGATCTACGGACGAAGAAAACACACCCATCAATAATCTAAACATGATAAAAGGTTGGTGTGGAACAAATACAATAAAAACTGGCTCAAGCACTCTTAGCCAATGCTTCATGGCACAAAATCTTTGAACTGTTGCTGTCAAATTAAAGGTTTTGGTATCCCAACATGTCTCACCTTGTGAGTGACCTTCTCAATGACATCAGGGATGCTGCCAGCTGCCGTGTCAAGGCTGATGCAGCGTCCGACCTCTGTGCAGAGGTCACGATATTTCCTCTCCCACGACTGCGACTTCTGCTCGGACTCCTCGCGCTCAGAAATGTGGCCCCTGTGTGCCAGAGGGAAGAAACACATTTAGCACTTACTGTCAGACACAAGGTGAGATAAGTTTTTGACTCATCTCCTGAAAATTGTCTACATGTAGGTATTGCACAGTTAAGGTGCAGTCACATATCATCATAGGTCGTGGTACAATTTTTATGTTATAGAATTTTGTAATATCAAGACGTGAGCAAACCAGCTGGTTCTAAGACAGCATTTTCCGTACCATTTAGACCTCTGAATTTTGTATGCATGTCATGATGCATGACATACATGTATGTGACCAGGCCTAAGGCCTTATAGTGGGTATTACACCAAGACTATAACCATATCACCTGGGTTACTCTGCCAAGTGAACATTGCATCTACTGGTGAACAGTAATTTTGTGATTGTTAGGGGATTCCATGCTTTAAAGGAATAGGTCAGAGCTTAAAGAGATCCCTTCTTGAGTGAAAGACCTCCTTTTCCAGCAATAAAACTATTTTTGTTCATTATACATTGCTGACAGAAAATTATGTCTTTTAAATGATGGCTTGACCTGTTCCTTGCTAAGAGGCATACAATATAAAAAGACGTTTATACCTGGAGTTTTGATCAGTAAGAAATGTGACATGTCTCCGTTCCTTGTATCTGTGCATGAACATGATCAATTTTTTAGTAATCTTTAATAATGGTTTGGGTTTCCTCTTAGTCTCAGAGCTTCCTGTGATCTATTAAACTAAAAGTTAAAGGGTTGCATTAAAATTTGGTTGGTCTTTATTGTCCTTAAAAGAAGAATGAAGGCACTGTAATTTGAAAAATAAGCTTAAGAAAAAAAATTACTCCTTCACCTAAAATAGAAAATTTTATGTATCCTTCCCTAGCTCCCGGTCGAAAAAATAATTTTTCAAAAATTTTCATAATCCTCTTTGCAACAGCTCTCCCCCATGAGAAATTTATTTTTGCTACTCAATTGAAATTGTCTTTTTTCCCAGTGAAGGTTGAAGACATGATGTTTACCTGAGTCTTCCTTCCAGCTCTGCGACCCTGTCCTGGTACTCCCTCACTTCCTTCTGCAGCGCCTGGATGGTGATTTCCCCACGACCTTTCACCACAGACAACGTCCCGGTCTCGTCCTCCATCTCCCGGATACGGTTACGCAGCGTCTGCACCAGCGCCACCTGACGCGCGTTGTCCTCCTTGTAGCTCTGTATCTCCGTCTCCAAGTCCCGGATTTGCACGTCTTTGATTGCGCACCTGTTCTTGCTTTCTCCCAGCTGGAATCAAAGGAAAACATATTCAGTTTCAAGAGGATGGGGCGAGGCAAAGGTTTTATGGGAAAATTGTTTCCATGTTCCTCTTTGGTGGTTGTCATAATGTTTTTTATTCAAGAATAGCTTCAGTCAGAAATAGACAGGTGTAACACAAGGCCCTTTCACAAATGGCACAGCTATCAGGAAAAGGACATTCAATTCAAAGTCACCTTAAAACATCACTACATTTACTGGTAGCTTATACCATAAAGAAGCTGAATTGGGGAAAACAGCTGCAGCTGAATATGTAATTTGTTCAAAGCATCATGGAATTAGGCAATAACCATGCCCATACTGCCTGCAACATACAAGCAGAATGTCAGGATTTTTTACCTCCGCCTGAAGTCGCTCAGCTTTAACCTGCATGGCGGCCAGCTCTCCGGTGGCACTCTCCGCAGCCAGGCGATAGTGCATGGTACGGCCCCCTGTGGGCGGAGGTTGGGATGGGGGCTGGGGGGGATAGGCAGGGTCTCCAGATGAGAAGTAGCCATTGATCTACAAAATAGCAACAATGGAAAACCATTTAGAGAACAGTTGTGAAATATATTAATCACAGAAATTATGCTGAAACTAATGGATAAATCATACATCATTGATTGTCACTTAACAGCTATTGTTAAAGGGTAGAAAACAATAATCTTATCATGATGTTGAAAGAAATCCCTTTGATATGATATAGCTGAGTCTCACCTTTGGTGTCTCTGGTCCTTTACTGCAGGAAAACAAGGAAATAAGAATTAAGATTAGCCAAGTGTGGAAAATAATGACGCCCATGGTGAGTAGCACATAATCTGCTGTAAATTCTATTTTTGCAGTTGAGGTTCTTGCATTGTTTGAAGTTTGCAATCGAAACAATTCTGTAGTACAGTAAATATATGAAACACATATTTGCAGTGTCATGATTATGAGGAAAGACTGGCCATAGCAAAATCACAGTGAAAATAAAACTACCGCAATCATGTAATCAATCAAGATATACAGTGTATGAGCCAGCAAAGAGAAACTGTTACAGTTTCCCTAAAAAAGGAAACACTGTGTATCACAGTTTTAGGCATGGGATTTTTCCTTTTCAAAAGGAGCAAAGGCTGAGTGGAAAAATAAATACAATACACATGACATGGATGACTGAATTGTCACAACCTGTCCAACAGGTAATACCCTGATCCCAGCAGGGCATGAAATAATACCCACCTGCAACCTGAAATTTCTAGTATGTATGTAACAGGTTTTAAAAGATGTACCTCTATTCTAATACTATAGCAATAGGCAAAAATTCAGAAATCTTTTTTTGGCAGATGAAAAAAATGCACAAGGTTTAAAATAATGCAGCTGTGAGTAATTTCATAATCACGTAATGCTGTGGTGGTGCAGTTTCTGAGGATTCTGGCTCCCTGCAATTATGCTTGCTGACAGAAAAAGGGATCGCGTGCCCTGCCCGGCTTAACCTTTTGTCTAAATCTTTGCCTGGGTGTGCCATCCTATCTAGTTCACCAGGCTCCCATCTTCACTCCCTCACAAATATTTGGAAGCCTTGGTAAACTAAACAGGATAGCAACCAGGTAATAGTTACCATATCTAGGACAATTCCAAACTCTATATATTTTACTTAACCAAAAACTCAATACCGGTAGGAAGACTTTAGCTCACAGTTTGTGTGAGGCTCACACAATGCAAATATTACAGGGAAAAGAACAAACCACTACTATGAAAGAAATTATAGAAATGTATAAATCATATCCTTACCCTCCAGTTGCCAAAGATGTGATCAAGTCGTCTTTTTTCTCCAGTTCTTTCTTGTAGAGCTTCAGCTGCTCCTGCATCTATAATTGATAAATACGTGTTTCTATGATGTAACTATGTACAGTCTAAACATAAGGCATTCATTGTCCCCGCACGTCAATGGATGTTGAGGTCTATCACGTAATGATTAACAGCAGCGGACAGGGCTGCATACATGAACACACAAAGGACAGTATTGACTAAATAGTCAACTACCCAGATTATTAACAGTTATAGTAGGGTATAATGTCAAGTGACTTGATCAGTCCCATAACGTTGTATTTCAAAAATCTAGGACATGGATCAATAATTGTTTGCATAAAGCTTTTTCAACTCCCGCATACCTCGGGGATGTTCTACATACCCGGGGGGATTTGAACACTGTAAATTCATATAACTTAAGGTTGTAGCACCAAAATATTTGTGGCTGAATAAATCTTGAAAACCTGGACTTTGGGGCTGAGACACTGAATATGTGATCAACAGAATAGAAATAAAAAAAAGATTCAATGGTTTGATGCTGGTTTGAAATGGAAAAGTGGCTGCAAGAACCTTGCAAAAATAACACATTGTCAACTAGTACATGTATTTTAGGTCATCAGGCAGAGAAAGGTTAACCTTCTGCCTGCTGCATGATCTCATTATCAGTACTAATGTGATACAAAATGTCACCTCACTCATTAGGGTGAAAGTTAATGACTTACTGTTATATTTACCTAATCACTCGGGCATATTTTAATAAGTTACTTTCACAGTTAGCTCACAAGTGTTTTACAATGGAAGTAGGACCATTTTTCTGCTTCACTGGGATTTCAGGAACCTTGACACAAGGCCACTTTAAATTCTAGGACTGAAATATGATGCTCCCCCTCTTCTAAAATGAGTTGTTTTTCTGTGTCAGTAAGTTGTACATTTAGTACATTGTCATTGAACACTTCCCCTTTAGCAAGAGGTATTTTGGCTGTGTACGATGACTTATAACATTATATAGATATTGGAGTGTCATGATATTAAACAAGTGGAGAATGATATGTTAATATTAGAATCTTGTCTTTAAACTCTTTAAATGTATTGTTTTTTGGTTGCCACAGTGCTAGTGAAAGCAAAACTAATAGAATTCACAGATACATCATTTATTTTGTAATTTTCTACATTTCTAAACCTCTTCTCACATCCTTCAATTATATTTGATATGTGTCTGGATGACATCCATAAAATCTAATTTGTGCCGCCTAATCTAGAATAATGAGGTGTCAGACCCCTGTGTCGCTTTCAGCAAGGTCCTTGCTTTCAGTATACAATGGAATTTATGTTCTATGTCCGCTTTCTGTGCATTATAAACACATCATACATTACCTAACGTAACCAGGTAAATAACTACAGACATGTAGACGTGTTCTCACCTCCTGCATGAGCCTCCATGTCTGTCCGGAGGCGCCGGGAGAGGCTGGGCGGTCGGCGGTCCTGTACAGGGAGGCGGGCGGGGTTGAGCGCGCGAGGAACGGCCGCTCGTTCCCGATGTCGTACACCAGGCCGGAGTCATCCAGCGTCTGTAGCCCGGCCCGAGGAGGGGCACTGCTCAGGCCGCCACGAGGAAGCCTCGGCAGCGAATCCTTGTCCGTAAGCCTGTAACTGGTCATCTTGGACACTCGAGGACACCTGTATGAAATTCAGGTAAGGCAGTCGACCTCACAGTGCACTATATGCACCGATGTTTTTCCCAGCTAAAGTCCCCTCAAATTAACACAAAACTTGATCTTGATAACCCGAGAATGTTAACGAAACTATGAAATATGTCCCCACGTCCAAGAAATGACCTGAACTTTCTCTTGACGCTATGAAAACTGAATAAAATAGCAACGTGAGCCCAGTGTTATTGTTGTGCCTGGCAACATGATAAACACACTGGTGAGGAACCACCACTGCGCAGTGCGTCTGCGCAGGGGGCGGGGCTACTGACGTCACTGTTGTGTTTGGGTGTATCATAGTTACATTTATGTAATTTGTATCTTTCTTATTCCGCTTCATTCGACGGCTTTAGGCTATATCAATCCATTTGATTTACTACTGTGTCAAATGTTACCTTTAATGTACTCAGTACAGATGATTGATATGTGGCGGAACGACAAAAATACAGTCGAGAGACGAGTTGCTACCTAGGCTGAACGCAGCACCTCATTCGACAACGTATAATACTATATACATATAAAGTAGACTGAAAGAATAAGAGACAGAAACTGTGTCAGATCATGGTCAGATACATATGAAGATATCGCAAATCTAAGCAAAAGTTGATCACACGAGGACGATTCAATAAAGTGCTGCATTGTTTTCTTCACGTGGACGTAATGATAAATGTCCGATTGTAACTGCACGCAACTTGTCTGGCTTCAAATACACATGGAAATGTTGATCTTTTGTGACCAACTCAACTGAATCAAAAGCAATTTCTGACAATGGCCTAAGTTCGGTCAATTAAATTTCAGAACAAACGATACATCTATTAATATTCAAGGACTTCTGTATACTAGTAATGTCCTTGATCTATTGTTAGAGCAAGGTGGCATTTCTCCGTCATTTGATAGGCGATAATTCACAGTTCACACCGTTTTAACGATTGGTTGTCTCGATCTGTCAGTGGAACTTCGAAGTTAGTGCAATACCAATAATTAGCGCCCGAGGGGGTTAATCTAAAGCCCCTCGATCCCTTGATTTTTCTGTTCAATACATATCGGACAGGATGATGATGACATATTGGACGACGACGACGGACTGCAATACATGTAATTGTCCTTCGTAAATCAATATATAGGAGGTAAATAAGAACAGCAATCCAATAGCTTCCTTCAATCACACCATTGTCTACCTGACCTGACCAGGAATTCAATATTTGAGGTGTGAGATACAGGAATGCATGGGTATAATCGTTCTTCGCATTTCGGTACTTTAGCTGCCTCTGCGTAATGGCAGTAGCACTGGATAATTACCGCCAACAAGCCGTGAAATATAAGCCAGATGTCCAACGGGCCAGTGGGACGATTTGTCGTGCACATGTACAGACTAGCGGTACTATACAGAAGTGCAGGTATACATAGCCGATTTGTTTTGGTCTTGACGTGCATAGGCACATGTAGGCCATGGTAGGACAGTACAGAGTATTCACCGTGTGGGGAGTTTTAAAGTTTATGACCATAAGGTGACTCAGTAATATGGAACATTACCGTAGAGGGAACTTATCTCCAAACAGATATTTCGGTGGCCGAGACAGACTCCATTCAACTGAAAGAGTACCCAACGCCCGTGCGGTCACCGGAAACCTTATTATAGGAGTCAGCCAAAGTGCAAAGGTTAGCTAAACGTTCAAAGGTTACGCGGAAGCTTTAAGTTGTCTTTACACATGTGTGTTTGACCTTCGTAAGATCACCCTTTTATGATAACGCCACTCCCAAAGGAACACGTGGGATAATCAAATGGCGTCGGTCGGCTCGTCAGCCGTGTTATTAGGCCCCGCCACGTTCTGTGCCGTGACGGGAGGGAGCCGGGGGCTGGGCCGGAGCATCGCCGTGCAGCTGGCGGGGCGACTGGGGGAGGGCTCCCGCCTGGTGCTGACCGGCCGCTCGCTCCAGGGTCTACAGGAGACCAAACGGCAGGTGGAGGAGAAGAGTCCGAACCAGCTGGAGGTGAAGTTGGTGACGGGAGACATGGAGGACTCCACCGTGTACCACGCGCACTTCTGCGACATCTTTGCAGACGTTAAACCAGGTATTAAACCAGACATCGATCTGCCAGGACACGCTACTGATTACTGAGTCAAAATTTAAAACTTAGGCATTATGAAGATTGAATTTTCAGCACTCAAGACATTAATTCTATCATACATCTGTGCACGTGACGTCCAAATATTCAACTTGCCTGACTATAAGTATATTCGTATCTCTCTATCCCGCCGTAAGTTGCATAACGTACATATGATACAAGTGAGTGAACTTTTACCCCCATGCCAATTATATCATATGCATGAACATGCATACACTGGATAAAAATAATGCAAATTAAGGTCTAATCTTCGTAAACAGTTCACGGAAATGTGAGTTATGTTACTTTCAAAACTCACAACCAAAAACGCACTCGGCAAAAACTACTACTAGTAGGAAGGCCTTTTATCATTTTTGCGCTTATACAGCATCATAATTACAATAGCATGTTAAAAAAATTATATTGATTTTATATGACGATCGGTAGGCACTTTTAAGAATGCTCTGATGATCCACAACGCGGGAACCCTGGGCGATTTGAGCAAGAAGGCAGCAGAACATTCTGATGCTGAGATTCTTAACAAGTACTACGCCACCAACCTGACGTCTGTCATCGCTCTGACGGCCAAGTTCATGCAGGTGTTTATTTCTAGAACTTTTATTCAGGGCAGGGGGCTATTAATGTAGAACATATATTAAGCAGAGTCTGTTGCCATTCTAATTAAGAGAAGCTAAGCCTATCAAATGATCAAATATCGAAGTCCAAGTCTCTCCTTCCAATCCGTGAATAGTTTCATCGGGTTGCGTTGGTAAAATCAATATTCAATGTACATTGTGCAGAACTATAGCATGATTTTAAGAAATGAAATTTTACATTTTTTGTAACAATTCCGAACTAATTATTAACGGTTTCCTTTAGGTCTTCTCGGCCTCTACCGTCAGACGAACGGTAGTAAACATCAGTTCTGGAACTGCCATTGAACCCTTGGAACACCACGCCCTGTACTGTAGCGGCAAGGCGGCCAGGAACATGTTCTTCAAGGTGAGTACATTCATGTAGTCCCTGACCGGAGTGCTGATGTTTCTGCATACGCCCCTCCTTTGTGAGGAGGAAAACGAGCCCCACCCCTTGTTGCAACTTATTTTGCCTGGTAGTCAGCCTGTGTTGCATGTTGGCCCGCTTCGTACGCTCACTGTCCCTAGCTGCGATTTTGCTGTGTGCGACGTTATAGAGGCTTGAGTTTAAAATTGATGGATACAACTTACAAGTCTGACGCACGCCGTACCCGTACCCGCCATCCTTTCATCAAGTAAACTGTTTGGGGCATTTTTTGAAAATTCTATCGCAGAAAAAAAACAACAACGAAATCAGTAAAATATCTTCCAAACAACCGGTATCATCAGAGCGATCATTATGAACTTAAATTTTCGCGTTTGGTTCTATTCTGTTGCAGGTGATGGCGGCAGAGGAGCCCGATGTGCGCGTGCTCAACTACTCCCCAGGTCCGATGGTGACCGATATGTTACACACAACCAGGTCATGCGGAGTGAAAATAGTTGAAGACGGGTTAGTTTTGACCAGCTGGTTTTGACCTATCCTTTGGCCTCTCCCCTCAAACTACTGGTGAGGTGTTAATTGTAGAGGGTTAAAGATGAACGGAAGCCTGTGTCGTCTCCCGACCCGATTGAATAGACGTTGATGTGTTGGGGGTTATACCAACATTGACTGAACTTTGTTTTCGCCTCTTTTGAAGCATTAGGCCAATAGTAATATGCCACTCCAACAAAAATTATTCTTCTTACTCTACAGATTTAAGGCCATGGAGTCCCAAGGGTTGATCCAGAGCCCGGACGACCCTGCAAAACACCTGCTCACCCTGTTAGAGGAAGACACCTTCAAGTCAGGCGCTTTTCTCGATGTGTTCAACCGCTTCTCACTGTGATAGAGATGAAAATAAAAGTTTTCCTTTCCTTTTCACGATTTGTGTCTTTTTCTTTTGTCTTTTTCCTGACGTATCATACTACAATTCGGAACCTGTTTGCGAATGCAGGTAACAGATCTTTCTAGATTTAGATTTATTAGACTGCAGCCAAATGATACTGTGCCGTTTGCTTCATGCGCACCTGTAAAACTGTCACAGCATTAAGCCCCACATCCCCACATTCATTCAGTTTATCACTCTCAGTCTTCCATGATCACTCCTTTTACAATATTGCAGGCCAAACAGACAAATTTTAGACGACAAACACAAAACTGGTGTTCGAATTCTGATCATGATCTTTACACCTGACTGAATTCTCGCTCCCCAAGGAAAGAGTTCTACATTGGTGCGCTCCCGTGTAAGCACGTAGCCTGTGTAGTGTTGCAGACCACCAGGAATAAGGAACGTGTAAAACAAACATAAGCTGGTGCAAGGTTTCATTCTCACTGCTATGGACACAAAATGTCATTCTTGCTAAGTCACACTTTCCCGATTTAATTTTTCCGCCAGCGAACAACCTGGGATACACTGTACCAAAGTATTGTATCTTTTTATTCTACGTCACATGGTTTTCACAAAAAATACTTGAACTATCATCAGTAAAATCTTGATATGTAAGTGTTTCAAATGTACTGTACTAGTATATCTGAGAGAAATCGTGCTGGGATACAAAACAAACTACTTGAACTCATATGAAATATACGTAATAATCAACTTATTACTAGGGATTGCAAAGTATGTTATATTTAAGAACTGGTGTAATACTCGTAACAGAAACAATGATAGATACACATCAATGGATCTACCGTAATTTCAAATCAGAAATCATTTTATACTTCAACCTAGTAAACAACAGAATGTACAAACATGTACTTTGTAACTTGTAAACTTTGTTTTTATGTATACATGTATGTAATGTAATGTTGCCTTTAATCAAATGAATAAAGTTTGAATTTAAAAAAATCATCAGTAAAATCACTCTCATGATTTTCATGATATATATATATAGTTACAGACTTCCGAGAATATACAACATGTATGCCTTCACTATAGTCAACTCTCTTAGCCAGTGTAATTCGAGAAAAAAACATTTTGAGATGCTTTTCCAATTGGATACTGGATAATAAGTACATAGTAACATGAAACAACTCAAGATAAATCCGAATAGTCAAAGAGCGTCTCTCAAATTCTTAAAAAAATCACCGTGAAAAAATACAGTTAGACGGAATCTAGCGAATACCGATTCGCTTTGGTGTCAACATACCGTCGAACGAATTTGTCTTGAATGAAATGCATATACTCGTATATAACATGGATACAGTGCATATGTACAACAAATACCGTCTTGTGTCTCATCTCCGTGCATGCCCATCAATATACAAGTTGCACTCAATAAGAATGCTCCATATTATATATATATGGACGTCTTAGACTAGAATGTTAAGATTATTGAAAAAAGGTTTTGCTATCTTAGCCTTCTCTCCCATTTGTATCATCTTCTCCCGTGCTCTATGCAGAGCATAGGGTTTGGTGCCCATGTCCATTTCCGTAGCCTTTGGGCGACACACAGTTGTGCAGGGCACTACAGCAGGGGGGTAGTCAGCTGGTAGTGCTGTGTGTTTGACCTTCCCATACTCTTTTCCTACACCTTTTCCCCACACCCTTTTCTCAAGCAGAGAAAGAAATGTGTACCATTTTTAAAGTCTTTGGTATGACCCGGTCGGGGTTTGAACTCACGACCTCCCGGTTACAAAGCGAGCACTCTACCAATTGAGCTATTGCAATCATCTTCGGAGGTTGCGAAAGGTCACTAACAGTGTGATGACACTAGCGATGATGTAAAGTACCAGGAAGATTCTGTCCACTACTTTGGCCAGAATCTTCCACTCGTTGTGGACACTGTGC
This sequence comes from Branchiostoma belcheri, assembly GCF_001625305.1. Lineage (NCBI taxonomy): Eukaryota > Metazoa > Chordata > Leptocardii > Amphioxiformes > Branchiostomatidae > Branchiostoma > Branchiostoma belcheri. The sequence continues at coordinate 1,488,801 of NW_017803932.1, read as the reverse complement.
ACCATGTCTACGTTTTTCATTTTGTTCAGAATCTCCTGCACCGTGCACTGGACTTGTTTGAGATACTTCAGCTGTTTCTCCAATGCGGGGTGACTGTGTGAGAAGCTTGTGGACATATTCGTAGACATGGTAGATCGGACGCTAGGATAATCCCTGTTGACAGAATACATGCCGTTTCCGTTTGCAAAGCCGTTCATCTCCGTTAGCGGCAAGGTGGTTGGTGGGCTGTAGCTGTGCTCACGGGAATGCCAACCGTGTCGTGATTGGTCGCCCATCAGCAGGGCCTTGGAAACGTACTTGAGGAACACTTTCCGCGCCCAATCAGGGACCGGCTTGCTGTCCTGAACGGAGTCGCCTAGTGTGATGACGAACGCAGCAGCGATGAGCGAGAGGGACATCAGAGCCATAGACACAATGATGTAAACGCCTGCGGAATGACAAGGGAGGCAATCTTTCAATCAGTCATAAACTGTGCAACAAAAGACTCCAAAGCCATTGAGGATAGTAAATGTATGTCATTTGTCGTCGTCAAAATACTAGTACTATCATGTCCAACTCCAGTTCTTGACAACCTCATACCTTCGCCAAATGATGTATACTAGTACCTTTATGACTGACGTTTTGGCATTGATTATGCAAATAAGATGCTCATTTATGTGAAGAAATATCTGCTATCCATACCTATTGCCGGAATGTTTTCTGACCGAGGCACCGCCTCCGCCACCAGCAGCTGGAACACCGCCAGGGACAGCAGCACCGACACGCCGAACGAGATCTTCTCCCCGCAGTCGGGCGGCAGGTAGAAGGTCGCCCCCACCACGAAGGCCAGCAGGGTGCAGGGCACGAGCATGTTGATGACGTAGAACGTGGATCGCCGGGTCATGTGGATGGTGAAGGTCACATCCGGATACGGAACACCGTTGAAATTTCCCTCGTGTCTTTCCACCGACAGTTTCGATACATTCCACTCCACGTTTCTATAAAATAGGAACACGGAGGTTTTATTTTTTTACGATTGAAAGTGACAGACACATTTAATCGACTACCTACTGCCTACGTCACGTTTCCGTAAATAACATGACAGAATCATGTGGGAACATTTTTCTTCAAAAGTGTCGAAGCATGAGCTGAATATTTGGTCGTTGGTGATCTTTTGTAGTAGACCTCTAACGCCGCAGAGGTCAAATGTATTGGTAAAGTGAACTATTAAGAGGAACAGGTTGACTAAAATCATTGTTTCTCCCATTGTCAGCAGGAGATGTCTTACTCGATAAGGTTCTTCAAGTCTCCATCTTCACCCTGGACATAGTTGACCTGGCGCCCATCTTGGTTCCACGAGCCGAACTTCAGCGGGCATTTCTGTTTGTCAAAGGGGAAGTCAGACACGTCCACTAGACAGGCAGACATGGTCACGGCGGGGGCTTTCCAGTCCACCTGGCCGTCAGAAGAGATCATCACCACATCCTCCAGCCACCCGTCAAACTCGTGGTTCACGCTGTGGTAGTGGTACAAACCAATGTATGAGTTTCGCTGTAGCTAACGTCATGCCATTTAATAGCTCGCCACAAAAATGGACGTGTCTCTAAGCCATGCTAAATCCACCAAAAGTGAAATTTGCTTGACAACGAAGCCGTAACGTATACTTACTTATGGTAGAGGAAGAAGTCTGGTCGCCAAATTTTGGCGGCTTTGACAGTGATGAGGTCTATCCTTCCGTACTCGGTCGCGTTCCACGTCAGAAACTCGTCTGTCCAATTCTGAAAAGTGTCAACATACAGCATGAATAGTTACTTAGCTTAAAATGCAGGTTTCAGAGGTTTGGACCTTTCTTTACATGGATATGATTATAGAATCGCGGAGGCCTATGTACTTACTATGTCACAAACGTTATAAAGGAGATTACAGAGTAAATTAAACATGGATACGAAAGGGGCTCACCAGTCTCAACCAAACGTCTGCAGTGAGAACTTGGTTCTTCTCGTCCTAACGGAAAGACAAAAGGTGTGAGTCAAATAAAGTAATATATCAAACATTCGGAATAAAGCAAACATATTGGTACTGCGATTTTGACAACCCATGTGTTCTTGTTACAGCTGGCTGGTTTATGGTGTTTGTATTCATGTGCATAATTTTACATCGTAAGCCATGGCATGGCTTACGCCACATCGTCACCGTAAAATTATGCACATGAAAATTTGTTGAACCGACCCTTCCATGTTCAACCGGTCAAACAAACAAACAAACAAACAAACAAAAAGCAAACAACCAACCTTTCCGCATGTTGGTTGTGGACATTAACGCAATCCAATTCACAGAACAAGTTTTTGTAACAAGGCAATAACAGAATTTAAGTTCGTTTGGGTAGAAACAGTAATATTAGTTGTTTGCTTCGCTCACCATGTCTATGATATGAGCCAGTGCCATGTTGACAGTAACGTCGGTGGGGGTCCGGGAGTCATACACGGGCCTCACGTCGGGTGTATAGCTGCTGTTCTCGCCGAGCAAGTCTTCATACAGACGCAGCATGTGTGGTTTTTCTCGGGATCTAACTTGTCCTGCATGAACGAACACAAGTCATTTTCCTGATTTGTTGTTGTCAATATTTTGTCGTACATCTTGCTCGAGCTCACTATATATATATATGCACAGACTACAGTTGCAGTGACTGGAATTACTGAATAAACGCTGTCATGGATTTTGAAGCGCCATACAAGTGTCACGTAGTAGATGGAGTAGATGACGTAACGGTTAATTTAATATCTATATTAATCAGTATAAATTCATCACTGAGGACATTCAAGGTCATCCACCATTCAAGGACACTGTTTACACTGTAAGGACATCTAAGGATACAGTCTAAGGACACAGTAGGAATGTAAGGGTTAATGGGTGGAACACTGAGGTTACACGTATACTGAGGTTACGTAAGGTAGGACCGTAAAACATAACTAAATATGGTAATAGTCCCTTCTTCTAGGCCACATAACACAGATTCAGGGAAACTTCAAGTTCAGTTATAAGAAGTCCATTCATCTAAAAAGTAGTAAACAAGTCCCTTAATTTAGTTCAAGGTAAAACAGAGTTGTCATCAGAGAGATAGATGCTTTCTTGAGTCAGTCTTCTCTTGGAGAGTCTCCGCCTGGCTGTGGCCAGGGGAGTCTTCTCTTGAGCGGAGTGAGAGGGACTCATACTTTGTGTAACTCCGTTGACTGGGAATAAAACCACACTAACAACTACAACTTTCCGACTAATCTTTTGTGGACGACGCTCAGAGACCACCGTACTAGAAGGGAGCATCGCCACATTTTGGTAGTACGGCTGGGGTCCTCATCGCCACATTTTGGTAGTACGGCTGGGGTCCTCATCGCCACATTTTGGTAGCGATGGCTGGGGTGGACGATCCAACATTACAACGGAGAAGGAGAGACTGATGTGGAGCTGGATACCAGAGCAGGTGGGTGGAACGACAAGTTGCTTCCATTTGGCACACTAGCTGTCGGTAGCACCGGTCTTTTGTGTAGAATTTTCTTAGTCGTAAAAACTGTAGTTTCTATGTTGAGTTTTACCTAGAATTGCAGCATAGCATTGTCTTCAAACAGTGAGTTGTGCTGTAATTTTTTGTCAGCCAGTTGTGTTCAGCTAGGGAAGGATGTTTAGGGGTTTTGAAGTTCGTCAGCATCTGAGTAATGGCTGCCTGTTGGGCGGAATTGGAGTCAGAGGAGACTCGGAAGTTAGTGGGCCGGGAACCACTTGTACAGTTTGTGGGTCCTGGCAAGGCAAGCAGGAAGGGAGACCCTTGCCTTGAGTTGAATATTTTATACAGTATGGTAGTTTAGTTGGTTGTGTTTTATATTATACTAACGTGCTAATACTGTAGTGTGTTCAATGTGTATATGAACATGATAGAATGGGTGGGTCCCAATGCCAGTAGGGGTAGGAGCTGATTGCAGGACGATGCCTTGGAAAGCCAGACATTCGGGCAACATTGCCGGGTAGCGGGAATGTTTGGGCATCACGAGAGCATTCGGCTGGTAGGAACATCAGTTTAGATTTCCATGGGTAACTCTCATTGATAGAGTTAGGTAGGGAGACTAGCTATATACAGGAACACCGTTTGTGAAAAAAAGGGCAGAAAATTTTTGACCAGGAGATGAGGCCAAGGGAGATGATTTAAGTCCAGGATTCAGTTATTCATAATCAGGTTCTGCAGTTTTCTCAGATTTGAGTCTATTGAGGGCAGGTTGATGCCATGAGTTGTGGGTGGCAGGTGGTGCCACTGAGTTTTTTTGAGGGCATGTGGATGCCGAGATTTGAGAGGTGACAATAGGTGTCATGTTGAAGGGTACATTGGTACCGTGTGCGGTTTGTGACAGCCCGGTAGGCTGGCCGCTAGTGTTACGAGTACTCGTGTTGCAGGGCACGTGGTTGGTGCCACTGTGTAGGGTCTTAGGAGAATAAGACCGGTTGTACTGTAGTACATGTGTATGTGCCATTGGTTGCATGCGTTGTTCCACCGAACCCCAACCCCTGCAGGTGAACTCCACAGGAAGTCGACGTGAGGAAGACGACGTCCAGACGGTCCGACGCGCATAACGTAACGATGCGGTCGTGAGAGCACCTCGCCGGGATGCCGAGGGCACTGACCCAGCACTGCATCTTCCAGACGGACGGAGTTCCTGACTGACGTTTCCTGTGGTCCCGTGTTGCGTCCAGAGACGGCGGGAGCGCGCAAGCCGGTCACCAAGGGGGAGAGCGGAGTGGCGACGCGTGACAGCCATGAGGGCACAAGGAAACACTGTTGATGAACTAAGAGAACTGATAAGAACTGATTCATTGATTCGATGATTATGGACAGTCTACAGGACTCTTATAAGCTGTAGAGTCGTTACTTGAGATAACAGTATAGAATAATGTTTCACTAACATTGAGTGTTATACTATATTTTAGTCGATATACGTGTATCATACTTTTTGTTATTTTTTATAACTTTTGTTCTGACGTCACCTCACGGCAACGCGGACGTTGCCTGTTCAGGAAGGGAGAGATGTCACGTAGTAGATGGAGTAGATGACGTAACGGTTAATTTAATATCTATATTAATCAGTATAAATTCATCACTGAGGACATTCAAGGTCATCCACCATTCAAGGACACTGTTTACACTGTAAGGACATCTAAGGATACAGTCTAAGGACACAGTAGGAATGTAAGGGTTAATGGGTGGAACACTGAGGTTACACGTATACTGAGGTTACGTAAGGTAGGACCGTAAAACATAACTAAATATGGTAATAGTCCCTTCTTCTAGGCCACATAACACAGATTTAGGGACAACTTCAAGTTCAGTTATAAGAAGTCCATTCATCTAAAAAGTAGTAAACAAGTCCCTTAATTTAGTTCAAGGTAAAACAGAGTTGTCATCAGAGAGATAGATGCTTTCTTGAGTCAGTCTTCTCTTGGAGAGTCTCCGCCTGGCTGTGGCCAGGGGAGTCTTCTCTTGAGCGGAGTGAGAGGGACTCATACTTTGTGTAACTCCGTTGACTGGGAATAAAACCACACTAACAACTACAACTTTCCGACTAATCTTTTGTGGACGACGCTCAGAGACCACCGTACTAGAAGGGAGCATCGCCACACAAGCATGAAAACAAAATACATGTACCTGTCTGTTACTGGGTAGTTCTTCATATGTACTCGTACGAAACAAATTTATGCTGAATCTGAAACGTTTCATTGTGATAATGAAATATTTCTAACAGTTTCAGTTTAAATCTTCGTTTAGATCCTTTGTCTCGTGTAGCCAATAAAACTTGAACGTTGATGGGCTTGTGAAGATACGGGCAGTGCTTGAACCTACCAGCAGGAAGCTACATCGAGCTTATCAGCTTAGCTGTGTAACTACAGCCTCTCCCTGCGGTTTTGTGTTTCTTCCGTAAATTGTCCGTTCATGTCCAAGTTCATGCTCCAGTGAGACCGTGCGTCAACGTCTGGTTGTTTACGGAATATTTTGTGTCGAAAGCACATGTACCTTAATCGGTTGTTTTCTCTGACACAAAGCATGAAACGGCTGGACGCTGAATGGAGATATTCTCATATTTCCGTGTTAGTATAGAACTGCAAAACCCTATTAATATTTGTCACAGTAGCATTGACGTCATTTTTGTAAGTGCCCCCAAAAGACTTAGTATTTCTTTCAAAGAAACGAACGCTGAACACGAAACGAAATGAACAGTAACCACGACCCCCCCCCCCCCCCACACACACACAGACTACTAGTAGTAGGGCACATTGTAAATAAGCTACTAGTTCTCCCCATGTTTTCTTTCAAATGTCAGTGACACTCATGAGTGCTTCTGTGATACACGGGCTGTGCACTTTGAATTTCACAAATTCAGTTTTGATTTGTGTGAGGGAAATCTCAACAAAACCACCCAGGTGAGAAAGACCTGGTGGAAGCTAGTGAGCTGACACACTCCTCCATTCGGTTTACTCGTATGTACAAAAGTAAACGTTGGCGTGCAGTATGATAACACGTGGAACTGTTATTACAAGGTCTGTCTATGTAAGGTTATTCTTAGCAGGTGGATCCTAACATCGCACCTCACACCTTTTGTTACATGTCAACAACGTGTGGGCATTAGTCTGTAAGCCGTCACGCTAGTGCAGGTGTAGTGTGTTGGTCATGGCGGGGGACATGGTTGAAATAGTATGGGCAATCCAGCAGAACACAGAATGTATGACGTCGCGGTAGAAACATTAGTGTGAAGATCACTTGAAAATACTGTATTTGAAAATCAGCGAAGCAGAAGCTGACCTTTCAGATCTGAAGGAATCGGACTGTTAAGATTTTGTACTGCAAATTAACGATATTTTGAACGCAAACTAATTTGATCTCTCCTCAAACACTTATGCTCATATGATTTACAACTTGTCAAGGCTCACATAAACAGCGAACCTTGTGATTCGTTAGGTTAGTGCTATGATTTGGAAAACACTCGTCCCGCCATTGCTGTTAGTTCTTCACCCTGTTCACTAGTGTCCGTGGGCAAAACCTCGTAACAATATAAGGAAGGGGAGGGGGGTTGAGTGTCTGTGATGTCTCGGGCCTACCTTCGGCGGTGATATTTATCTTCACATGCCGCGCTCTCTGAACTGGAACAAAGTACGCCCACAAGTATGGCACCCAAACACATGTGTATCCATTCAGATTTATTTAATACTTACTCTTCCAAATACTTGTATCTGATTGAAGATAAGCTGTAGCAGCGACGGAGCTTGAATAAGTACCCCCCCCCTCCCAAAAAAACACACACAGGATATCATAAAGGTTACCGGTGATCGTGTACCTCGTTCACTTATGCAGGAATTCGAAGCGTTACGACTGCAAATTCAAACACGATTTGATTGTTGAATGTATCGCCGTACTTTCTGGGATATACCCCTTAATGTGGATCTATCATATTTCCATTCTAGTGCCTGCTCCTGTTGTACTTTATATACACCCCTCGTCACCTGAAGCTGAACAGACGTTTACACACCCAGTTTGATTACACCAGTTACAATCTACCCCAGACTTGACTTCTACGAGTATATCCATAGAAGCACACGAACGTGTTACCACCCACCTTCAACATATCCACAACTAGTCCACCACAGAACAGCTAACGCCATCGAGACGTGCCACTTCAGATAGTTAGCCATGTTTGAAGTCGCGCGTTCAACTGTTGTGGTCTGCTCACATGTGACGGTTGCTAGCACTTGGTGGAACGGAAGTAGCTAGAGGGCAGAGTAGTCTGTGACCCGACTAGTCTAAGCTTTATTCACGTCCATTGTTCCAGGTATTCAATGACAGGTAACCGTGCGAACGGTAGCTGTCCTCGGATCTCAATCTCAGATTAGCAAGAAATGATTGTCTTTTTTTCCTAATTCCTCATCAGGCCTTGTGGCGTTTTCCTATATATTCATGTCCTTGTTTTAACTTAATTTATGCCATACACGTCTGTGTACTTTTTCTGTGCATGAGCATAAACGCCGTAAACAACAACAAGTACATAATTATATACTAGTATAAGTCCTGCTACACACGCGTGAATGATCATGGGTATATATATATATATATTGTATGTCTTTATTAGATCACGAGGACAAATCTCTCTCCGCACCCCAAAATACCTTTCACCACGAGTCATAGATAGAACTTAAAAAAGCACGGTCATCACTTCCTGTGTGGGTCGTTTCCGGTTGTCTGTTACGTTTCTAGGAACAAGGATTGAATGCCTTGGAAGGTCGCACTATACAGTATTCATGGGCGAACCCAGGGGGTCTATGACGCGGGTATAGAAAAATGTACAGACAACATTGGTGAATCCCGGCTAGAAAGTCTTATGTGACAGGTAGACAGGTGTATACGTGCTGTGTGGTATAAAAACATGTCGGCTTTCAGGTATATGTATTACTAGTATTTGGATTGTGAAGGTCTTCGCGAGTTCGTGACTGTATAAACAAGGACACTATATAATGTCCTTGGAACAAAAACGTATAAATTACCTTCTTGGCGAAGGTAGCAAGAATGTTAACCAGGAGGTTTAAAGAGGCGACTGCAGTTTAGTTGATTTCCGCAGAGGGCGATTTCGAATTGTGCGTCATGAGGCGACACGCCGACAGAATTTTTACCGCGTCGAAGTGAGTAACCTTGGCGTATAACATGATGTGTATTAACGCGGGGGCAAACCAGAAACCCAGGCCCAGTTACCCTGGGAAGCATTTTGTTGTTTGTTATTCACTGAGGCCAAGCACAGTACATGTATTTTAGGACTGAAGCAACTTGAGAAAACGTTATGATGTGTCGTCTCCGGCATGACTCCCTTCCGGCTCCATGAATCCCCTGAGGTTCAGCAAGGTCACCACAAGGGCGATGATACAGGCCACCAGGTACAGAACGAGAAAGATCCTGTCCACCACTGTCGCCAGCGTCTTCCAGTCGTTGTGGATGTTTTTCACCGTGTCCAACTTCTCCATGTACGCGGAGATTTCTTCAACCGCGCCTTTGATTTCCAGCAGGTACTCCAGCTTGGTCGGCGATGCCCGGCTCTTCCTCTCTGGTCTAGCTGGCAAGCCAAGTCTCGATCTCCGTTCGGTACCAGAGTATATGCTGTTCCCGTCTACTTTGCGGTTTATATATATAGTGTTGTTTTTCATGTGCTCGGGTGAGGGGTACGCGTTGTACCGGTACCAAAGCTCGTCCTCGTTCTGTCCGGACTGGTCGCCCATCAGCAGTGCTCTAGAGATGTACTTGAGAAACACTTTCCGCGCCCACCCAGGTACCGGGTGGTTCTCCTCACCAGAGTCTCCCAGGTTCATGACAAACGTAGTGGCCAGGAGGGAGAGCGTCATGAGCGCCAGTGACACGATGATGAACAGACCTGCGAAGAAAAAATTAACAAGTCAACGATGAAGTATGAACTGTCTTCTCAAGTCAGAATGAGATAAAGGCTGTAGATAATCTTAACGTCAAGCTGTAAAGAGAGGAATATAAGATAAATGTGATTCTGCATAATATCGTTGCATCAAATATGGAGGTTGTTTCTACATCTAAATGGGAACATACGTTTGTCCATACCTACTGTGGGGACGCTTTCTGACTGCGGCACCTCCTGTGCGACCACTAGTTGGAACACCGTCAGAGTCAGCAGCACCGACACGCCGAACGAGATCTTCTCCCCGCAGTCGGGCGGCAGGTAGAAGGTCGCCCCCACCACGAAGGCCAGCAGGGCGCAGGGCAGGAACATGTTGATGACGTAGAACGTGGATCGCCGGGTCATGTGCATGGTGAAGGTCACGTCCGGATACGGAACACCGTTGAAATTATGTTCGTGTCTTTCCACCGACAGTTTCGGTACATCCCACTCCACGTTTCTATAAAATAGGAACACGGAGGTTTTATATTTTTACGATTGAAAGTGACAGGCACATTTAATCGACTACGTACCTACTGCCTACGTCACGTTTCCGTATATAACATGACAGAATCATGTGGGAACATTTTTCTTCAAAAGTGTCGAAGCATCAGCTGAATATTTGGTTGTTGGTGATCTTTTGTAGTAGACCTCTAACGCCGCAGAGGTCAAATGTATTGGTAAAGTGAACTATTAAGAGGAACAGGTCGACTAAATCAATGAAAGTCTTTACTGTATTGTGTGACTCAGCACAATGGAATGCAGAGCAAGGGCCAATAGGCATACTGTTAAAACAACTAGTCCTAGGTAAATATGATTAAACGTCTTCTGTCTGTAGGTGTCACGTGACCTACCGGATTAAATTCGCCATGTCCCCAACTTCGCTCTCACTGAAGTAGTCAACATGGCGACCGTCCTGGTTCCAGGAGCCGAACTGTAGGTAACATTTCTGTTTGTCGAAGGGGAAGTCAGACACGTCCACTAGACAGGCAGACATGGTCACGGCGGGGGCTTTCCAGTCCACCTGGCCGTCAGAAGAGATCATCACCACATCCTCCAGCCACCCGCCAAACTCGTGGTTTACGCTGTAAGTTTTGGTCGATTAGATTAGATTCTCAGTTTTTCATCAGTACCAAAACATCAAATGACAATTTTTCAACTCTCTACCGTACATGTCAAAGTCGTAACCTGACAGTGCATGTAATTGGGTCTTTTACATGTTCAAATAGTTGTAGATGTAGTTTAACCGATTGAATGACTTACATGTATAACGCTATTCAGATAATGTCACATTGCTCTCTTACGAAAAGGTATGAAAGATATGCGTAATCCTCTGGTTAGTGCCATACATCTAGACAAGATTTTTAAGGCACATGCACATTTGAAAAGGATGAAATGTTCACATATGTAATGTAATCATCTGACTACGATATCCTTTAAAAGACGTGAGTCGCTGACAAGCTGCTTACTTGTGGTAAAGGAACATGTCTGGTCTCCAGATATTCTCCGCTTGTGTTGCAATGGTCTCTATCCCACCGTACTCACTCACATTCCAGGTCAGAAACTCGTCAGTCCATTTCTGGAACAACGTAAAGTGCACAAGAAGGTAACCGACCACCGAATGGATGGCAGATTCAAACCATGAACTTTGGCAGTACACGTCTGTAGGCAATCTTTCGTCCAGGAGTTTGTCGGGGAAAATATAAAGCATGTGTAGTGGTGCTGCGTACCGGTATACACGTATTTGGGTACAAGTCCAACGTACCAGATCTATGTACAGGCAATGTATTTGAATAGACAGATATAAGTCAAATGCATAACTTGATTATACATAATACAAGGGTTGTTGACAAATAAAAATATTGCAAACTCACCATTCTTAACCAGACCTCTGCCGTCAGAACCTGGTTCTTCTCGTCCTGTGTAATGATGGGAATCTTCATTGAATGGATGTGGTTAAAACATACATTCAGATTTTGCAATGAGGAATGAAGTAACCATATTGCTGTACAAGAAAAACGATGGCTTATTTGAGCAAGATCAGCAAAAGAGTAGACAATGTCCAACAGTGGAAGCCAATAGGCTGAAATATTGTCAAATATAACGTTAACGGGGGGTGCCCTAATTCCGACCTACCCCTAATTCCGTACTAGTTTGAAAAATCCTTGTTGCGGCGTTATGCATGGGAGCACATGCCTAAAAATAATCACAAGAATGGACAAAGTTTTTGTATTGATATCGGTAATCTCACTAAGTTTGTTTTAGTTCGTACACTCCGACAACAGACGAGTGAAAAATTTGTGTGAATTCGACGCTTGTTCGGGGGTTGACGAGCGTGTCAAAAATGCAGGTTTTGCTTTTCAAACAGCCACTTTGGAGCAAGTCGCGTAATCGTAAAAAGATTACTTGTTTGGGACAGAAAAACAGTTGTAGATTGTTTTAGTCATAATTTGTGTATTATAATTTCTAAACTCTCTTCTCAGATCGACCTGTCTTAAACACTAGGTCGGAATTAGGGCACCCCTGTTGCGATAGAACGTTCCACCGGCAAAATGACCAAAAACCTGCCGTGCGTTTCGCGAACCATTACGCTTCGGTGCAAGGCGCTACACTGAAGTGAAATACACAGCTGTACAGCTTTAATCATTGTGATCTTTATCTGTCAATATTATAGCTCATGTTGCGC
>NW_017803932.1:1474629-1476640 GCF_001625305.1 Branchiostoma belcheri | reverse complement strand
TCTTTACTGTATTGTGTGACTCAGCACAATGGAATGCAGAGCAAGGGCCAATAGGCATACTGTTAAAACAACTAGTCCTAGGTAAATATGATTAAACGTCTTCTGTCTGTAGGTGTCACGTGACCTACCGGATTAAATTCGCCATGTCCCCAACTTCGCTCTCACTGAAGTAGTCAACATGGCGACCGTCCTGGTTCCAGGAGCCGAACTGTAGGTAACATTTCTGTTTGTCGAAGGGGAAGTCAGACACGTCCACTAGACAGGCAGACATGGTCACGGCGGGGGCTTTCCAGTCCACCTGGCCGTTAGAAGAGATCATCACCACATCCTCCAGCCACCCGCCAAACTCGTGGTTTACGCTGTAAGTTTTGGTCGATTAGATTAGATTCTCAGTTTTTTCATCAGTACCAAAACATCCAATGACAATTTTTCAACTCTCTACCGCACATGTCAAAGTCGTAACCTGACAGTGCATGTAATTGGGTCTTTTACTATATCATGTTCAAATAGTTGTAGATGTAGTTTAACCGATTGAATGACTTACATGTATAACGCTATTCAGATAATGTCACATTGCTCTCTTACGAAAAGGTATGAAAGATATGCGTAATCCTCTGGTTAGTGCCATACATCTAGACAAGATTTTTAAGGCACATGCACATTTGAAAAGGATGAAATGTTCACATATGTAATGTAATCATCTGACTACGATATCCTTTAAAAGACGTCAGTCGCTGACAAGCTGCTTACTTGTGGTAAAGGAACATGTCTGGTCTCCAGATATTCTCCGCTTGTGTTGCAATGGTCTCTATCCCACCGTACTCACTCACATTCCAGGTCAGAAACTCGTCAGTCCATTTCTGGAACAACGTAAAGTGCACAAGAAGGTAACCGACCACCGAATGGATGGCAGATTCAAACCATGAACTTTGGCAGTACACGTCTGTAGGCAATCTTTCGTCCAGGAGTTTGTCGGGGAAAATATAAAGCATGTGTAGTGGTGCTGCGTACCGGTATACACGTATTTGGGTACAAGTCCAACGTACCAGATCTATGTACAGGCAATGTATTTGAATAGACAGATATAAGTCAAATGCATAACTTGATTATACGTAATACAAGGGTTGTTGACAAATAAAAATATTGCAAACTCACCATTCTTAACCAGACCTCTGCCGTCAGAATCTGGTTCTTCTCGTCCTGTGTAATAATGGGAATCTTCATTGAATGGATGTGGTTAAAGCATACATTCAGATTTTGCAATGAGGAATGAAGTAACCAAATTGCTGTACAAGAAAACCGATGGCTTATTTGAGCAAGATCAGCAAAAGAATAGACAATGTCCAACAGTGGAAGCCAATAGGCTGAAATATTGTCAAATATAACGTTAACGTGGACATTTAAATACTTATCATGGAAAGGTAGTGTTATCTTAGATAAGTGAGAAAGGAGAGGTTTTAGTAGTGTTATTAACACAGCACGAAAACAAATATTTAAGCCTGGACGACCTGGGATGGCGACAAGATGGAGTCAACTTTCTCATGATCTAACGTTACTGATCTGACAACTGCATGACTGACTGAGTGATGAACCGGGACAAACACGGAATGGTAGGCCTCTGTAAATACTATTATAGTATTGTATCATCATTATTGATTAATGTTTCCTTACTTTACATTGGCCCTGGAGGGTAGAAAAATACTTATTTACGCACGGGAGACTGGGATAAACCTACTCGAACGTGTCCTTGAGTATTCGGCAATGTCCCTGAGCGTCACCGTTTTAAGCTATGGCAAAGTTACATTTGTTTCCGCAAAGCCATATTTTTTTAGGACACCTTAGTCTTTAAGTATTAAACAGTTACTTAAGTTACAGTCAAAACCGTCGTGTAAAGCGTTATCTCTTATGTGTATTGGATAGAGTGTTGGACATTGGAAGCTATTGAAGGTAAGATGGATTCGAACATTATGCCTTCTGTTTCAAGATGACTCGGTCTGCTCAATTGCTTATG
>NW_017803932.1:1467632-1474609 GCF_001625305.1 Branchiostoma belcheri | reverse complement strand
CCTAGTGTATACTAGTACTAAGTACCTAACCAAGATGAAGCGTTCGGAAGTCGCTGTTCGGCTCTCGGCAATCTTCGGGAGACTTCGGTATCTGTTCGTATGGTTCTTTGGAATCCTCATCAGTTTGTGACCGTGTTCAGTGTACGTATGATTCTAGGGAACCTTTCAACGGGCCGTGTTCACGGTGTTATGTGTTATGTGACTGTATGATTTTTGGGAATATTTCAACGGACCACTGTATTGTGATGGCAACGGGCTGAATGAGTAGACACAGTGTATGTTCTAACATGCGCGAAACAATAATAAGGATTTTATTTAATGGTTTACAAAACAATGTAACGTTACATGTATTGTTAGATCTCAACAAAAACTCGGTGGCCTAGCGCCTGTGGTGTGACTTTGCCGCGGACGGACGTGCGTTCGACAGCTCCGCTGTATCAGCGCTAGTTCAGCAAAGTCGTGTCAATCCCCCGGGTGAACATGTCCCAGCGTGCTCGGTTCTGCCAGCGCCGCGAAGCCCTGCAGAAACTTCAGCATCGGGCTAGGCGGCTGCCGGATGACATCGTGTCCAAGCCCAGATCTGTTGTGCAAAGAGATGACGAACTCCAGATCAAGGTATAACAGATATTCTTATACAGATTTACCTTGTGTTTATACGCCGGAGTATGCTGGCCCGGTTTGGGGAGGCCTGCCCAAACGCCTCTCAAATATACTTAAAGGTGTGCAAAAGAGATGTATTAGGATCATTGGCATCCCAGTTGAATCCTTGCCTTCCTTGTCCACAAGGCGAGATCAGGTCACTCTGCGCGCAATTCAGAACATCTTTAAGGATGCTGATAGTCCTCTGCTCGATTTTGTATCCACTCCGACACAATGTAATTCATTCCAACCTGCGCAGAGGTAAACCAGTCACTGTCTCTACATCTAGTAAAACGAAAAGACACCAACAGTCTTTTATACCTCGTCTAAAGCTATTGTCTACTGACCTGATCTTTGTGGCTTTATGATGTTATTCTTCTCTAGTAATACTGATTTTAGAATGCTTAGCTATTGTGCTCTAGCCTGGGTACCATCCCCAGTAGTATATTCGCAAACTCTATAACCATGGGCGATAGGCCACCGAGTTTTTGTTGAGATCGCTGTTGCTTTGTTTTATGAACACTCGTATACTGTGCACTCCGTACAAGCTTAAGATTCCCGATAATCATACACTGAACACAAACACTATGAACACGGTCCGTTGAAAGGATCCGAAGAGTCATGAACTCAACACATAACACCGTGAACACTGTCCGTCGAAAGATTCCCGAGAATCATACACTCATCGCATAACACCGTGAACACGGTCCGTTGAAAAATTTCCCTAGAATTCTCTGTACAATGAACCATACATATATAATACATACTGCTGGGTACTTGGTCCGCTGAATCATACAATAAAAAGCACACTCATTACTCAGCTGTTACATTGGCGTTCAGGGTAGCGCAAAGGCCGACGGGAATAGAACAGGTTTCGCAAACTCGAATGCGTTCGCAAAACCGCTGCTCGACTCGATAGAACCCCAAGCCGGGGCTAGCGCTAGCGGTGATAACTTCAAAAAGATGACAGGGTAGGAAACACCTACCCGTGAACTGCGTTACCAACTGGGGTGGCAGCAAAAATGTGACTTAGAATCACGTTCGGTGTGAAGTCCCTGCCTCCCCAGACTCAGAAAACAACGATATAGTACATTTTAGAGATATTGGGCACAACTACACTTTCCAAATCTCATGCCTGGGAAACATATGTAGAACTGAAAACATGTCGGTGGGGTTTGTGGACGTGTTTAGAGTACATTTACACATAGCATGTCAAGACTCTTGTCGGGTGATGTAGCCAGTTGTGTGCGTTTACATTTTAGAACCGCGCGGGAAATGTGGGCCTATCGTGCGTCTGATTGGCTAGCGATGATGTCATTGACCTGTACAGCAGCGACCTGGTAACGCAGTTCGCCGGAAATTGGACTTTACAAAATGCTTCATATCTTCTTTAAAATATGGTATCATACCCCCAAAAAGTTTACATGGCTACTTAGTTACCCCTTGATTATAGATAGTATCAAGACTTTTATTTTCCTTATGGCATTTCGCAGAAAATAGGGTCTTTTGAAATGGCATTTCGCACCTAGTGTATACTAGTACTAAGTACCTAACCAAGATGAAGCGTTCGGAAGTCGCTGTTCGGCTCTCGGCAATCTTCGGGAGACTTCGGTATCTGTTCGTATGGTTCTTTGGAATCCTCATCAGTTTGTGACCGTGTTCAGTGTACGTATGATTCTAGGGAACCTTTCAACGGGCCGTGTTCACGGTGTTATGTGTTATGTGACTGTATGATTTTTGGGAATATTTCAACGGACCACTGTATTGTGATGGCAACGGGCTGAATGAGTAGACACAGTGTATGTTCTAACATGCGCGAAACAATAATAAGGATTTTATTTAATGGTTTACAAAACAATGTAACGTTACATGTATTGTTAGATCTCAACAAAAACTCGGTGGCCTAGCGCCTGTGCTATAACTGGGTCTGGACTTGCACACATATGTAGCGTCTGGAGTCTAAATATTCGTTCAGATTTTGAACGAGCGCGCTGATTGGTCCTACTCGTCTAAGCCCTTTTTTGGGTGTGTACATATTAGGTAAGGGCTGTTCGGATGTCCGAACGGCGACGTTAGCGTCCGTTCGAACGTCCGAACGCCTTATCATCAACATGTCCGACGGCGAACCGAACGCTAAAGCGCACATGATATAGCCGTAGTTAGTCTTTCCGTGATAAATCATCAACATGGCTAACGCACAAGCCGCTCAGCTCACGGAGGTTGATGTTGACCTCGCAATCACGTCCGTTTTGGACGATTTAGACGGAATATCGTCGCTCAAAAATGAGCAAAAAGATGCATTGAATGATGTTTTGGGCGTCCTACCGGTAAAAAAAGAACGCACCGAGAAAAGGAACACTCGCGCGAAGATCTGTGTTTACAAAACAACAAACATCACTTGAATAATGCAGGTGCGCCATTGGACGTCACCTCTGAGGCTCAGCCAATCAAATGAAGCCCCGCTGCTCGGGCTAGCTCATTACGTGACGTCATGACCAATCGTTTTATATGTGTGCAAGTCCAGACCCAGTTATAGAGTTTGCGAATATACTACTGGGGATGGTACCCAGGCTAATTGTGCTCATTGATGTGATAAATCTTTATGACGTATTTTCATCGCTAATGATGCAGATATATGTAGGGTTTTATGCTATCTATTTGTAATAATTGGACACAAGTTGTAAACACTCGAAATATTTTATGCAATTAATGTGACATGCCAGTCGATATCAAATATATATCTGAATCTGAACCTTGAATCTGAATCTGAAGGTGCTGGCCCAGTTGTTCATCGCGCAGGTGAGAACCCCGCCGCGCCCCTCCGGGTACTGCGCCAGGTCCTCACCTGTTGAGGACTCGCCGTCACCCGACCCCGAGTCCCGTGTTCCCGACATCAGCTGTGACTCCGACCGTGACCGTGATGGATCTACCCCAGGTAAGTATGACGTTCTGCAAGCAGAGGAGTCCGACAGCGATAGCGAGACCGACAGCGGCAGTGAGTGCGACAGCGGCAGTGAGTCCGACAGCGGGGAGGAGGACGACACCTGCCGTAGTCGGTTGGACACCATCTGCGAGGAGGAGAAGGAGGAGGCCATCTGCGGGGAGGAGGAGGACACCATCTGCGAGGAGGAGGAGGACGCCATCTGCGGGGAGGAGGAGGAGGAGGAGGACGCCAACTGCGGGGAGAAGGACGCCGACTGCGAGAAGGAGGAAGACGCCATCTGCGGGGAGGAGGAGGACTGCGAGGAGGAGGAGGACGCCATCTGCGGGGAGAAGGACGCCATCTGCGAGGAGGAGGACGCCAACTGCGGGGAGGAGAAGGACGCCAACTGCGGGGAGGAGAAGGACGCCAACTGCGGGGAGGAGGAGGACGCCATCTGCGGGGAGGAGGACGCCAACTGCGGGGAGGAAGACGCCAGCTTCGACGACGTGGACCTGGAAAGTCTCTCTTCAAATCAATCAGAATACATCAGAGGTAAGGACAACAGTTTTCTCCTCATTTCTCCCCTATTCACCCCTCACTGTTACAGACTTGACTTCAAACTGATGGACGTACCTTCAGTACCACGGATATAACGTTACCTACTGTGTAGCGCAACCGACAATTTTCAGATGACCTGGACAGATATTTATCAGCCTGAACATGCTCTAATTCTCACATATCCAGTGCTCTGGTGTGTGTATTTACAACTGTTAGATTATTAGACAACAGAGACCTTATTGATGCATAGATTATACTTTGTGATGATACGGAATGTCAATATTTCTGTACAACTTGTAGGAAAGAAGAGAGGCACCAGCAGGAAGACGAAGTGGTGGAGGAAGCTCTGCTGCTGGCTCAGACAAGAGGACACAGATGACGAGCTGGAGTAGTGGTTAGTAACACTTTGTTGATTGGCTACACTGACACATTGTTCAAATTGAGACTATATCATATAAGAAAAATCAGGGGGTGGTCACGAAGATGTTTTGAACCCTCAAACCCCCTTAAAGACAATATGAATATTGCTGGACTCGCATTGCTTTGTCTTAGTATGGAATCCACCCATGAACGCTTGGTATCCGCTCCGTTCATCCGCTCCGTGAAGGCAGGATACGCAGCGTTTACGGATGGATTCCAGACAAAATTAAATGTGTGAATAGTCATTTAGTACGGTCTCACGTTGTTCTTTATCTTTCCTTTCAGACAGAAAGTCCAGGATGGGAAGTGACTTAATAAAGACTTTTATTTTTGTATCCTACGAGAAGATGACAATCACTACCTATAATGGATTGTAAATAATCTGAAATAAGACAACTTTGTATCATGCATGATATTAAAGCTTGATGGTCAGAGAGGACCATAATGCTGAATAACACAAAGTTGTATTGTCTTATCTGTTTGTTTCCTACCAATCTGCAGACAACTGCATCTGTATATATAAGGAATACTGTATGTGATATCATTCATATGAATTTCTACCTTTGAAAAATAAGGACAACAGCATGTCCAGAACACGAAATAACAAAACTCGAAGTCCTGATGCAGTGCCTGAAGAAGTCACTAGGGGACCCATTATCTAATCTAATGTAACCTACCAACAATTACCAGATATCAGATATTATAATCAATACTCACATACAGACAGGGCAAAGGTAATAAAATGAGCAGTACGGTATATACACATAAGGGACCAGGTTTGCTACGCTAGTAAGTGCAACACATCAGGATGCTGCCTAGAAACATAACAAGAGTTCCACGATCTCATAAATTTGCCAGATGATCTTAACATTTATGACTGAAGAATTGCAATATTTTACATAGATTATGCAAATACGATAATCATTTGCATGAATTATCATACTATCTACCCAAGGACCTCCAAAAATTCCTGGAAATTAGGGACCTCTAAAAATTGCGGAAAAAAATTGGGACCTCGATCAATAAATAGCTGAAAATTATTCTTCTTCGTTACTGCCAAGCCCCACAACTGGTGTTATCGGCAGATTGCGCATGGGCTAGTAACATGTAACACATGGGCTTTCCAGACATACTCATCGCGTTAGGTGTAAATGAGTACCTAGCCTCGGTTAGGGACGTCCCTGGGATAGGACGTTAAATGGAGGCCCCGTGTTTGGGAGAGCTACACCCCACCCACCCGTTAAAGAACCCACCACACTTATCGAAAAGAGTAGAGGACGTTCCCGGTTGAGTAGTTCAAACCTTGCAGTCTGGTCTCAGTGATGACATCTTGAAGAGGTGATAGAGGTTATGTCAATCCTTCTACAAATGTGGCAAATATTCATAGATAAAAATGAATGAATGAATAAATATCACAGCCACGTGTGTGCTTGCCTCACCAGGTTTATGATGTTAGCCATTGCCAGATCTAGTGTGACATTAGTGGGTCGTTTGAGGTCTCTGATGGGGCGGATATAGGGGTGGTAGCCGCTCTTCACAAACAGATCTTCATGCAGACGAAGAATGTCAGGCTTCTTGAGGGATGTGGAGTTCTCTAAATGACGTGTGAGGGATGTGGAGTTCTCTAAATGACGTGTGAGGGATGTGGAGTTCTCTAAATGAAATGTGGACAATAACGATGGATTTAGTATGTTTCGATTATGACAATGACCATCTCCCCCAACAAGCAATCACAAATGTGACCTTCATGAAACCTTAATGGAACAACTGAAAGATATGAAATACAATTTCTATCATCACTATCATTATTGCAGCAAACTGAATTTTTGTGCGTGTGACCTATGATTAAAGTATCAATTAGACCGATCATCTACAATTAGATGTAATCACTTTAAAGCTAACTCCGGTAGAACTGGACATTCGCTCTGTGATGTAACCTGCAATTATGCCCTCCTATATGCACTGAGTACCACAAATGAAAGCTGCAAGATCAACGAATTCAGTCCTAATGATCTCTATTTTTAAGTATTTAACACGCGCGTGTCCCCTATCTAAGTATTTTATGCGCGTTGTGGATATTCATTGAAAAAAAACTCTTTTAACAGTTATGATATATTGCTCTACCACATGTTCTTTTTTTGCCTTACGTGTATTTCCACCACGTATGTTGTGCCTCTGCTTTACCTCCTCATGGCAACAAAGTGATTAATGTTAATCATGATGACGTCTAATATATCATTATTACATCACTTCGACCATATGTAATCGTCTAAGTGTGTTTCTTGGGTTGATCTCTTTGGACCACTTGATAGCAAAATAACGTTGGGTTAAACGTTGTTGAATGAAATAATAGAAAACAGTTTTGATAAACTGAACTTGACGTATTCGTTTTTATATCATACCCGGGCCGCGATAACGTTCGATAACGGGTTCCGGA
>NW_017803932.1:1461891-1467612 GCF_001625305.1 Branchiostoma belcheri | reverse complement strand
TATCATACCCGGTCCGGAACCCGTTATCGAACGCTTCCATGACTTCCATAAAACGATTCGAACGCGTTTCGTCCTAACCGCGTGCACCCCTTTCGAAAATTCGAATACAGAATCCGTACGTTGGAACTGATGTTGTTGCATTTGAGGGTTCAGGGGCACCAACTTTTGGCTCATCTTGCATTGAAAGGCACGTTTTCTTGGGTGGGTATGATATAAATAAAATACAACACGGTGTATTCCGCATCGCCCTCGGTCCCGGCCCTCCCGCGAGTCGGATCGCCCTCCGGCCTGCGGCCGTCGGGCGATCCGACCCGCGGTCGGGCCGATACCTCGGGCGATACGGAATACCCCGTGTTGTATTCTATATGTATATTTCAGTGGCCTGTCACCAGGTGTATGTAATTAGACATCTGCATGTGACCACAAACTGGATGTCTAACATGCATTACTGGTATACTTCACAATACTTCAAAGTACTTCACAATAGTACTTCTCATCTGAAGTTAGTTTCATGACTGAATTTCGAATTGGTACACCGTCACTATATTGTTATGTTATAACACGATATTGGTTATTAGTTTGACCTAAAGGTCGTGACCCTACTTGAGGTCACCTCGTGCGTCGCACCCTTCGTCCACCATTCTTGTGTTCCTCGAGATGTCCTGAATAAAGCTCACATCTCCGGATCGCATCTTAATTGTTGTCTCGAGTCGTCTAGTGCGCATCATATCGACGCACAGTGAAATCAGCAAAATGGCTGTGCCACACGAGTTTCTACGTGTTTGAGACAATTCGCTACGAGTTTGTCTGCGACTTTTAAGACAACTACGCTGAACTGTTTACAAGTTTGAGACAATCTGCACTATGTCCTTCATTCTCTATTAAACTTGATGAGACCAAGGACGTTCTATCAGAACATCCTTGATGAGACATTTGCATTGCGCCCGTCATTCTAATGAGTCAGAATCTTAAAACTGTCGACTCTATCTCTTGTTGACTTGAAACCTGGGAAGGTTTGTAATCGCATGGCTCCTGGGGTCACATTCACACGTTG
The DNA here is from genome assembly GCF_001625305.1 of Branchiostoma belcheri. NCBI lineage: Eukaryota > Metazoa > Chordata > Leptocardii > Amphioxiformes > Branchiostomatidae > Branchiostoma > Branchiostoma belcheri. The sequence continues at coordinate 1,466,558 of NW_017803932.1, read as the reverse complement.
CTGTAGTAGGATCTAGTGCAATCAACTTTTGACTCAAGTTAAGAAACATATGCCTACCTGTAGAAGCGGCCTGTTGTAACGTCACCAACAGAAGAGATAGAAGATAGGCTGCCTTCAGGGCCGGCATGTCGGCCGTTTCTCTTACACAGCAGAAAAAAATGGTTGACGGACGAACCTGCGAGCTCAAATCGACCCAGTTTTCGACAGTAATACACCCGGTACTCTCTCGATTATCGAGCGATTTTCAGGAATCCGCCGATGTTCGCCTGTCGCTGTCCCCGTCCCAATTGATAGGCTAGATTAGAGAAAATTACGCTCAACACTCGGACGATTTTGCTTGGCGAAGTTTGACGACCTCCCGACTACGAAGAAATACGGCCGAAGGGATTAATTCGCCATTCGAAGCCTGTCGACTGTGTGGCCCTACGTTAGGTCCACGGTATTTACAACCCTGGGCGATGAAGGCGTGCATGTGGTTTTTCCTGTTTTCCCGATTCCATACCGAACGGGACGATGGGATTAATGCGACATACTAAAATCTACAAATTGTCCTGTTAGGCACTTACGTGAGTCTTACTTGTCACTTGAATTGATGGCAAAGTAAATAGTGTCTTGTGCTAACAGGCGGGGAAGTTATGTTAATGGCATGTCTAAAAAGTGTGCCGCAAACAACTTTCCCTTGGCTGGACAATGTAACACGTCATTACAAGTCGCTTCTCCTTGGCACCTCACGTGTGACAGACAACAGTATCGCAAGGACACAAAAACAGGTCAACTGTTGCTTAAGGGCAGGAATTCGAAGTGACAGCATCCATCAGACCATCATTTAATATATGTATACACTATATAGTGTAGTTAAATCAAAATACTGTTGTGTATATTCTTACCTAAACGCCGCATATATTATTTGAGCATTCCTGAAGCCACAGATTTCATTGTTGAAGCTTCTATGTTGATGCACTGCACTGTACTGCACTGCACTATACCACTATGCTGCCACCAGTACAGGTTTGCCCTGCAGGTCATTGACCTTATTTGTTTAGAACGGGAGAGGAGCAAGAAGAAACTGACATAAAACTGTGTTTTCTTTCTGAGAAGGTAACTGGCTACAGTTTACTATTTTTCACCCCGCGTTCTTAGCTGGTGCAGACTACCACAGGGAAGGTAATTTTGGTTAAGGTGGCAGAACACACTGTCAAAAACGGAGTTGGAGCGTAGTTAAAGGGCGACGTGTGGCTGGTTGATGTGTTGACAGTAACACGTCACTATATGCGTGTCAAAATAAAGAAAAAATGAGTCAAGAACATCACACAGTGTTTTACGTCATCGCCCGGTACTGTCTTCATCAAGAAAGTCCTGTACGGGGTAGTGTTCGCTGTATCTGTTCACGTGACGTCTCATGTGCGCCGCCTGTCGCTCCAGGTGTGCAGGCATGCTGTCGTACACGTCCGTCAACAGGGCGGAGATCGGCGGCTTCTTCCGATCCTTAGCGCGCTCAAACGCCTCCAGCACCTGTCCGTCAAACACGTATACATGTATAAGCATGTTTATGTCATGAACACAGCTGGAGAATGATGTAATCAACTATAGACCAATCCTGGCTGCTCATCAAATTAGCAGTTCAACCAATGGTAGCATGGCAATTAGTGTTTCGACCAATGAAAGAGCAGCTACATATGCCCGTCATATATATATATACATATGTGTGCATGTTTATGTTGTGACGCAGTGAGCGGTGTTATGGGATCGATTTAAAGCCCTACACATACCAAAAGCTGTTGTGTTTCATTGGTGATGTCCGTGGTACTGAAATGAGATTTGCAACAACAAACTCCCTTACTTTTTGTGTGTTGTCGAAGTTGTTTAATTTTAGTTTGTTAGGGTATATATATATCTTCTGCAACTTATGACAGGCCTGTTATATATCATGGTACAGTATATATATATATATGTCAAGCCAGCAACGAAAAAGTTTGCAAATGTGACGTAAATAAAGCATGGACTATATGGCAGCCAAACAATGGTACACCAGTTTTCTGGTTCTCACGCCTACATGAAACAATGATTACCTTGTTTTTAGCCTCTTCCCTGTAGGCAGTCTCCTTGTCCGTGTCCCACAGTCCATTCTTGACGAGGTAACTGTTGAGTCGGGTTATCGGACTGTCCCGTTTGAACTGGTGCACTTCGTCTGACGTCCGGTAGGTGGTGCTGTCATCGCTCGTACTGTGGTCTCCAATTCTACGATCGATCAAAAAAATCGATTCAAAAAGGGAACTGATGACGTAGATGAAGACTATTCGGGAGGAGATTAATTGCAATGATAGAATTATCTAACGATAAACCAAATTGTATGATGGTGCATGTAAATCCTGTTTTTCGCATATACAATAGTACCTGTATGTCATGGCCTCTATGAGTACAGGTTTGCTCTCCTTGATGCAGACCTCCCTGGCCGCCTTGGTGACGTTGTACACTGCAAATACGTCATTTCCGTCAACCCGGATAGCTGAGATCCCGTATCCGGCGGCCCGAGATGCTGAAAGTATAATACTTTTTATGGATAAGCAATGGCGAACAAACAAGCCCTTGTGAAATCAAATGAATGGAATTGAATTGAATTGCAAGACTTATCTGCAGTTCAACACTGACAACAGAAGATGAGAGCAGTTTTGGTGGAATCATAAAGGTTGTGCGAAACAAAAACAGGGAAGGAAAGAAAGAAACAGAGAACAAACCGACAGTAAAGAACAGGGTCTGATCAGAAAAACACCACCAGAGATTGATCTTGGCATAGGACTCCTCGTACTTAAATACAAGAAAAGGCAGCGAAGTATACAAATGAAAACAATTACCTACTCCATCTCCCCTGTACTGTTCCGACGTTGGCGTAGAAATCGCATATCCGTTGTTGCGACTGGTTAGTAAGAATACATGTATTAGAGGTTATTCCACTTGTTAATGACGGGTGTCCATAAAAGTCATGGATTGTAAAAGAACTTTAAAGACGCGATTCACAGATATTTAAGACAACGTTCACAGTGTTGTTTACCAGAAGAATAGGAGAGGACAGTCGAGTGTAGCAGCAAAGTTAAACCCGGCATGGGTGTCTCCTTCACTGGAGGCGCCATCTCCGAAGTAACACGTCACGCACAGGGACCTTCCCGACATCCTCATCGCGTAGGCTGCTCCGGCAGCTTGAAGGGCGGGAAAACAATAGAACGTTGTCAGTTGAGAAATAAATAAAAAAACAGTTGTGTTTTTCACTGTAGTTTTGTCATCTTATATGGCTGATCAAGCATATACTTGATAGAATAGTTTGAGACTTTCCAATTTTTTTCAGAATAAATGAAATATTTGTGTGGCGCTAGAAGAAATTTAGAAAGAATACCGGTGTTATCATATTTCAATTTTTGCACGGGGATTGGGATATGGTTGGAGCATGTAACTATCTATTTACCCTGTGGTATTTGCGTGGCCAGGGGTGAGGACATAGAGACGAAGTTGATGTCGCGCGAGCCGTAGTTGATGGGGACCATTCTCCCCTTGTGGACGTCCTGGTGCGTACTGAAACACTGGTTCATCATGTCGTCTAACGTGAAACCTCTCCAGAGGAACACTCCTGGTAGGGACATGACCGTCAACTTAGAGATTGCAGATTTCTAGATTACACAATCATGGTATCTTACAATGTGGTATTGGTATTGTTCAATGGCTTTTGTCAAATTATTTTAGTCATTTATGTAACTGTATTTGCTCGAAACGTTACCGCGCAGAAGCCCAGTAAATGAACAGTCTAAAAGTGAAACCGTATAAAATATATGTTTCCTTTGATCATGAGTTGCATTTAGGGCCGCACATTATTTTAAAGCCATATTGGAAGCTAGAAACGTTACACGTACCTGCTTCCCTGTACTGCCCGAAGATGACGTCAGCGCTGCCCATGTGTGTACCCTCCTCTCCATAACTCGTCATGTAGAACGTGATTCTCCCTTGTCGCTGGACGTTCAACATGATCGTGTCAAGGGTGTTCAACAACACCATCTTGCGGTAGATGTCTAGAACTACATCTTCAGGAAGCTGTGAAGAGAATTGTAAGGTAAAAATTAACTGCTAAATTGTTAAGTGCTGGAGAAATTATGTGCATCATATAGACAGTATATAAAAGAGGTATATTGAGTCTATAAAGGGTCCTAAAAGTACCTCAGGCTTCTGCGCTGGATCCAATATTTCGCCCTGTCGGTCGATGACCCTGTAGACGGGAATGGCCGGTGAAGCGTCGGGCAGGAGAAAGTCAAGTTTCTCAGTGAATCTGACCTTTGTACCTGTCCCTGGAAACTGGGGCTTGTCGTCATCAAAACTCGCCGTATAGGTGCTTTGTAACTTCGGTAATAAAAAAAAGGGCAGCATGAGAATACGAAATATTAAAAATAGATTTATCTGTTTAGTCTTGAGTAATATGGTACACATATACGCACACATGTGCACATATACAGAAACACATGCGCAGACACTGACAGGGCTGTGATACTGTACATTAACACACACACACACACACACACACACACAACACACACACAAACACACACACACACACACACACACACACATACAAACGCACACACACGCACACACACACATACAAACACATACAAACACACGCACACACA
>NW_017803932.1:1438423-1461871 GCF_001625305.1 Branchiostoma belcheri | reverse complement strand
CACACAGACTGACAGACACACACATAGACATAACAGAATGGTTTTCTATAAGGTCAAGTACAATAGTGACAACAACCTACCTTGTTTGCGTATCTGTAAGGTGCTTGTATAACTGACAAAGAAGATGGCTTTATGGCTCTGGTTGTTAACGATTTTCCGACAGCCCATATCACTCTACTTGCACCAACCATGTTTCTTTCTGAGCATTGTCGGGTTCACCTTTGCCCTACTAACAAGTTCAACAGGAGGACAACGGGATAAACCATTTGTCCGCCCGGAGAAGGGGCGCTGCAATATATAATGAGGTCACTGGCATGTAATCCAACAGGAACTTGGTCAAAACGAAGGTTTCTCCTATTCTGTTGACTTGCATGTATCTTCAAAGCAACGATGTAAAATCATTTCCTCTTTATTTTCGCATAATATGTACACTAAAATAACTTGTTCGAACAGAAAAAGACTTTTACTCATTCATGTTTTAACTTGACACGCTCCACTAATTGATTACGTACAGTACACTGCGAGGATATAGTGTGTCACTACTATACTGAATGAAGGATAACAAGGTACAGTACGTTATTGTAAGGAAAACACAAAGTACAGTAGCATAGTAAGAAGCCTTTATTATTATCATTATACTACATGTACTATGAATCAAGTCACAGTTAAATAATTCATGCATCTAACGATATCAAATAGACATATAGAATTGCTGAGTTTATCACAGTTGACGAAATAGAATTCATCATTGGTTGCACAAGAAAAAACTGTTTAGATCTGTATTGTACGAGAAGGTGAACGATGTAGGCAAATATTTGATAAATTCTCATGCCTTATGCGGAATATTAAAACACTGAAAATGACCAGGAGAGTAGACAAAAATTTTTAAGATAATGCCACATACATGTAACTACTTGAGTACGTCTTTTTGGCGAGCATAATAAACTAGCTTAGAAACTTTCTAGCGATTCCACAGGAATTTGCACTATTTGCATGCATTCGTGCGTGGTTAATGTAATGGAGATAAATGGTTCCTCAGACCAAGATTGATCTACACTTGATGGCAAATACCACCCTAACAACAATAACAAATACAGCATTAGGCTACACATTATCAGGTTTCCCTGGTATGTTACGTCTGTACCACTATGCTCAATAAACAGATCGCTTAATATAGACATAAATATAAAACAGCACAAAGAAACCGCAATACCATACGTATGTTTCTACATAAGTTCAGTTCAGTTCAGTTCATCCTTCAATCAGGTGACACGATGTACTGCCTCCACAAGTTCCTGTCGCGCATGACAGAGGACAGTTCAGCACCGCCCAGCCCCTATGTCCCCCTCTATTACCTTCTTCAGAGTTAAAGAAGGGCGACCGCGTCTCCGCTTTTCTGTTGGTGACCAGAGAAGTACCAACCCTGCCATTTCGTCGTGTCGCATGACATGGCCAGCCAGCGACAGCCTACGGTTGCGGATGACTGTTGTAATCCGAGGCATATTTCCATAAAGTTGGTTGTTGGTCACATGACTCCTCCATGAAATGTTAAGGGCTGCACGAAGCAGGCGGGTGTAGTTCCCATCCAGAAGTTTACACAAGGATGCTGTCAGAGACCACGAGTCAGCTCCGTAGAGCAGGATTGACTCAACGCAGGTTTTAAAGACTTTTAGCTTGGTAGAGTTGGCTATTGGGGATTTCCACACTTTTGTTAGGGCATTAGAAGCCCCCCAAGCTTGCCCAATCCTACATTTCACATCATGGACTGTGTTACCATAACTGCCAAGGTATTTAAAGTACATAAACACCACATAAACTAAACTCCAATTGTCGCCATGACAATAGTTTTATTGCCTGCGTTGTTACGAGTATCTACATGATGGCGCAGCCACCTTTACGATGACGCCGGGGAGGCGGGGCTGGGGAGAGGAGAGAGTCTGATGTTACTGCTGCATGTTTCTGATAGTACAGGCTCGTGAGGGTCATGAAATTAGGGGACGAAATAACAACACAAAAACGTTCAATGATCGTGTCTGAGTGAGTGAGTGAGTGAGTGAGTGAGTGAGTGAGTGAGTGAGTGAGTGAAGCTCCTCGTTTTAGAAGAAAGATGTGTGCATCAAGAGGAAGAAACACATATGTTTTGTCATGTAGGTTTTGTTGTTTGCACGCACCCATGAACAATACTAACGTGGTGGCCGATTGAGCCTGTCGTTAAGTTCCCGCAGTTGCCTGTTCATATCATCCTGCTGTCTCTGCATCCGGGACTTCAACTGTTGCACCTCCCTGTCATGTCTCTCCTGCAACTCCTTGGACAGAAAGACGAACAAAAGTTACTTTGGTAATACAGGGCAGATGACATACAATCATACATACCATATACATGTAGACAGCTAAAGTACATAAATCGGAGATATTATTTACCCTGGTTAGTTTTGCCATCTCGTCCATCTGTGCATTTCTGAAATCCTCGAACTTCTGTTCTTCTCCCCAACGCCGCACCTCTCCTTCCATTTTCACCTGAAATGGAGGAACATTCATGCAGTTGGCTAAATTTGTAGTGCTGCTCAGGCAGTAATGTTCTTATAGTTCTGTAGCCATCTTAATTAAAACATGACTGGGTGATTGTGTGAAACCCATATATAATCAGCACAAAGGTCCAGTTTAGAAGCATTCTATGGGGGCTTGGATTGATACATGAGGCATCAAGAAATGTATTTTGGAGCAGAATTTCCACATCAAATCTTCATACAAAAATTGAAGAATGATCCGCGGCTGACGCAATGCACGAAAGATATTAACAACATATCAAAATATAGTCGATCTTTATTTGACATAAGATTTGCCTTATCATGCAAGGGACAGTCCCTTTCTTGGCCCACCTTTGCCATCTGCCACTTGTGAAGTTGGTTCATCTTCTCCAGAGTCTCCTTGTGAGCCGCTGCATGTCCTGCTGCTGGTTGTACAGACGTCTGGCCTCTCGGTTCTTCCTCTCAGCTTCCAGCTCTGCTTGGTGAGCCCTCTGCTGCTCCAACAGCAGCTATAGAAGGAACAAAATTATACTCAGCATTCCTTTGTCCTCAATGCCAACATGGTACATGTAGTAGTTTGTCTCCGTAGACAATATCTGAGAAATATCTTCACAGGTAACTCACCTTTCTTGGTATCCTCTCATTTTCTTAATGTTGGCCCGGAGAGAGTCCAAGTTCTTGGTCATCTCTTGCAGGACTGCCCACTTCTCGGGCCCTCGCGCCCACCGGTCGTACTGCTGTGGGATCCTCTGCAACTCAGCCAAGACGCCCCTAAAGTCGTACCCTGGAGGCGGAGACTCGATTTTCTTCTGGACTGGCTCAAACAACATGTTGAAGATGTCCGTACAGTGGGCCCGGGATCTGCAGCGATTGTCCTGCAGGATTCCGTACAGTTCTCCACCGACCACCACCATGCCCTGTCCCCGGCGGGTCACAAGCTCATCGTCCACGTACTCAATCGTTCGTTCTTCCCTGTGAACTAGAAACGGCACAAAGAATACAGTCATTTGATTAAAGGCAACAGTCTTCAACACCAAACGACATTATGGCGCAGTAACCCAAGGAGAGGAACCGATATGTAATGGTCTCAACTATAGAGATAGCTGATGGATAGCAAAGTCTACAATGATGCAGCATAAGATCTTGATGATACTACAATGGCGCTATTTTGCACATTACAATCTACTCACCAAGTCGATCCTGCATTTCCCGAACTACTGCTTCGCTCTCCTCACCCTGGTCACCAGAACCGATGCCCAAATGTCCTATCTTATCCAGTAGCGAGGATGTGACTTTGTTGAATGCCTTGTTGTGTATTACCATCAGTGACAAGGCCTCTTCGCTGGAACAAGGTATAAGATTTCATCAAAAGTGACTCCTAGATTAAGCAAGGTGTTATACATTTCTTCTGACAGATAACCTGTCAATAGCAAAGGCAGTCTGCTATACAACATGGAAACCTTGAGGATGATTCAACAAAAAACGAAAATACAGATCATTACCTTTCATTTTCAATGTCTTCATCCAGTACAATTGGTACGGATTCATCTTGAGAAGCAGCGGCGATTCCAGCCTAGAACACACAAAACGTGTTGCGAAAATGGTTCAATTATTGCAATGTAGTTGAATATGCTTGAGACGATGTAGAAACCGTAGAAAATCATAATACTTATTGATATGTAGTATACCTGTACACATGGATAAAATAAATTTAATGCAATATCCGTCAGTCATTTTTCATAAAGACAGAGACATTGACACAATTTTCTGACATGGGTTGTTTTTATGACATAACGTAAAAAATCCCGTACCGACATCTCTTCTCTGTACTCCTGGATAGCTTCTTGGATGGCGCTACTGCGCATGAGCTGGATGGTGTTCTTCCAGGTGTTGTCCAGGGCGGGAATGGCCTGCGGGTCGTTGACCGCCTCCACTTACTGCTTCACCATCAGGCTCAGAGCAACGCCTTCCGGGGGAAACCGTACGCTGAATGTTAGGATTTTTATGTTTACCGAAAGAAAGCATATTGTTTTTTTTTTCTCTGTCAATGACTATTTATACAGCATAGGGAACAAATTTTAGGGGTGTTCTGACAATCAGTTTCCTTCTGTTTGTCACTTACAACTTCAATGGGATAATAGGGAAATACATATGTACATCGCTGTATTTTGTTATTTCGTCTATTCCTGTGTATTTCGCTCTTTAGTCGAACCGCTCACCGTTGACAGTCGAGCCCCGGTAGTATCCCCTCTTGGGCCGGGACTTCTGCAGCAGGAGGCCGATGAGAGTCTCCACGCCCTTGTTAAACTCTGGGTTCAGCTCGTCGGTGTGGTCTGCGATGTTGATCATGATTTGTTTATTCTCGGAAGGACGCTCCAGGGTGAAGCACTCCACAGATGGGAAGGACGTGAGGATGGCGCGCCCTACCATGTCGCTAGGTGTCTCTTCGAAGTCATCACCTCGTGCGAGAACCTGAGAATTAGAGACAAGACACGTGACGTTAGGACATGCAACTGTCATGTGCGTCTTCCTAACTATGATATACATGTGCTTGTGCTAAATGTCTTTTAAAATGAGGGGCCGCAGTGTTATAAACTTATGTCAGTACGGGAGAACTTGATTGACTAAATAGTCACATACAGGGGCGATCAGCAGAGGGTACTTCCCCGCCCTTACCCGAGTCTTGAGGTACTGTGTGGGGCTGATTTCCCGCCCGTTCTCGTCCGTGCTCATCAGTGACACATCCCGCAGGAGCCACAGGAAGTCAGGGAAGAACTCACGCAGGTCGGACATCTGCGTCTTCTGGCCTTTCTTCACGGTCACGCCTTTAGCCAACTTGATGAAACATCTGATACACGATAAAGTAAAACTCAGCCAGCAAAACAACAAATTCTACATCTGGTCGGAAATGTATGGAATGTGAGAAAAGCAGGTTATAAGCAGAGCCACCTGTATCGCACGAGAGCACGCGTTGAAAGTGATTATCATATAGCCAGGTGACGTTGACCAATCAGAAACCATATTTTTAAATTGATTATTATGGCGTAAGTTCATTGGCCAGCTAGTTAGTGTGTGGTTATTCGAAAAGTAAGTTCTCTGCTCACTGCATCTTCTCCAGGTCGCCCTTGTACGGCACGTTGAGGGAGTTGTAGACGAGGAGAGAAGACATCAGGATGGTCAACACCAAAATACTGGCGTCCCGGTCTGCGCTTCCCCCTGATGCGTCTGGAATAAAGGAGAGACGCACATGCAATTCGTCAGAAAAAGAAGGGAAAGAAAGGCGCCAAGATTTTTCATGTGAGCCCCAAGATACTTTAGTATATGCATAAAGCGACTTTTAGCGTCTATTGATAGCAATGCACCTATACCCACCTATCCCCTCCGTGTCCAGCAGCAGGATAGTGAAGTCCGCGCCCTTCAGCACCTTGGTGCCCATCCAGATGCCGAACGTCTGCGGGTCCCAGCGGTGCCCCAGCTCAAAGGCGTCTGCCGAGCCTAGCAACCTACAAAATCACGTAGCACTAAATCATTACTGTTTAGCACTTAGCACTAGGCTGGGCTTTGTTAGGGGGGGGGGGTACTATGTGCTGTGTTCTGATTGCATACAAACATGGGCGATACGCCACCGTGTTCTTGTTGAGAATGAATGGGCCATGAAAACATAACCTTCTTGGCGAAGATGATAAGCAAACGCCACCCTCACTCCCCGTAAAGAGACACCTTGCAGTTGAAGTCTAGAAGGGGATTTCCGCCCCTCTTGTATATGCATGTGAATATTAGACGCTGACCTACCTAGATAGAACATAGCTTTTCCCCGTTCGACACGGCCCACATATCGATAGCGCGCTGACGGGGCCATTTATTCCCTCCAACAGCTCCAGAGCCTCCGGTACCACACCCAGGGTTGTACGGCGTGCGCCGCGGACTTTCTCCACTGTCCCTCTAGAGGAGTTGTACTTCAGGTCGTTTGGTAAAATGAGCGGGATGGAGGGAGTCTTGGGGACTCTTCGAGTCTTGAACTTCAAATTCTGTACAGTGAAGTTGCCATGGAGCCTGGACTGCATTTTGGCGGGGAGACTTGTCGCTCTAAAGGATACAAAACAACGTGTTCTACTTGTGCTTACAGTTTGCGGGCTACTACCTAAGAAAATGAGCCCGTAAAGTATAACCGTACATACTATTAGTTCGAAATCTACAATGAAGGAAGGCGGCTAGAGAGAAATGTGGAGGGTTCAGTAAATGACGTTTCCATTCTGTTTAGGCTACGTATTCAAGTTACACGGCACAAAGCGGGTACACCGTATTAATAACAATGAAAAAGAGGAAGCGAAACTTGGATGATTCATTACGTGTACATACATAGTGAGCCATGACAACGGCGCACCTGTGTCATTGGGCTTTTCTATGCACCCACCATGTAGTTTACCCCGCTATGCCTCGATATGTGGCAAACCTACTTAGACCATATACTTTGAAAATATACATGTACGTGAAACACTCGGTTATCGTCGCATCTATTATGCATGGTGACAACAATCCCACAGGACATTTCATCAGGAGCCAGCTACGGCGCCAATGACTTATGTACATTCGACAATGCTTTCACTTTTACTTTCAACGAGGCTGGCAGAAATATCTAAGACATGCCGTCACTACCAAATCACAGCATCAATCTCAATAGATTTGTAGCTAGTAACTACTAATAAAACAACTAAGGGTCTTTCAAGATGTTAACTAGTCTGTCGGATCTATATATTTACAATAACCTTGCCTGCTGGATTTGATGGACTTTGCTCCGGTCTCTGATAGGCTGGGTGTAGATATCCTTTTTCCTCTGTGCCGTTTTCCTTTACTTCCCACGCCAGAGGTCCTGAAGTACCAAAATTGTAGCCAGTCAAAAGAAGTGGCTAAGAGCGTACGCTCTTGCTGTGGCGCGTGCAGACGTCGACCGAGCTCGATTGTGACTGAAACACTGGATAACACTGCTGTATTTACTTCCCCTTTTCGAGTGGGGATTTCCAAGGTCACATAAATAGCGCCTCTTGGCGTGTTTTTGGTGAAGTGAAACTACTCGGGTTTCCATATGTTGATTTTAGTTAAAGTTGACTCTGAGATATACTGACACAATATACACATTGCAACTGCTGTCAAATGTCCCCCAATACGAATTACACGCCATGAATATCTCACATACTGCAGTACGTAGTTGTGATTTTTAGAGTCCTCGTTGCCGCGCGACTAGCGATCGCTAGGAGACGCCTCTGAATGTCAAACTAGTCTGGGGAAATTTCTTCGCACGGTGGAAATTCCCACCTAGCGTGGTCGAGAATATTCCCACATACATGATACTCAAGTTCAGCTCTACTAGACGATAAAGCACCATATGGACTATCTCACAAATAATATTGAATGAGTCAACTTGATACACCAAGAAAAAGACCTTACTTTCTTTACAAAAGGACGTCTGTGTTTTATAGAAAGAAAGTTTCTTGCAAATTCATGCCCGAGGGCTAATTGCAAGAACATAATAACAACAGTGAACAGTAGAATGATAATAAGTGATGCTAATGCTACTGCTACTCTCCGAAGGTCTGCGATACAAACTACTCACCTCGGGAGTAGGCGGCAAATTTTACAGTCTTACAAAATCAATGTATTCTAACCCACAAACATGCATCAAAACCTCCTCTGGTCTAACTCCACCCTTCGTCACGGACAAAGGTGTGAAGCAGGGCTGTAGGACGTCATCTACAATATAATCTTTGTGTTTTATGTAGCTGCACGCGGGTACAGAACGTGTGACGTAATCGTGTCGCTTTTCTCCCTGCTCGGGCGTATACGTTCCACAGATCACGCGTCGTCTGCTGCCTTGAATCGACATGTTTTGACAGAATCATGGAATGGCCAAGTAATATGATATAGCAACTTTGTAATTGGTAAAAAGTAACGCTGCGTTATTTTGACCTATGCGCTAGTCAGGGGAATGGCCTGGGTAAGAGGGGAATGACCTTAGGGGGAACTTACATGACATCATCTTACCTTGTATAGTGCCATACGGGTCAGTGGATGCAAGACCTTCGTTTATTTCTAGATCAAAGATTTCCACAATATGAAGGTTTCCACCCTTTCTCAGTGGACTCTGTATGTGGCATCATTGTATTATTTGGTACCAGGTGAGTTCAACGTTCCTAATTACTAGGAAAGAAATGCGTGCATCGTTACGTATCATTATCATATGCCTACAGAATACCAGTTTTCAGGGCATGTTTGGACATATGCCATGGAAGGGCAACCTGTGGGATTTTAAGGTGGATGTGAGTGTGAGCATGTGTGTGTGCATGCACCACTCTATAGCGATGTGTATTTATTAGTCAAAGACATCGAAAAAAGTCTGAAAATGTGTCAACGTCCCACACGTTAAGCGATATGTTGATACGAGTATTTTCTGAGTTTGCATAAAGGTGACGTAATAGGGGTTTTTCTTTTGCAACGGGACACTCCATGGCAGTCATTTAAAATCGTACTCCACTTGTTTGGCTCGGGTTACAATTAAGTAAGAGAGGAGGATGCATATTGCTCATATATATTCTACAGTTATAGGACGTCAAGATATAGCTTTAGTTTACACTCGCTAGTGACCTTTTAAAAGAATTGAGTCCCTGTTCACATAATTATGTTTGAACAAGAGCCAATTGTTTGTTTCTCAGCCAGTCAGACATGACTTGGCACGGTAGACTGCGCATCACGTGATGGGTGCTAGGAAAGTCCCGGATTATCTGCTGACTCCATATTTCTGTTACCGAACTGGGGGAAACCAATGACGTGAGAGACAAACAATATGAGAGAGTCATGTCCATACCATACAATAATAGACTAAGATTTTACTCACAAATAATTGTCATCATCCGAGAAAAGGACTGCTGCCTTGAATAGTCATTTTTGACAGAATGGCTAAGTACTATGATAAAGCAACTTTGTATATTCAGAACCCAACTGTATGGTAGACCGCACGAGTTTAAACGAGTTAAAACGCTGCCTTATTATTTTGACCTATGAACTACTTAGTCTGGGGAATGATCTGAGTAAAGGGGAATGACCTTAAGGGGGAACGTACATGAGATCATATTACCTTGTATAGTGCCCAGCCCCCCGTTTACGTACATGTGTATCCTCAGATCAAAGATGACCACAATATGAAGATTTCTAGCCTTTCTCAGTGGTTCTACCAGAGTCTGTTCAACGTTCCTAAACTATGCCACTGCAGGGCAAAAACGTTTGGGGGTCTATGATCTAATTAAGACATGTAATTATTGAAAAATATTGTGCCAGGAATGCCAGCAGGACAAGGGCTAATTACTAGTTGAGAAAATGCATGTAGCGTCTATAGCGTCACATGTCATGTACTCGTACATATAGACTACCAGTATTTCAGGGCATATCTAGTGGACATATACCGAGGAAGGGCAACCTGTCGGATTTTAAGGTGGGTGTGAGTGTGTGCATGTGTGCGTTCGAGGATATATCACTCTGTTGTGTCTCTGTTGTGATGGTCTAAAAACGATGTAAATGGCCAGGAGAGTTATCTGGCCGGCCACAGAGGGTCCAGTTTACCTGCCAGAGTGCCGAAGGCGTGAGTCGTCATCGGAAGGTATCATGGATCCGGAAAAACAGAAACATTGTCCTTGGCTTTCCCCTCCATCCAAGCTATTTTCCTCGTCCCTCCCCCCGGTAAATATAGTACAGTCCCTAAGGTGGGGCATGCAGGAAATGACTCGCGTGCACTGTTGCATGTGTCTTACGTCATGTACGAGTAACGTGTTGAAGCGTCACTTTACAAACAATATCACGACATAGGCTGGACGCTGGCAAACGGTCGGGCTGCATTTCGTCCCAAAATGGCACTTTCTTTCGCTTCTCACTGGATGTGTACAGTTCTGGTTTGTTTAGCAGTTGGCTATTCGACAGCAGGTGAGACCGTTTCCTGACTCAATCTTAGAGGAGTTTTACAAAAAATTTTAAAAGATATTCTTAGTGGAGGGCGTGTTGGAAAGAATCAGCATTTTGAAGATAGCATATTAAAATGCGGGATTGTGTTTTAATTTCTAGGTTGATGTGATAGGCAGCAAAGGGCAGGACGAAATGGTAATTATTCTCAACACGTACGAAGTTTGTGAAATGCTTTAGCAGTCCAGGATTGCGTGAACGTGACTTAGCAGAATTTTTGTGGTTTTGTGAATCGCCATTCAAAACACCTGGTGTAAGGGAACGCATGCTGTAACATTACTACAACGCAAATCTCATGAAAGGGGTAGGTGTATGCACTGATTTCATCACGAAATTTACCAAGTCACGGTGTCTTTGATGGGGGGTGGGGAGTAGTATAGCGACGACAGTTTGGGTATCATTGTGGCGCGTGGAGTGTGGCGGAGTGTGGTGGATGAATGTGGCGGAATCTGGGTATGGTTATATGAAAGACTTTACAGAGGTCATTGCGGTGGGTGGTATCAAAACGTATCAGAATACTCATGGTCATTTCATAGCTATGTAGGGGCAAAATCATCACGTACCTAACCGTTGATTCCTTTCTTTTTTCCTAGCTGCAGTTAACGTTACTGCCTCGGATAGAATTCCTACACCAGGTGCCCGACGAGACAATCGGTTGCAATTTATTAATGCAGAGGTAGAGGTATGCGAGGGCGAGAACGCTTCCTTCATCCTCCACATGGCCATTCCTGCTAACCTCACCGCAGATCAGGTGTACGAAAGAACAGTCTGGTCCCCTGATAAAATTAACTTCTGTCATATCTCTGGAAACACTTCAGCATGCTACGGCAAAGACTTTTTCGTCCAGCGCGCCACCATATCGGATACCTGGTTTCCGGTACAGCCGGGAGAACGCACAAAACACGGTCAGCTCAAGTTTCAGCTAAACAACGTCAGTCTGGCCGACGCAGGTCGCTATGGACCGGAGCTGAAAACCGACTTCTACCTCAACAGCGTTAACGTTATACTTACTGTGAAAGGTATGACTGTTTCATGTCATGCATAGTTATAGTCCATAGTTATAGTTCTTACTAATAGCTTTCCCCTGGTAAAGCTATCTGTCTTAAATGTTTCCAATTCCATAGTGTAATATTAAATGTAAACACATACACAGCGTCTGTTTTTCCCTCAGATGCGTCAGCGTGTCAGCAGAAACCACAGGACGGGGACACTGGAGAAAAAACAGGTAAATGCTAAATGCAACTGTGACTGTTTCTTATCGACTCAACATACATCTATAGGAATTTTCACATGAGTAAAGATGAATATTGAAATAATCCATTGCTCAGTAACTCTAGCCTAACAAGGTTAGATTTCAGGCTAAGGTAACTCTGGACATCAATGATCTCTGTTATGTCTTAATCGCTGATTATATTAACTTATGTTAACATAAGTTAACATAACCAGCTAAACTCTCTCCTCCTCGCGCAAACCACAATGCACACCGTTCCACCATACATCTACATCGCATGCTTACCGGAGAAAATAAAATAAGTTTGATGACTTTTGCAAATGTATCTTATCATCTCAGACCCTGAAACCTATTGGAGAAGGGGATTCGAAGGGGGATTTGGAGCGGGCTTTGGGGCTTGCCTCGGTTTGGTGATCATGGGAGGCTTGGCTGCAGCTATCTGGCGTTACCGAACAAAGGACGAGAAGTGAGTCTTGAACTTGGTAGAATCTTTTTCCATTATTACAATGCAATACTGACAAATTTCCCCAATTATATCTCTCTGTAACAGTTAGGTTTCAGGTAGATCACTGTGCATCTCTATGCCACGACTTTGTCCTGCCAATTTATTCTCTTGCAAAGTGATGGTCGTCATTCTAACGGCTACTGTTTTATTTTCTTGCAGGCCACCAGTTGGACCAGTTTGACGTTATTAGTTGCTTCCAGTGTAGATACTAGGATAGATTGAGACATATATTTATACTAAGATATATACAATTCAGGGAGCAATATACTTGACATAGGTAAGGGTAGTTTATATAACATGCTGAGTGCTTTGATTAAATACCTCCTCAAAGGTATGATGCCATTCTTAAGCTAAGGAAATTGATTGGATGAAAGGTTAACTGATTGTCGATTCTATACTGGTATTGTAGTATTTTCGATGAATGTTACCAAGCAATAAAACAGAGCTGTAATGTTGACTATTTTCATCAATACTGTATCACAATACTGCATTAAGTCCTGGTCAAAAAATTGTACCGTCTAAACGAGTGCGTAATACGTGTAAGACTGGGGAAATCAATGTACACCTTTCTATTATGCATCTATAACTATCCATAGTTCGGAAGCTCAAATGTTACACAGCCATAATGTACGTTCGTCAGAACCCGGAAGTAAGTTCTGTTTGTATATGTAGTTTAAATTCCCCTCGCTGAGTCATGCTGTCAGCTGATTGGTCAGACCTCCAGCTTGACCTCCAGCTGAACCGACTAGGACTGATCGATAGAACAGGTGTCTTGATGCATGGTTGTTTTTTTTCTTTTGTACGAAACAAAATAAAATGAATGCTTTGCTAATATTGCAGTCCTCCTTTTTGTTTAAATCCACAGCCAGAGAAGTATGCAACACCCACGGACCCTATTCTAGAATAGGTTCTCCCATTTAAAGTAATACGCTTTTGGATTGAGTGTCAAAAGGCCATGTATCATGCGACAGCTGATCTTCAGTGTTTGTGGGCATTTAGAATTTCCTATTTTTTTATATTCCAACATAAAATCACAAGACGTGGTTTTGGCACACTCAAGTTTTTCCAACTTATACTAATGGCACTACCAACACGGGGGACAATACAATGCAATACAATACTCGCTCATTTTCACCTGAGCGAAGTGAGAAAAGTAGAGCAAAGTGTCTTTCCCAAGGGCACAAGATCGGTGGCATATCAGGACTCGAACTCGCGGCCTCTTGGTTCCACGCCACACGACCCCACTTTCCCAATTATTATTAGTATTTCACATCCCTAGTTTCAAACTAACACCTCGACATACCTGTCTTTTCAAAAGACTGCGATGCGGAAGCGCATCACCTACATCAATCTTAGTTAAATACATGTATACCCTAGCAATATTTAATTAAGAATCACACATACCCAGGCAGACGTCCCCGCACTGGCCCGCAGTAAGGATGAAACGTTCGCTGGTGCAAAGTTCCCGGCCCCACAGTCCTTCGTCTAATGGTGTCTTCCGATGCTGGTTTCAAAACTAAGAACCACGTTAGCAAACATTTTGCGAGGGTTTGATGCATTCAGAAAGCATCGTCAAAATGTTGGCTGTGTTCACTCCAAAATGTGTCGAGAAATGATAACTTCACCTCTCTGCTAGCGAAACTAAGTATGACTTCTCAGAAGGGGAACGAAACTATCGTGAAAGTGAAAGTACACGGCCGGCTTCGTCACCTGGTACATGTATATTATATTGCAAGTCAGAGCATCACAGACATAAGCAACCAGAGGTATAATATTACATCACTTAGGAGAGGACAGAAAGAGTTGAACAGTTAAAAGCGAAGCCTTTATCACCTCTGTATGCCTGGACATGGAAGTACAGACAGCGGACTGAGAGTTTTTACTTTGAGTGGAGAGTTAGTCATCGTGCATTTTTATAGACCGGTTTCGATGACGTCATAAAATGATGTCATGAAAACAGAGGTTAGGGCTATTTCAGACATGTTGGGGCATACACAGAAGTTGTTTTTTTAGAGGGAGGGGAATTCTACATATTTGATTATTCCTTAAAATCCCCGCAAAATATTCGGGATAGGTGTTGTTGTAAATTTGGCTGTTTGCAGAAAGAACGATACAATCCATACTGTTTCTTTATTCTTACCGTCAATAATCTCAAAATGAATGGTTGAATAAAAAAACACATCGTCAGGACTATTTTTAGGATCGATGATGAAACTAAAAGGAAAATTACGGAACCTGTGGTATTGTTATCCACAGTTCTTTCAAGTGTGTATGAGAGGACGGAAAGGTTATGTAATGAAGTTTGAAATCTTTTGATGACAAAACGTCACAAATGGTCAGACCCTTGTGATACAACGATAGGACCTGACCGAAACCAGACGTCGCCATTTTCTAACGCGCTGTGCTGTACGTCTCGCTCCTCGTCCCTTCTCTGCTGATTTAGGTATACAAAACACCGGTTTCCAGAGAGATCACCGTACTCTTAACACTGGTGGCCACGTAACGTATCATGATGGTGGTGTCACATCTCCTGTCAACGGTCGCCATTTTGACAACCATGGCGACAGGTCCATGCACGGTCACGGTGGCCCATACGGCAACGGGCGAAGGTGAGTTCTTATACATAAGGTTATACAAATGTATTTGATATCCATTTCTCAACAGCTTGATTTGTCCTAACAAATGAAGATTCTTGGCGTATACACACATAACGGTTATTATCTCCAGTCCTAGTGTGTAGTCGTTTCCAATGTTACTACAGGGTTTTATTGTTTGTTTTTTTCCCACAGACGAGGCGGTCACCATCATCCAAGTCAGAGTGGGGAAAGACAAAGCCGTCCCTCCTGGTGGCTCGGCCGTTCTCCCGTGCAACTACTCCGTCCCTTCGGACGATGTCCAGCCGCTGGTCAGCTGGTGGAAGGACCGGGGGCCTGTACTGACCAGGCGGATCGTGTACGAATATCGGGCGGGACGGTTAAGTAAGGGGTACGGCGGATGGGCCGGGAGGACAGCGCTGGTGGGACAGGCGTCGCTGGAAATCCTCAACATCACTACAGACGACGAGGGGAAATATGAGTGTGAAGTTAGAGTGCCTCTGGTATACGGGGCTGCCAGGGGGTACATCCTGCTCTCTGTACTAAACGGAGAACATGGAGAACAGAACCGCGTACCACACAGTCCGTTGGGTAATTGTCTTAACATTTTGTTCATTCGGTTACAAAGTGTAGCAAGTCCACTCTGGCACATAGTTGTAGCAATCTTTGGGGTTTTACATTTACATATACTATTATCAAATGTCTGTGAGTATGAATTTTGAAATACGAAATTGTAGAGTATGTATCATACTAAGAAATGCATTTATTCAGAGAATAATCAAATTGGACTAATCATATAGTATAGGCGTATCCCACACAAGAATATATTTCAAATCTAAACCGAAAATTAATTTGTATTTAAAGTTATTGTCCTCCTACAGGCCGTACAGCGATGATAGTCGTCGGAGTACTGGTGTCCTGTCTCCTGCTGACTGGTCTGACAGTGACCGCTGTCATTCTCCGTTGCAATAAGAAGCTTGAAGAAGCGACAGAGCAGCGGCCAGATAGGGGGACAAGTCGTCCTTCCGGAGAAAGAATTTGATTAGTCGTAGGCACCGTTTAAAGCTGATCCTTATAGTTTGCAGGAGTAAACGAGTATTTTTTTTGCAACTGTATGAGTAAATCGGTCGCCTGCATTCATCGTAACTTAGTTCCTGGGTGCAATTTACTCATTGTTGCACGGTGGCGTTACTGCACGGTAATTTCCGCAATGTAATGGTATTCCCCAATAATACATGTAGTAGTACTTCTCGTATTACTAGCCTGTAACAAAGAACACCATGGACTGTTTGCTGTCCGCTGCCATTTACTGTCTTTTCCTATCCGGTAAGTTACCAATGATGTGTAGTATTGACGTACGTTGATATCAAGTACAATATGCGACTAAAATCAATTCCTTAGAATAACGAGGAAGTGTCAGTTGTAACCTGGAAGCTATACATAGCTATATAGTTTGTGAACGTATTACTCATTGGGATTTCCCCTTGAGGACACGCGTCGGTACTGTAGGAAGACTTATTTCAGTCGCTTTATTCATATCATATAGATTGGACAATGAAGATATGTCTTTTTGTAAACGTCTTCTCATATAGATGTATAGATGTGTTTTCGCCAGGCAATGGAGTCAGGACAATGTTATTTTCGTGCTTTTTGCCGATACTTTACAATTAAGACATGGTCTGTTACAGTCGATTTATGTTGGAGCCGATGGCTGATAATCATATTTTGACAAAAGGCATTATACTAATATCATATAACATTGTCTTATTTAAAGCTAAATAGGACACAGGTTGACGTAGCGTATGAATTATAAAAAGAGGAACTGCAAGTAACTTTGTTGCAACAATGGATGGATATTTATCTTATCATTATTTATGAGTATCATAAATATTCTCTTAAGTGGAAATTTCATCATAAGTTTGACTTCGATCCGGCCTTTTGTAGTTTTCTTTGCCCTTGTTCTTGTTTGTCATCAGGATTGGGCAGGCACAGCAGATTCGTTGTTTATCCTTTGCATACTTTCAAAAGGTCTTCTTTGGTTATCAGTAATCTGAATTGACGTTTGGCGCATTGTCGTTTGATAGTGTCATATTTGTATTATGGAGTTCCATCTCATGTGGTCAATAAAACATTTTACTTAAACAGCTGCATCGTCAGCCATGGATGGCGGATTGATACGTCTGAAACCGCAGCACAACGTCACGGCGAAAGAGGGGCAAAACGCGAACCTTACCTGGAAGTTCGGCGTTCCCGCCGAAATCGACGTCACGAACATGAACGACATGACGGTGTGGGCAGAGGACAGGACGTCCTACTGTGAGCTCATGTCGGAAAACGGAATATACCGCAAGTTTTGTTACGGAGATTTCGTCGGAAGGGCCGAAGTGGCGGTGACGTGGTTTCCTAAACGCGAAGACGGCAACAGAACAAGAAAGGGACAGCTGAAGCTTGTTCTGACGAATGTGACTCGCGATGACACGGGTTGGTACGAGGGAGAAATCAAACTTCACGGGCGGGACATCAGAAATGGCAAAATCTTCCTCCATGTAACAGGTCGGTTTATATCTGAAGAGTTTTAAAATGTGGACACATAGGGTGTTTTGATCCCGCCATAAGCATATTATCCATCATGCTGGGTGGTTTAACCAAGTAAATGTAAACTTGCATATGTAACTACGCTCTCTTAATTGTTGAATCATTCATAGGCCTAGGACTGTCTGTTACAGCTTGAACCAGTTAACATGCATATTGTGGATATGACCGTCACAGGTACATTCTTACGCAGCACCGTTGATTAGCCACGAGGAGAAAAGGTTATAAAATCTATATGGGAATTGTTAATATGTTTGCATGTGTCCCCTAACAGAGAACTGCCTCGTGCCCTCTACTGGGGTTTCTACTGTATCCCCAGGTCGGTGGTCTTCAAATTTGTTTGTATTTATGCTTTTGTGTGTGTATAACCGTTGTAAAATCGTTACGGAACTTTGTACAATGTACTTTTATTGTCTCAATCAAGTACTATCAAAAACAATTACCTTCTGGGCACTAACCTAACTGCTTACATGCTAAACTGTTATTTTACAATAAAGAATATGCCTTTCTTAGGTGGATTTCTAAGTAGGCCCCTGGCAATGTCGCGTACGAGTAGGAAATGCAAATTAAGCACGAAGCATTTTCACGGATCAAGTTGCATGGTGGGAGACGCGCGCGGGGCACTATGGGTAGCACACTGGACAAACAACATTATTACCATGACAACGAGCATGCTGTGAATTCGAATGGATACAAGTTTCGGTCCTGTCTGTGGTCATTGCAATGATACTGCCCTCTGTTCTACCCATACTGCCCCGCGTCTCCCAGCATGCGGATTGACTACACAGTTTCACTGATCGTTGTTTTGCTGTTGTCCCAGTGTCCACAGGTTGTCGCTGTGACGGTATCTCTACAGGCCTCGGAGCTGGTTTCGGTCTTGGCCTTCTGTCAGGAGCTGGTCTGGTCATTCTAACCACGAAACTGAAGGCGATGTACAATGCCTACCAAAACACAACGGGTAACCAGGCTGTCTTTACTTTCCAATTACCGCATCTGTTAATTGTCATGTACACATATAATGTTCATATTGTATCAAAATAAGGTACTAGTAATTATTACATGGTATGGATTTTTGAATAATAGCAAAAGCGTGTTTTGACTTCGAATTATAAAAAATTCATTTTTTCGTCATTTGCAGGTATCAGCTAGTGAAAAACGATAGCAGCATCAGTTGTTTGCGGTCACCGCTAGCGCTGCTAAACGTACATTCGTACCGAAACCTCTATCGAACGATATTTTATCCTTTTTTTTATTCAGAAAAACAGCTATTCTATCGTTGTGCAAGTATCTATGTAAGGAGGATATAATTCTTATGCCATAATTCTACTATACGTAACAAAATGATCTTAAGGAAAAAAGAAGATCAACATGTGCAATGTCGATCATAATAACATGAGATGAACTGATGCTACCGTTAAGCCGTCTTTCATTAGGAAGGGTTTGTATCGGCCGTTACAAGATCATCCGTATGAATAAGTTTTTAAGAGGCTTGTACAGGGGTTCTTAAATAATTAATCTTCTGCTAAAACTAAATTGGTCACTGATTTTCCTTAAGTAGGTGACATAGTCACCGTCGATATTAATCCTGTTGTTCGTCCACATTCTGTAATGTAGTGTACAAACAATTCTGCTGAGTAAATTGTTTTTAGTCCATCTCTATCATTTCGTCTTTTGGTTGTTTTTGCCATCATTCGTTTTATCCATTTGTATTTTAGATGATACTTTCACAAGATAGAAAGTAATTCGTATTCCTTTTGTTAATTACCTTTGGCAAGAAGGTTATGTTTTAGTAGCGTTTGTATGTGTGTGTGTGTGTGTATGTGTGTGGTTTAGCAAGATAACTCGAGAAGCAATGGATGGATTGAAATGAAACTTGGTAGGTGGGTAGGTTCTTCATGAGACCTAGCAATGATTAGATTTTGGGCCCCCTGGCGGCTTTCCTAGGTACTGCAGCTGAACTTCCGGTTTTGATATCTCGTGATCTGGACATGCTAGGGTCACGAATTTTAGTTGGCAGATAGCTCTTGGAGTAGGGAAGAAGTGACATGAGTTTGGGTCTCTTAGCGCCTTGTTCTGGAACTGCAGGAGCATTTGTTGAAAAAAATTTGAAGGACGATAACTCAAGAACCGGTTGACGTATTGTCGTGATTTTTGGTATGTAGGTAGTTGAAGTGATGCTTGACATAATCAGATGGCAATTATGCAAATCACGAGCTAATTTGCATAATTAATGAGGAAATTCTATAAATCTACTTTGTTCGATATTAGAACTATGAAACACTTGTGACATCAACTTGAGAACGAGAAAAGCATCTGAGGATATAGATTATGTAAATGAGGACCTAATTTGCATAATTAATGGCAAATTCTTATAATTCCATAGTTGTAACTGCTGCACCCCGAATTTCATACTTGCCACATTTGGAAGTTAAGTGAAGGAGAATCATGACCTCATTTGCATAATTTATGAGGAATTGCTATAATACTAATAGCCTTTTTGTCATGATAAGGCTGTCATTGGATGGAGAATATGATCAACTGATATAATCCATGCAAATGAGGCTCTTATTTACAAAATCAATGATTAAAATTGTATAATTCGTCACCCGCAAGGGTTACCATCATTTGGCAAAGGTATGAGATCGTGGAACTCTTGTTTGATTTGGTTCTCGTATTGATAAGTTTGACCGTTTTAGATTTCTAAAAAGTCCGGCATGACCTCATACCCTGCTAATTATAGTCTAATTTACTGTAGAAACTATGCCCTAATTTACATACTTCGTATATGTTGATAACATCAACCTGAAATATGTCTATCATCTACTACGAACATGTAATGGGCTTTTCTCATAATCATTATTCAAGTATGGCCATATTAGATGCCAAAAATCAAGAAAAAAATTGAGCTCTTAAGCTTGTCTTCCAAAGTTTCCAGCAACAAAGGCAAACCTATGTGACATGTTCACGAACAAGAAATATAAAAACTGGTTGTTCGGAAATTGAATAAAGGTCAACTACGTATATTTTGTGAAATAGTCCATTTTTATTTCGTGAACACTTTTGGAATACACGGAGTATAATTCCTAACAATAAATATTAACGTGGTGACTTCATATGGCCTTGAACGTGTGGAAAATAATTGTGAAAACATGCAATAAAAATTCACGGAACATAGTGCTAACCTGTAACAAAACGGCAGGACTCAAACTACCATTCCATAATAATATTTTGTTCAGTTTTCCCAGGTTATTATTTAGTAGCTACGGCACGCTGTCACAATATATGTAACACATCAAAGCTGTTTTTATTGAACCACCAGAAATTACTAGAATTACCACAATTATATTCTTCTTCCGTAATTCACATATGCAAATAGCATTACACGCAATCCTCTGTGTACAATGTATAACATCGGCAGCAGAGATATGTGTAACACTGACCGCGATTCTCACAGAATAGCTTTTTAACATGCTAAACACGATATATGATCTCCAAACGACCACAGCAACACAATCCTGGGAAATCTTCTCGAGTGTTTTCGTCCCCCGGTGGTATTCAGTTTGAGCGCGCAGTGTTGAACATCATCTAGAATATGTTGAGCTGCTGAGATTTGGCGAGATCGAGGCCTCTGGGCGTTCTAAGCGCTGAATCCCATCGGGGGGCAGGCGGAGCGGAGGGGCGCGGGCGAGGGAGGATGCTTCAGGTACCCACGTTTGACATTCACGCTCACAGGCTCGGGGAGGTATCTGAAATTTGGACACGAGTTCGACATGAGCATATCAAAGTTCGCGGACGGGCGTCCTGGTGGTCCGTGGCCGGTTGGAGGCTCCAACACAATCATCGGTGCACGTACCGTTTCACCGTCCCTGTTCTCCAGCAGCGCTGTTATTCCGCAGAGCATGATGAAGATCCCCCCGCCGATAAGAAGAGGTCCGGCCAGCCGAAATTGTGGCGGATAATTTTTCCCCCGGCCGAGGATGTATTCACTGTCGACATTATCGGAGTAGCCTACTTCTTGGAACAGGGCCTCTTGCATGCGGCGAATCCGATCGAAATCCTCCGCCGATTCCCGCCGATCATTCCGCGTGCTGTTGTACCTGTTCGTCATGGGAAACTCCACTTCTAGGAAGTCGTAACTAACCATGGACATCACCGTTCCAGCTCCGCACGCGAGCAGTCCCAACAGTATCCAAACAGTCGGCAGCGAACAGATCTTAACCGTGCCTTTGTGGATGATAACGGTCCTCAGACGTCTCTGTCGTCGCCGTCTGTCCCGTTCCCGTAACTCACGGAGCTTCCGCCGCCTTTCCCTGGCTAGACGCGTGCCTGCTAGAGCGCCACGGGCTGCGAACATCCTAGTACCCAACTGTTCTGCTACTGCGCGCGGCTCTCTCTGAATTCTGAAGACGCTACGTACTGCTAGCTATCGCGCGCGCGCTTAGAGATAATACTAGTTACAGCAACAGGAGAGAATTACATTCATTGATGCATGGCACGCTCCGCTGGAGAAGGCGGGGCTGACGAGGAGGTGGACACCCTCTAATTTGTGAATGATTGGCTCATCACTATCAGGGGACATAAAGGGATTAAGTCTGACACGTTAATACCACTCGACCTCTTTGGGCATGACAGGGATATAAATCAACCCAACCTTCCTGAAAAAAAAAATGACTCAGCACACATATATACATCCATATCACAAGATCTAAACATGAGCGAAGCCTGGTGCACTCCAGGTTAATACATCACCTGCCCTGTAGTCGGCTTGGAAAAGACCGATTCGAAACATGTACTAGAGGCGCTTTGACTACACGTAGCTAATAAAATTAATGGGAAGTAACCAAACCAAGCAGGCTATTAACGTAATGAGGTTATGAATAAATGTAAATTGCCTGGTCGTTCTCAAAATACAGGTTGTTACAATGATTGGCATCCCATCTTTTATATACAGGCCAATCAAGTCACATTTACCTGTCATTTTTCCAACCTTATGCATTGTACTTGTTACAAAGATGTATCATCTAGAATACAATCAGTTCTTATCGCCTGGGTCCTACGGGTAAGAAACTAATAGATACTGCTTAGGAGGCGTCAGCCAAAACGTGTATTCTTAATAATAGCTGAGCAAAGTAAGGTTTCTGCGGTTAGAATTTTAAGCATAAACCGCAGAATGGGTGCCCCGCCCCAGCAGCCTGTTCTGGAACTGCATGTTTGTTGAAAAAAAAATAGAAGTAGGATAACTCAAGAACTGTTTGACGGCAAGAACTGCATGCTACATTGTGACCGAGTATTCCCAGGCCATTCCAGTTCTGTCAAAATCAAAGGAAGGAAACGTACACTATGGCCACAGACCCCCTCAATTTCTTTAAGGGCATAGTGGAAAACTAAGAAAAGCCTTTACCAAAACAAGAAAGTATGCTCATATGGTTTGCATGCGTATAAATCAAACTGCGGCTGGAAACTATGACACTGCAGGTTGCGAAGAACCGCCAGGGGCAAAACTTCAATCATTTCTTCTCAGTTGCGTTGGAGGCGCCGCTCGGGCGTAATGGGGGGAAAACTGGTCGTTACGGCATTCCTCTAGAGTGTCATTATCTACCGGGGCATATACTTACAACACACATCGGCACTGAATCAAACGGTTCAACTAGATTTTTCAACGTGCTTCGCACTTGTTTGTTTGTCAGATTTACCACCAGATGAGAAGTTCTGAACTTCTGTACATGTATACGTAGACACGTTAAATTTGCCAAGCTCATTTTTCAGCATATGTCGTCATAGCACGTCAAATGATGGCTCAGTTAATTAGAGCAAGTCGTTATCTGGCGAGCTGGAATGTTATAATTGCCTTACTTTTGAGAGACGTCGGCCATTTGGGGAAAAAGACTCCTCTGGGCTGTTCTATTCATTTTCTAGCGGGGAAACGTTTGTAGATTAGAAAAGCTGAACGACGTACTGAAGAAAATGATATGCGTAGGCCGCTGAGGGTCCCCG
>NW_017803932.1:1419615-1438403 GCF_001625305.1 Branchiostoma belcheri | reverse complement strand
TACTATATATATATATATATATATATATATATATATACTACAATATACACAGAAGGCATAGCTATGTGAGGATTTTTCAAAACGTGAAAAAATGTATGTCAACATACCTTTGATTTCCGCGTTCTACATTATGTGCACTAGATAAACAAAGCTTATCGTTGATCATTGAATCTTTAATTCAACATTTTAATCAACTATGTACCTGAAAGCGTGGTACTTTACAAAATCTTAAGATGGGTAGGTCAATCATACATAGCAACAACAGATTAGCATAATAAAATGACTGGACAACATGGCATGACAATGAAAGCTAGATAAACTACATGTCAGAAATATAATCATGTAAAGTTTTGACATTTAGAGAAAATTTAGCGGTAATTGTGTGTATACATTTTGTTCTTATGTCAGTTGTTAGGTTTAATTTTAATATACTGAATGACTTGACTTTTGACATTGTACAAGACTGAGATACGTGGCGTATACAACAAACAAAACATAATAACTCTGATATCAGTTTCAACTGTATTGAGAAGTATTTATAACAATGTTTTGAGTAGTAATGATGTGCATCTCTGTTAGTTTGACCTCGTCACTATAACATTTTATATCTGCCTCCTATATCCCAGACTTTGTTCACTTAACAGATGCTTTACTTCGTTTGATCATGCACGACAAGAGTGTTAAATTTGTTCTCGAGCTGTAGATGTCGGTGTCAGTTGTTCGCCAGACAGCAGCAGAGGCAGGCCAGACACAGCGCACACATGGCACACTCCTCCGCCTCGCGAGCCTCCCGCTCCCGCCGGGCGGCCTCCTGGTCATACACGTACACTGTGGGGCAGCAGTAGAGACATGGTTAGGACATGTGATCATAGCCTAGCTGGGCCACTGGATGGTAGCCTGAGTGTCAGCCTTGTTAGCCTTCGTCCCCTCCCCAAGATATGCTACCGGTAGCTAACTGGATGGAGACCGTTCGGCTGGAGTCCAAACGTAGCTGATTTTGGGGAGCGGATTAAGAACTCCGGCTAGGAGGACCGGTGGACGACCAAAATTTGTCTGACCTATGCTTTTATAAATTGAATATAATCTATGATGTTTAAGTGTGATTTGAAATTTAGGAAAACACGCAAAAACGTACAAAATGCATTTTTTTTTAAATGGGATTCTTACGAAATATCAATGGTATTATTGGTAGCCTCAATGGTTACTTAACGGTCGCTGCCTCGTTGGAAAGTTCAAAAGGCGCACGTAATGGTCGTAAACGAAAAGGGTTTCATACCATATGACAAATATATGACGAGCACATGGCGTATTATTAGCTTAACATTCAGTATATGGTATTTAATTTACGTATAATTTGCATCGTTGTAATTATAAATCCCGGATCAAAGCCATGTCTTTTTAATTGTATAAACTGCTGCTCCTGTGTTTAAACAAACATCCGTACATATATATAGGGGTCACTAGACAATGCATTTTATTCTAGACACACAAATAAGTTACCCATTACGTTGGACTTACGCCATTCCTTCGTCGCTGTGTTGCAAATGCAAAGAAAGACAGGACATATTTAGCGCTTTACAGCTGTTTCTTTGAAGCTCTGAAGACAGTACTAGTGAGTCGTTAATAAAGGCCGTGGCGAGTCAGCCTGGTACTAGTACCTAAACCTATCAGTTTAGCTGTCCTGGCCAGTCTCTTTCGTCCTCTCCACTAATGTTGCGGATGTCAGGCTAGTGGCAAATAAAAGTTTGGTACTCTACGGAGAGGGATTAATAACTTTCAATATTGCGGTAGGTACCCTTAAGGCCTACATAAGACTGCCACATTACAACAACGGTGTTATGGAGGTATTTTCAAGAATGTCTTAATTCATGAACATCTGGATATCTGAAATGTGCCTACTTCTGGGATTAGTGATGCTATATTAGTATCTCTTTGATTTCATTTTTAAGTAGTGGTCTCAGGGTATCGGATCGGATCATGAATATGAGAGGTGAAGTTCTGTCTGAATGAAAATCAAGATGGCGGTCGACGTCTAATCAAATATTCATAACGTCATTTCCGTGAATTTCCCCACCTGTTTTCTGCTGTACAACCGGCTGTGTGACGTAGGTTGTGCCGTAGGGTGGGGCGGGGCCGTACCCCTGTGCGGGTGGAGGGCCACCCTGGTAGGGTGGGGGTGCCTGCTGGTATCCTCCCGGGGGTGGATAAGCTCCCGGGGGTGGGTAGGCAGGCTGGGCCGGCGCCTGTGGTGGGTAGCCAGGGGCACTAGGCTGCTGGGGATAACTCATTCTCCGAACCTAAGTCTGTAACAAGTGTGATGTAGCAAACAGCGAGAAAACAAGTAAATTACTACAGTGGATGGGAACTTTTTGACACGTAATGACAAGGTTGGCAATTCTTTACACTTGTCATGAGTTCAGTGGTAACGCAATAGCATCAAATTACAGTATTTTTTGTGCGTCACCAATGTGTGTACACAAACACGTCACACTAGCGGACTGAGACATGGGGTATAACCCTGCCTTACTTTAACGTCAACAAGTGGTTGTATTGGTGCTTAGTATGTTTCTCACTCGAAAGCGGCATTATATCTGCTGTAACGGAGACAGAAAAGACGACGTTTAACGGTGCTGTAGGACATTATCGACCAACAAACTCGCTTGGTTTCGAATGCTGTCCAAACTAGAGTAGAGGAAGTAAATGAACACAGTAATATATAACTTTAACTTTATAGATAAGGTTTTTGGATTGCTACTTTTTATCTACATTCATTCAGAGACATACAGTGAATCACGAACCTTTAAAAATGCCTACAAACCTGAGATTTTGTAAGAGAATCCGATTTTTTTTCGAGTCCTTCGTCCGCTAGTCCCTTTGCACTTACGGTAGCTCTCTGTCACCTGACTCTGACGACAGGGTCCAAAGTACAACAGCGGCGGTTGTTTTCATTCGGCTCTGCTTACTACGTTTGGACAGGACCCAATTGTTTTGTGTGTACGTGCGTGCATACATGTGTGACTTGCAGTTTACATGTACCGTGTTTGAAGTTCTTTGAAGTTCGAACACTCATTTCCTATAGGCTATTTGGCTAGTCTCTCTCCGAGAAATTAGCATTATGTGTCAACAAGTGATATAAGAAATATTAGTATTGTGAAAGATGAAAACACTGTTTTGCTATAGAATAAATAGAGAGGACACTGCAAAGTTGCACTATTTTTTCAATGATCGATAATATATTCTAGTCATGCGCGTACTACGTAATATAGAATTTCGTCATCGTGCATTTGATCTCACAGACATAATATAGTTATGTTAGATACTAATTAGCAATAATGAAATACTGTTTAATCGAAAAAATGCATGGAGGCAAGCAACACAATGAACATGGTAGCGGGCTCGAAACCTGGCACCGTGGCTAGAAAAAAACGCTCTTTTTAGAAGTTAACAGTGCAGAAGCATCGGGACTATGATTACAAATTTTTATAATGTTTGCTTTGTTTGCTTCTCAGACAAATCCTTTTTTGCACTTTAAGAATTCAAATTCGTCTTTCAATCATGCATAGTACGTAGACATCGACATTACTCTAATCGACAGTAATTTGTAATTTAGTATTTATGAATCTAGAGATTTAGTAGGGATTAAATGAGGAGTGTTTTCTTTATTGGATTGCACTGTAATAATATAACATCTGACTGTCTACAGGCCTACATGTCTAAACCATTCATCATTTACGAGAAGCTAAAATCGGCCTGTAGGCTTCTTTTCATTGAGGTCATGAGGGAAGAGGTAAGGATCAGATATAATAAAAAGTTTCCCACCAAATTTAACCCGATAACTTTTAGTCGAACTCTCCCACACTAGTCAAGATCATTACTTCTTTTCTGTCCCCTTCTTAAAGGCGACGATGGTTTCTTCGATTGACAGGAAAATGATCTTATCATCCACCACGGACGAATGTCGTCTGATGAAATCTAAGGCCATTGATCGCATCTCAGGCACACTGGAGGTGTAAGGTGTGTGTGTGATGAAGTCGAGAAGTAGTATTCCCTCCTCTGACTTTTCATCAAAACACTTTGTGGTGTTGACGTCGATTCTGTTTTCGAAAGAGACGTAAGTGGCGTCCATTGCGTCAAGCCACTTTTTAACGTCACCGGACAGGCGCAGCGAGGTGTCCAAGCGGTCGCCTTGCCCGAAATCCTTCCACAGCTCGAGATGCAACTTCCCCCAATCTCCCTTTTCTGTAATATATAGGTCTTAGTTGAGGCTACTTTTGTTGGGAGAAGTGGCCAATGAAAGATTAACGGAAGAAACAAAACAAAACAAATACAAACAAGTACAGAAAACAACATCGGAATAACACAACGTATGTAAAATTGCCTGCTACTCTACCTGACTCCATGGTGACTAACATGTAGCCACCATCTGCCAGTTGTTCCCACATGTTCCGCAAGGTGGCGACCGGATCTTCAACATAGTACAGGACATTGATGGCATGAATGAGATGAAACTTGGCGTTTTCCTTCTTCTGGAAGTACTCTTCTGTTGTCTGCTGGTGCCAGTCAAACTTCACAGCACGAAGGATGGTGTCTTCACGTACCAATGCCTACAGGATGACAATGACAAAAACAACCGACACAATGTCTTTTTTGAGGTGACACTGATGTTATAGAAGAAAAGCGAATACGACCAAATCGAAGATCGTGGCAAAAGCTCAACATTTCTATACAAAATACTGATTTTTATCACCTTGTATTTTTCAATCATTTCCCCTGAAGGTTCCACGACCCTGTTGTACACACCCTCGTGGCGCTGTAGGAGCTTCTTTGTGATGATACTATCAGCTTCTCCTAAGAAAGAACAGATATGTTTCTGTTGGTATAAACTGTGGTACAAATGAACAAAGGTCCTGAATGAAGCATATGAAGCTACATAGACCGCCCTTGTCTGATAACATCTCTTATAAATTGGTGGGTCACGCAGAAAGGGCAGTTAGTTATACCTACTAGACAATGCAAATACAGAGCTCCCCTACCCTCAGAACATGTGACCTTCTGGCTGAAAACATTATGCGTCTGTATGTGAATCCGGCTATACGTGTTTATTCAAAGACACATTCAATTTTTGAATGACCTTGTTCAACCGAAGATGAGATGTGATTTTGTAAGCTTTGGTTATTTCTCCCATTTATTTAGTACTGAAAAGTTTTGTCTTTAAAAAAACGTGCTAACTACTTTTACATGGGATAGCGATAGGTAATAATATAAGATAGAAATAATATACACTTATCCCCATTATGTCGATTAGCACGTACTAAATAAATGGGATAAATAATCAGATCTGTTTTGTGACAACATGGCGGTCTCACCTGATCCACTCCCTATCCCCAGCACACGCACGTCCGTCCCCGGCTCACACAGGACAGAGTCTGGGACCTTTGATCCAAAAAAGTTGTAGTAGCATTCTTCGCTCATCTCAGTGGCGTCCAGGAAAGACGTGAAACTTGCCGCATACCGCGCGGGAGAGTCGTTGTTCAGCCTGCCGACCTGATTCCGCCCTGTTGGCATGTCCGGGGTCAATAGGATTTGTCGATAGATAGTTATAAACAAAATTTCCAGGACACCATTAATGTTCGAATTCCATATACTATTAGTATGATTTGTTATATTTCAACGGTATGAATGTGATTCTTTCCGCCAATGTTTCGGCCACCTTCTAAAAATAGGCTACCTTCTTAAGTTGAGCTGCCGAGGGTAGCCGAAAGGAGGTTTGACTACCCAGCCTGATAAAATTATCAACGAAGAATGGAAAATATTAACGAAGAATGATTCCTTAGTTCCGCAAACATTATAGGCTACAAGACGTATATAGTCTAACGGTATGAAACATATCTGTTATTAAAAATGTACAGACCTGCCATGGCTCTCTCCCAGTCCGGGTGTTGCTACAACCGTGTGCACTCTGTCTGTCCCGACGGACAGTTGTCAGTCAGCAGAAACGCTAGTGGACGGGTCACGTGCTTCTTTGCAATTTAAAGTTTTAAACGTGAACAATCAAGGAGGATGTGAACCTCTTTAGTACTTCCGTCCCGTATATGCTATATGCCCGTGGCTATCCAACATAAAGATATCAGGCGTATTGACATCGCTATTACGTTCAGTTTTGAGAGAGAAATTATTTGCCGTCAGTTACTTTGCTTACCCGATTGTACACAGGAAGGGTAGAACGATTTAACGCCCCGATGACAAAAAGTGGCCGGCGCCGGCAATCATGTGGTCTACAGATCATCCAGGTCAGTCATTCAGCAGAAACAATCAGTCACAAATTACAACGTTTGTATTCACAGAGGCAGACAGGGGTTACATTTATGGCCTTGCCCACATGGCTATTGTAACGGTTGAATGGCCAATGAATTGATGAAGATCTTTGTTGCAACGTTCTGCACTAACGGCGGGCTAAGTACGCATACAGGTCACCGAAAACCAGTAGTCATACGCACGGTGTTATATCACCACCGCCATGATAGTCTGTTAAAGTTTAACCAGGAAGAGCTATAAACCAATAGATCAGCATCTGTGCAATGCCTTTACCACGTGACTGTAATATACACACGCTAGGTGGCGTTGCTAGTGGTTTAGTCTGACGCAGTTTTACATGCAACTTTTGTTTGTATGATATTATGTGATTACTAATCACATAATATCATAATATCATACAAACAAAAGTTGCATGTACAACTGCGTCAGACTAAACCACTAGCAACGCCACCTAGCGTGCGTATATCAGTACTGCATATACATGCAGTGTACACTAGTAGTAGTAGGGGTACAACTTCAAACTCAAGCCAGAGCCAGCCGCCGAGAGAAGGTTGGGCGAAATGCAATCTTCTCTCGGCGGCTGGTCGTAGAATGGCCGGCTTTTAACAGAACGCGTTAAAAACTCTACAAAACGCTGTATCGAAATTCCCACCCGCCGCTGAGCCTGCACAGGAGGCTAACCGTATCTACTAAAGTACACGCGTGCACAAACCCGCCATGATGTTGCACCTGAGCCAGGGTTCACCAGACTGCACTTTAACTCTATAGTCACCTTGACTCCCCCTGCAACAACATGGTGGGTATGTGTGCGGAAGTGTCAAAGCTAGTTTCGTTGGCTACCCGCCAAAGAGAAGAAGTTAGGCGGAGTACATTTGTGCTGACTAAACCGCGCTCTGGCGGCCGCCGCTGAAGGTTGCCGAGAGCTTTTGTATCACGGGGTAGAGACATCATGTGTAGTTCACGACAACAATCAACATAAAAAGGGACACCCACGTACAATGCGGCATTGCTGTTCGCTCCAGAATTGTACTAATTAAACGTAATACATGTACGAGTTTATAACTGTACATACAGACGGTGTTGGGCATTAGTTAACACTACGATGGTGTACAGATGTTACCCTTATATGAATGTGGGGGAAAACTGAAAACATATGATATAATGTGACTGCAGTGGTAAATATTGTGATTTTTTTAAAAGAAATATGAATCGTGAAATCATATCCATTATTGCGCAAATAGCTGAAAGGTATAGCGGAATGATTTTTGCTTGTCAAAAAAGAGGGTTCGTGTTGCTCCAAAGCCAGAGGAATGCGACTGACGTATAAAAATATCCTCATTACCCTCCTCATAATCTCCAAGCAGATCTTCCGTTGGCAAGATAGTATAAACTGCAAGCATATACATAGTATGTCGCACGGCAACAACTTTGCGACCAGAAGATCTGCTCGGAGATTACCCTCCTCGGGCGGTTTTCGAGATGGCTACAAATAAGCGACACAGCCTAAACCCCCTTTTAGGAAACCGGTTTTTATCCTGGTGCTTCAATTACTTGAATCACATGTCTTCAGACAACTTGTTGGAAGGAGACGCCGGGGATTTGGAAGCCTGCTGCCAATTCGTGTGCGGCTTTCGTCCGTTTTCCAGGAGCACGATAAAAGACCAAGGACTAGGTATTTATTATTTATTTATTAATTGAATTATGATTCAAGTAATCTGC
Source organism: Branchiostoma belcheri (assembly GCF_001625305.1). Taxonomy (NCBI): domain Eukaryota; kingdom Metazoa; phylum Chordata; class Leptocardii; order Amphioxiformes; family Branchiostomatidae; genus Branchiostoma; species Branchiostoma belcheri. The sequence goes on along the minus strand of NW_017803932.1, from coordinate 1,430,369 downwards.
GTCTGTCGTGTGTTGTCGGTATATAACCGCCCCTTGAAGCCACTCGGCAGGTAGCAGAACACAGTATTTCTTCTATGCAGATTTTCACTGATATTAGGACCGAGATGTTACTGACATAGACGCGGTTAAGTTATAGTAGGGGGCACTATAGAAGTACGACAAATGAATATGTTTAGTTTATAGTACTATTCACAACAAAATAGCCGAAAACAAGAAACACGTTGTTTTGTACCATTTTAACGCCGGTTGTCTTCTAAATGGCGTCCTGTGCAGCCGGTCAACGGAACTACAGCTCGGACCAGACGTACAGGCAGCTGTAGCGGGAAAACTTCACAATCCTAGTCATATACGATCTAAAAGCTAGCATTCAAGGATACTACCATGCAGTTAAGTTTGTGCCTCGCTGGTTTTCACGGTAAAATGTTCACAAATGGTTCATGATTTTTGAAATGTCGCACTAATCTTTTTCTTTTATCCCGAAGTCACATGCTCAGGGGTCGCGCATAAATCTCTCTGGTCTGTGCGGAAAAAACGAAATGGAGGTCGGTAGACTGATTAACTCCTCCCCAGAGCGGTACCTGGCTAGTATGACTGCGATACGAGCTGCGTACGGACATGGTCAGATGAACAGACGGGCAGACTACTATCATACGTTTGGAGCCATGGTCCCAGACTCTGTCCTGTGTGAACCGGGGACCGACCTGCGTGTGCTGGGGATAGGCAGTGGATCAGGTGAGGCCGGCTCGATTACTTTTTTTCTGAATAATAGAATTATGGGTAACCTGATGGGCAAGCTAGCCATGGTGTTTCTTTCTTTCTTACATGGTGTTTGTATGGCGCATACCCACTGTGTTACCCAGAGTTCTCCATTGTCCCCAGCTTTCAAACCAGAATATGGTCTATTATGAACCTGTAACAGTTAAGGATACAGGCCAGGGGCACATCTACATGTCACCCTTTCTATTTTCTTCTAATTTCTGTCTTATCGACCGGACGTACATGGCCTCAAAGTGTCCAGGAAAGTGATCGGTTGTCATAACTCCCTAATATGTAATACGTACCAATTGATATCGTACTAGGGGATGTCGACAGCGTCATTCTGAAGAAGCTTCTACAACGCCACGACCGTGTGTACAACAGGGTCGTGGAACCGTCGGGGGAACTCCTCGAGCAATACAAGGTACTCTGTCACCCAAGGAGCTGGTGTTTTCGTCGGTCCATGATTTCGTTTTACCATAGTCGAAATTTTATTTTGACAAGTCCTTGAAGTTAGTGTTATCGATATCCATATCATTATATCACATCTGGTAGACACGAATGCGTGAAGACACGAGCCTCGGTGCTGTGAAGTGTGATTGGCGCCAGCAGACAGCAGAAGAGTACTTCCAGACAAAGGGAGACACAAAGTTCCACCTGATCCATGCCGTCCACGTTCTGTACCATGTGGACGACTTTCACGCCACCTTGCGGAACATGTGGGGACATCTGGCAGATGGTGGATGCATGTTAGTCGCCCAAAAGTCAGGTGATCAAGCAATTATTTCTGTTTCTAAATTTTTTGTTGGTAACGCCTCAAGCAAGGAAGGAGCCTTTTTGTAGTATTGGGCCTATTCAAAAACATTTAGGAGCCATGTAATATTCATACGAGTTTATGCTGCATGCCGGTTATGTATTTCTCACCATATTGGGTTTAAAACCAATACGAGTGTCATGCCGTCTTACTACTCCCCGCATACATTTGCAGGTAAGGATGCCGGCGGAAGGCTGTACTACAAGTTGTGGGATGAGTTCGGCCAGGGAGACCGGTTGAAGACGTCGCTCCGTACGTCGGTTGACGTCGAACAGTGGTTTGACGCAGCGGGCATCGAGTACGTCACCTCAGGGGACGGGCACGGATGGAACATCGACATCTCCGAGTGTTTCCATGAAGAATCGGAGGCGGGGATGAAGATACTCGACTTCTTGACACAAACACCTTACGTGTGCAGTAACCGACCAGAAATAAGGTCAATGGCATTGGAGCATATGCGAAGTAATTCGTCTTTGGTTGATGGTAAGCGTTTTTACAAAGCAGAGTCCGAAGTCATGGTCGCATTAAAAAAAGGCGAGTAATCGTGAAGAATTTGCGATCAGTCGGAGAATAGGCCTTGCCACTATGAATGAATAAAAGACCTTTTGTACATTTATGCTCTTACAAGCTAAGTACAGGTCATTAATAAATCAAGCATGTGGTTCTTCCTTTCACACTTTTCAGTTATCTAAATACGCACATGGGTGATAGGTGCGTCATACTATGATAGGGACGAAGGGATCTATGTGTGTAAATTGTCGTCTTTATGATCAGTAGCAATAGAGATCTTTATAGCTATCGGAAGGAAAAGTGGTACCTTTGTCATATTCCTCTTGAACGTCATCTTTGTATTTTGGACATCAATAGGTCCTAAAAATACCTTAGAGGGCATTACCGAGCTGCCCTAGCCCGAAAAATGGGAGATCGGGAGCGTTCAAATACGCGCGGCCACGTATTGTACATACCATAACCTAACTCTTAGCTTCGAATCACTTATCTTCGTATATGTACCAAGGACTAACAGGCTGTGGAACTCACTCGCTGCCATTAATGTGAACACCTTCAAGACTGCAGTTAACTCTTTTTAAGTCTACTGTACGGTATTTATTGTACTGTATTTACATGTACAAATGTATAGTGTCACTGAGGTAATGATAATGAGGATGACTACGTTAAATTACCTATACGTTAAATTGAATTAACTATGAGATAAGATATTGCGGTGACGTCGACATTTGAGCCACGCTTCAACGGTGTTACTGTAACCGAGGTGGAACTCAGGTTCTTTTGGATGCTGCAAGGGAGACTAACTACAGGGCTAGCAAGAACACACGCAGGACACAGGCATTGCCGTAACACACGCACGGGAGTCATGGGACTGGGACAGTCTCTTTCTCTGCGACCTTCTCTCAAGCTATCTCTGTCTCAGACTGTCTTCCCAACCCACAGAACATCCAGCTTTTATTCACAAGTCACAGACAAAGCCACAGATTGCAAGTCAGACATTCGTCTGGCAAGGGGAACAATACTATTCAGCACATATATGACATGTCCTTGATGTAGAAGGGATCAAAGCATAGAATTTGCATTGACCAGATTAACATACTGGCCACAAAAACCTCAAAGCCGATGGCCACTTGCTTTATGCATGGAGTTAAAATCAAAATGTATTTAACCTCCTTGCTTTATGCATAAAAGTGTCATTTTCAACCCCTTACATTACGATAGCAACATCAGGTTCACTCTGAATTTGATCTTTTAAAAAAGTGAAGTACCAGTGCGCAGACCAGCGCTGTCCTTAGTGCTGAACGGTCCTCCATGTGTACCTCCTGTCGGACAGGGCTCAGGCCAGGCCGCTACACGCAGAGTACGCGACTGGCCGGGCGTTATGTCACCGTTAACATCGATTAAGTGACATGATTTATAACAGAAGCAGCAAATGATACAATACGATTAGACGTGTCGACCATCAATGTCATATCATTCTTAGGTACACTAGTATCCTACCATAGTAATATCAAACTGTTTGTAATCTGATGAGTCCTTTGCATAGTTGCCCCATAACCTCTCTTAGCGACTATTAATACATATATGAAGGTTTTAAAAAATGCATGCATTTACAAAAATATTGGATAGCGCGTGGACAAAGAGTTGAGCCCAAATCCATTATAGAGGTTAGTGGTTAGACTATTCTCAGTCAGTCCTTCCCTTTAAACCCTTCATGTAGTATCTGCTAGAACAATATCTATTAGTAAAATATACATGTAACTCACATAAGTATATGCATTTCGAAAATTGCTTATGAAGTTCAGTTTTCATCTTCCCGACTTGCCAAAGAGTTGCCATTTGCTTCTTGTCCCAAATATGAATTTAAATCATAATCTCCCCAATGGTATTTATTTATATGCCACCACGTTGTTGTTTTTTTCCTCAAATTCAAATACCCTTTGAGCATGGCAACTACTGCTCCTTCGAGCTCAGTTCATCAATCATTTCCTGTGGTCGTATGTCTATTTCCGGTGGGTGAGGACCACCTTGTAGGGTGAAGGTGCGCAGAGACTTCCTCCCGTTTCATCTGCGCTGAAGTCAGGTGGCTCCTCCCCCTCTGGGAAACTGAAGTGGAAGTTTTGGACCAGTCCTCCCAGCAGGAGATATGTATCCGCCATGCCCATTTTCGCCCCAGGACATGCACGGCGGCCAACACTAAGGAAGATATATATACAAATCTTCATTATATGGTACATTTGAAATATTTAGATAAGGGTTCTACATTGGCCTGTGTTGCACAATAATCCTTCGCTGTCAGGAGCTAATCGGGCCCATCAACTGCTATCCAGGAGACTGATTTGAAAAAAAATGACAGGGTACCAATAGGAGCGCGCTAAGGATTCTTCTTCGCTGTGAATTTAGTCCAATCTGGATTCTATGAAAAACAGTCATCATAGCTTCCATTACCATGGAAACATACAGTTCTACGTCTAACAAATTTTGCCCTAATATGTAAATTCATGAATGAAATGGTTGTACGTTAGAATCATACTGACCTAAAAGGCATCCAAGCAGCAGGCTTTGGCATCAGACGGCCACCCTCATCCAAGAAGCGTTCCGGGCGGAAGCTGTGAGGGTCTCCCCAGATGGAAGGGTCATGGTGCAGGGCCCACAGGTTCGGCAGAACCACTGTGCCCTTGGGAATGTGGTAACCTCCTGAGGGAGAAGAAGGAAGGGATTTTGACTATCTGTGTTAAGATTTACTAGCCTCCAGACAAGTGAAAATGAAAAGAGTTTGTGTAGTAAATCGTTATTTCAGAATGAAGCACCCAATGAGAATACCTTGAGAGAATACCTTGAGAATCCCTCAAACGTATATAAAAGGCTATCTGCCTGTTGTAATACCATCTTCTCACTCTTGGTATTTTGTGTTGTCCCAATGGTTATCCATTCTTGTTTTGAAACAGTTCACACTTTCGGAACTCACACCAATGAGGCTAAAGGCAACCAAATGCGATTATAGCCAACACCCTGTTACACCGTGCGTCATTTTGAAGAGGTTATAGTGCGGTGAGTAATGTTATAATCATGCTACGAAGTTGTCATCCGCACTTTTTTCAGTGGAGAATATAGCTTGGAAGCGGTACTCACGCAGTATCGTATCTGCAGTCGTAGCATGAGGTAAGGACAATGCATCAATCAGTCCCATTCTCAGCACTTCAGTGACAGTCGCCTCCGTGTACGGAGTAGCCTGGCGGTCGGACAGCTCAGGCAGCCTGTCACGGCCCACCACACTGTCTAACTCAGCAGCCACCTTCTCCTGTATCTCCGGGTGGGCAGCGAGGAACAGGACGGCCCAGCGGAGGATCTGAGTTGTAGTATCCGTACCGCCTGTATATATATATCAGGAGTTATCATTGTCATGTTACGGTCCGTAAAGAGATTGTCTGAGTCTGTGTTTGTGTTGCAAACAAAACTTCAGGCTGCGTATTTGTAAATCTTCAGGTACTCCCAAGAATTTCAGTTATGCTTTGAAGACCGAAACTGCTGTAGATGCCCCACCCTTTGGTACCAAGATCAGTTTTGGTTCAATGTCCGTTGGCAAAGATTGATTCATCTTTAAAATCCTTATTGCGAACACCACATTGCAGACTTACAGAGTCTGAAATGCGTAGTTATTTACAGTCGATGTGTTTTCGTACTAGTGTTGCATCTTTACAAAGGAAGACCCCATGCTCACCCAAAAAGACGTCAATGACTATCTGCCTGAGATGAGTGTCTGTCAGAGCACTGATGTCCAGCTCTCCCCCCTCTTCTGCCTCCTTCTGGGCCTTGATCATGTGATCTGTGACGTCACGGAGGTTATCTGTAAACAGTGTAGTGATATAATAAGGCTGCTGCATCGATCATCATGGCACCTGAGTTTGTTTGAAAGAGTGCATTGTCTGTGCAATTTATTCAGACGGCCATTCCAACTTTGTGGAAGACACTGTGGACCTCGGTAATGGTGAAGGAAGTTGGGGTTATCATACGAATAATGTCGGCAAGTGTTGTCTAGTGGTAGAATTTAAAGGATGAACATGAAAACGAAACCATGATAAGGAACAACATACATGTGTTTGCTGTGAGAGTGGTCATGGGGATATCATTCTCCTGACAACAAATGTTATTATGATCATCTAAGTACAGACCAACAGACACCATCAGATTGACGCAAGAAGGCGATTGTAAGAGTTGGATATATATATATATATATGGGTCATCGGTCCCTAAATTTATAAACCTGCCACCGGCCATTATTCGATACCGTCTTACTTGGGTTAAACTCCCTGCGGTGCCGGTCCACTTGGCGTTTGAAGTACTCCAGAACAGGATCCATCCGCTTCTGCAAGTCAGTCTTTGCTATGCACACGTACGGAAAATTAAATAGGAAATTAGGCTGTCAGTCCAAACGTACTACAGTTTGCATAATCTTGCGTCGTCGGTGTGTTTTTATTTTCCTGGAATCAGGCCGAAAATCAATACGCGAGCGGACGTCATCCATAAAAACTACTTGGAGTGGCATTTTATACCTTTAGGACTGAAACTTTGTAACTTAGTGAGCCACTCGACATGTTCGCACCATGTGCATAAGGTCTTTATTTCCATTACCCCACCCCGTACCATCCCCAGAAAAGAATTTGAATTAGGAACTCTGGCGCCTAGTACAGAGGAAGACAGCCGTCTGCTACGTACCTTGATTAGGCAAGAATCCAAGTGAAGGGTAGATGTCGCCGAGAGGGATCTGGCGTTTGTATTGCTCTTTCCCGAACTTCACCAGATTCTGGAAATCCTCATCCTCCAGTTTGAATCTGCCATGTACATAACATTGATAGTATTATCAGTATACACATACACACACACACACACACACACACACACACACACACACACACACACACACACACACACACACACACACACACACACACACACATACACAGGCCTGCTAGGAGCGTAATTTAATCAGGCCATATTAAAGCGGTTTCAGACGATAATTATCCACATAGCTACATGTATACCTGACACCGAAGGCAACTGGGCAGACAACATTGTAGACCAGCTTGTAGATGTGCTCAGTAAGATCCACTGCTTGGCCCTCGACGTTCGCAAGTTCACTGACGATGTCACGAATGGCTTCGTGTGCTTGACTTTCCAGTTTCCTATCCGAAGCATGTTCCCTAAGCGCAAAAAATGGCCAATCCTTAGTTACCTTACAGTCGTTTTATAATGTTGTTGTCATTGGTGCAATCCAATACAATTTCAATGTCACCATTACGAACGGCGGCAAACGTTCATGTACGAGTTTTAGGCATTAAACATCTGCTACATATTCAAGCTGCCTATGATATACTGAATACGTCAGACAGAAAGATGAAGGACACAACTCGTCTATCATTATCAATAGCCTTACATGACTTCCTACGATGCCACTCTCCTATATTCATGTACTGCTCCGCAGATCTAGAACCGTCCGCACAAATGGATGTTTATCTGATCACTTTATAAGATTGGGAATGATGTAACAACAAACAGCACTTGCAAAGTCAATAGTCAAAGGACACAGTTATTCAACGTTCCTATATGCCACGCGTACACACGCTACTCTCTTGTTGATAATCTTTGCATTTGTTCGTAGTATCTGGAACTAACCTGAGGGCACTTTTGATGAGCTTCCCGTGCTGTTTCCAGGCCGGGTCGTAGTCTGTAAAGGCCATGTTTCTCCTGCCTTCCGACATTATATCATCTACAAAGCAACAGTGGATGTTGTTACAAAATCATTCGGGATGCGCACTTCGGAAGTCTATTACTACTTAACAGTCGCTTATTGGCAAAACAATATCCCGGATCCAGACTGTTAGTGGGGAAAATTTCGGGGTTGCTGTTGCAGCGGATGGCACCGAGGCTACCAGACGGTAACCTTGTCGTGAAAACATCGACAGTTACCCTGCGGGGACTCGGACCGATTTTAAATCCAATTTTTAGGGGGGTATCATATGTATGTCTCATATGGGAATCATACTCACAGGACTGGGTATGCGGTCTGCCTGCAAACTCAACACTCTTCTCCACCAGAGCTTCCCGTACGGCAGCCAAGCTGTTCAGCACGACCACGTCCGTCATGCCCCGTCTCAGGCTGAAAACGTCTCCGTACTTCTTGGCAAGGTCGATGAAGGTCAAATAGAATTTGCCAGTAAACACTGCAATACAATTTACAATTCATGTCCAACATGACAGAACATCACAATGTTTTGGTTGTAACGTTTTGTTTTTCATACAATGTATAAAATGACCATTTATAGTTACTTATCAAGACCTGCCATATCTATAGAACATAATTGGTGAGTATCTTCGTTAATGTGATGTTGCCACTAAAATATACGTAAATTATTCTTGTGGATAAACTAAAAGTGGACAAATTTCTTTGTAGTTTCTTTTTGGCCCATATTGAACAGCTGAATTGTTTTAATGACTTTTGAGTGCTTACCAGAACGATTTCCAACGATCGGCCATGGAATCGGCCCTGGGGGCATCCTCCGCCGTTTGATACAGTCCGTTAACCAGGTTACAAAAAGTATAACCAGCAGACTTGTAGATAGTGTTATCAGCCACATCGTCCTGCAAGGAAATACAAAATTAGCGTGATGTAAGTTTACAATATCGCGAGAGGGGGCAGTGTATCTTTTCTGCCAAATCTGTAAGAATAACGTGCCATGGCCGCAATAAAATTGTTGAAAGACATTTTTGTGAGGACCACGGCCTTTGTGACCTCGTCCCACAAGAGGACTGCTGTGGGGAGGGGGGGTGGTACGTATGGAATGGGTTCGCGAGGAGGTGAGTTCACGAGAAGAAGGTCTTCGTGAAAACCGTGAACTTAAAGATTTCGTAATAAAAAATGGACTTACAGTAATTGAATTAAGGCCTCAGGGCGGACTAGCAAACAACACAGCGAGTACAGACAACATGCACCTTGCATAACATGTTGCCTGCACACAACACACACACACACACACACACACACACACGCACACACATTACACACATACATTTACAAGCACACAGGGAGAATGCTTAGCAAAATGTACGATTCGATTGAACATACCAGACTTAGGGTTCGACTTCGGGTTTGAGAACCATTTGCCACACAAAGGCCGAGGGATATGGATTTACAGTCTGTTTTGTTCACTAATCGTCACCATCCAGCATAATACTAGTAATCATACACATATAAAACACTTAACAGGACAACCAATTAGCGGCATACACAGCCAACGCGACAATTTATCGAGGAAGGGCTTGAAAAGGGCTCGAGAAACACAATGCAATCAAACACTTACCAAGCAGTTGCTTGTAGAGTAGTGGTATCTTTGGATGTTAGAGGTTACTTTAACAATTTGCCGGTTTGCCGCCTACGTGAAGGTGCGCTCAGCTCCTGACCACGATGTTCTTGGACTGGACCCTCGTCTTCTCTCTCCTGACTGACCACGCGGGCCGGTTTTCCTAGCAAGAAAGGGAACCGATTTGCACAAAGGGCCGAAAGGGGTTTAATTGAGAGTTTATAATACGAGTGACGTCATGTTCCGCTAACGTCACTCAGGGGAGATTCATTTGCTACAGGAAGCTTGTTTACTCAGGGATGTGTTACTCTGCCCACCTGACCCCGGTGACTCACTCGCGCGTACGGTCCCGTCAACAAAGATCAGTTTGAAGACGTGATTGAATGTGCGGGGAGAGTTCGGTAACATTCGCCTCCAACTAGGTGCAGGGGGTCGTAGTACCTCGAGGCAGACGCCTTGTGGCTAAATAGCACTAATGTAAGATCGCAATGATAACGGTCAGTGATGAGAATAGACGAGAAATACTGCTTGCAACTAGTCAAGTACGAGTAACAACGTAAACACTGCGTCTGAGGAGTGAACTCTGGTTATAATATATCCGATCTTCTATTCGCCGCTCCCTGAAGTGGGGAACTTAGCAGCTGCTAATATTAGCCTGTTATTTTTCAAAAGTGGAGTACCCGTGCGCAGACCAGCTCTGTCCTTGTGTATCCTACGAATACGAATGTATCCTAACATAAAGATACAAGATCGATGTTGTTGCCAAACAATCCAAGAACATCGCCCTTTTGAGAAGACACGCATGGGCTATGTCACAGGAAATCTGTAAAATGGTTGTATGTGCTCTGGTCCTATCTGTGGCACAATACTGTCTACCAGTTCTAGCTAACATGTCGGAGTCGAACACTGGTAAGAATAGGGCATGCATGCAGATTGATTTTGAAATGCTCACTAGACACACCTGTCAAGCAAATGCACTCAGATCGGGGTTGGCTGACGGTCAGAGAGAGGTTCGCTACCAGTACTTTAAATATGTTTTTCAGAATTCTTAACAGTCATGAACCACAAAACATCTACAGTTCCCTTGTTCCCGTCCATTCTACCCACAAGTATTCAACTAGATTCGCCAATTCTTGCAGTTTCAAACTACCTAAACCAAAAACAAACAGCAAAATGCGAACATTTCTCTACCGCGCTATTAATCTATGGAACACCCAGTATCAAAACACTGACCAGTCCGCATCAATTCAAAAAGGCCATCCACCAGTTCTACATAAGTTAAATTGTATATATTGAGTTACGCTATTGTTTAACCTGTA